>NW_017729032.1:90000685-90003460 GCF_001723915.1 Gavialis gangeticus
TGTTCAGCCTTCAAAAGAGAAGGCTGAGGGGGGATCTTGTGTCCTGTTATAAACTGGTTAGGGGGGATCAGCAGGCGCTGGGGGAGTCCCTCTTCCCCCGAGCACCGCAAGGAGTGACCAGGAACAATGGTCACAAGCTGGCGGAAGGAAGGTTTAAGTTGGACATCAGGAGGTGCTACTTCACGGTCAGGGTGGCTAGGGTCTGGAACCAGCTTCCATGTGAGGTGGTGCAGGCTCCCACCCTGGGGGTTTTTAAGAGGAGGTTGGATGACCATCTTATTGGGGTCACTTGACCCCAGTGCTCTTCCTGCCATGGCAGTGGGTTGGACTAGATGATCTGCTCAGGTCTCTTCCGACCCTAGAAACTATGAAACTATGAAACTTAGCTGGCCTGGGTGCCATCAACTGGCTATCAAACCTCAACATACAACTTTAATTACTGTACCTTCTCTGCTGTTGATTGCTATAGCCATACAAAAGAAGAAGTAACCTCCTAAAATGGTTATGGGAAACCTATGGCCAGTGGGATAGATCCATTCCACAGAGTAATTCTATCCAGCTTGCAAAGCCAGAGCTTCTGTGACACTTTGGCAGCAGGAAGCATTGCCTGTGTAGCAACACACCAGCGGAGAGAAATGGCAGCAGCTAAGAGTGTGAAAGAGCTTAAGGCCTTGTTACACACTGCACTTTGAACTTCTCAAATGTTAATTGATATTAGTGCTAGCTTGAGTTTGGAACATTCAAAAGCTAAGACTAAAAACCTTTTCCGAGGTTTTTCTGCACACTGTGACTTACCAATAGAGGGCTGGCAAGCAGAGGCCTGAATAGGTCCTACAGCTGTGGATTGTCACTACAGGAATGCTGAGCTAGGACAGGCTTATATCACTGCTCTTCATGGGAGATGGTCTGGGGGAGGCACAAACATGAAGCTGGGTGGTGGAGAGTTAATGGAATGGGGTAGATATAGGGTAGATATGAAATGGAAGGTGGAAAGAAAATGGGGTAAGGGAAAGGGTGGTGAAATAAAGTCAGCCAGTCACTGAAAGATAAAATAAAGAGAAGTAATAGGGGAAAAAAAGAATTGAAAAAGAAATACAGGGGAAGAAAATTAAAGAAGATGTAGCAAAACCCCCAGTTTTTCTTTTTTTTTATTGCATTCGCTCCCCTTCCCCAACCATTTCTGACTTTTTCTCTCCCTCTCTATTCCCTATAGATAAGTATAAGTAAGCTAAGATGTAGGATAAGCTTTAAACATTTTTATTTTGTTAGCAAGTTTTTGGTTTAGAATCCACTGTATAATATTGTATTATTATTAGGTTTGTATTGATTTTTACTGATTTCTATTGTATTATTATCATTTTTGCATTGATTTTTATTGTTTCATATGGATATTGTATGTTTTAGGCCTGCGTCTGTTAGTGAACCAGAGTCATGTCAAGTTTCCATTTTATATGCCAAGCCTCCACCTTGTGCCCTCTGCCAGGGCATCCCCTGTGTGTCACAACTGTATGAGTCATGTATCTCTCCCATGTAAATTGGTTCCCCAATGAATGAGTGTGATTGGAAATGATTGAAATACAATGGTATCAGGCCTCTATTGAATGGCCTATAATGACTGCGCCATCACCTCGCATTGATTCATCCAGGAACCATGGACCTCACCCAGGAACAGAGACAAGACCAGCATTTGAAAGACAAAAGACCCTGCAGAACCAGCAACTCCACCATTGTACCCCACCATTACAGACACCCGAAACTGCACATCCCTGCATGGAGCACACATGCTCAGTACTCCAGGGGCTGACCCTTGCCTGGGCATGCCTCCTGTCACTAGGGTCACAAAAGGTCTGTCCCTATAAAAAGGGGCAGTGAAGACAGAGCGAGTGGGACACTGTCTCCATCTGGACCAGCACCATGCCACACTATGTATCCACACAGAGGCCCTGCCAGCGACATCCCTCTGGACAAGTACCCCTTTGTAACCTTCTTACCTGCACACCTCCTCCTACAATTTGGACTCTCTCTTTCTCTCTTTCTTCTCCTGGACTTCAGTGGACTTCAGTCCCTGCACCATGCCTCTCTAACCCCTGCTGCCATAGTGTATGTGTGTGTGTGTGTGTGTGTGTGCATGCGCATGCGCGCGTAAGGGAACCAATTTGACATTGTGTCACCATCTCCCCTGTTTAATAAAACCACTGTCATTTGCAACCCTGAGTTGGGTCCTGTTTTACTGAACCCCAGTCCCTTCCCTATCTTAAATTCCAGCCTCATTCCCTCTCTCTCTCAGCTCCAGTTCCCACCCTCTCTGCTAGTTTCCTGATCTCCCCTTTTCTGCCACCTCTCAGCCTCTCCTTGTTTTCCTGCTGTCCCTGCTGCCTGCTGCTTTTCCTATGATTTTCTGCTGCCCGTCTCTCTGTTTTCAGGCTTCCCTCTGCACCTTCTGTAATCTCCACCCCCTGCCACAGCTTCCCAGCTCCTATTAGCTGTCCTGCAGTTCTCTCCAGCTTCCAGCACCTACTGTCACTCTCTGCAACTTCTCTAGCTGCCCCGGAGCCATTCTCTGGCTCCCCACACCCAGAGCCCCCTTTTAACACCCACACATTCCCTTAGTCACATTTTTCCCACTCCCTACCTACCTTTTCAGCTCCTCCATAGCTGTGCTGGCATTGCTTCCCTGTTCTGCAGGCTTTATCTTTTAATCAATTAAGATCAATTAACTTGAAGTCACCCCCAAGCCCCAGTTCTTCAGCCCAGGCCCCTGTAGTCTACCAGTTC
>NW_017729032.1:90008460-90015281 GCF_001723915.1 Gavialis gangeticus
TCCAACACCTGTCCTGAGCTCCTCTCTGCCTCCAAACCCCCCGTTTCTTTGCCACTGTCTTATCCCCACTGCCTTTTCCTTTTCCCCTGAGCAACCAGGTTTCTGCCTCAGTTTCTTTCCTGGCTGTCTCTTCCTTGCCACCACTTATCTGCCACCCCCCCAATATCTCAGCTATCTGCCTCAGTTTCCAACCCCAGTCCACCTTAAGTAAACCCAAGCCTCAGGTCCTCAGACACCTTCTCTGTAGTCCACTGGTTCTAATCCTGGTTCTGGCAACTTTCACTCCCTACACTTTAACTCTCTCTCTCACCTGAACCTTCTCCCAGGTATCCCAAGCAGACACATACACACTGTACCATCCAAGTTAGGAACTTACCTGTATGTGTATATATATGGATGTCATTGTGTGCATGATATATGAATTAGTGATCTGTCTCTAACTTTTGGGGTGTATAGTGTATGTGCCTAAGCTGGTAATGTGAGTGTGTATACCTAATAAAGGTGTATGCACCTAGTGAGTGTATACTTAATAGATTTTTGTGTGTGCATGTGCAATTGTACACCACGCTCTCCTGTCTAACAGCATAATATTGAGATCCTAAGTGTTGGGCTGACCCCTCAGGGCAAACATAACACCCCTCAGTCTTACGTTTTAATACACTGGGATTTAGGGTTGGGGTGTGGGGGTGCTAGCCATGCTTCCCAGGATGACTGGGAGGTGGGAGCAGTGAGGAATTGTGCTTTTGGGGGAGCTATGGGAAGGAAGCCACAGGTCATGGGGATCCAATCCAGCCCCCACCTTGTTCTTCCCTGCCCAGACCCCACCCTTTTCCCCATCCATACTCTGTGACCTGGCTAACTGGCATGTGCTTTGTAGGCTGTTTGCACAGGGTTGGACCCCTGGGATTTGGAAGGTCACACTCCTTGACAGCAGAAAGGGGAGTTGATTTGGTGCCAGAACTATTCCTTGTGTAGTCAAGTTCAGGGGGTGGGTCGTTGGTCCACACAAAACAGGAGGATGGGAAAGGGAGTCTGTTTCCTGCAATGCTGGATGACTACAATTTGGGCTGCACATCTGTGAAGAATGACCACACATTAATGAGACATAAGTTGGGTAACACAGATCAGAGATAAATCTGACCTACAGTAGCATAACTTTAAGCTGCCTAAAGTGTGCTTAAAACTAGTTTCAGGAGTCAATGCATAGACAACCCAGGGGTTAAGAGCTCCAGGAGCTACCTAAAATTAATGTGTAACAAGGCCCTTACTTACTTTAAGCTGCCTAAACCTCAACCATACAGCTGTTCACCCAGCTGTTCACCACTGCTAGGAATGGCACAAGCAGCTTGAGTTTAATAACTCAGGGTGGGAGGAGGGGCTGGCAAAATCGGAGGGGCCTGGTGGTTCCACAGGGTTGGCTGGTGGGTCTGTAGTGAGTTTGGTGGTTCCACGGGGGGGCAGGTTCCTGGTCAAAGAGAGGGAGGGATTGAGGGTTAAAAATAGCCTGGTCAGCGTTGGGAAGTTATGGGAGCAGGTTAGAGGCTAGAACAAGTTGCTGGGCTTTCCCAAACCTAGGGCTGTGCTGCAAATGTGTGCAGGCATTCATTAGATTGAATTATGTAAGTTAGCACACCTCCTGTGTGATGAAGTAACTTAGATCAGGCGTTCCATTTTTTGGCTGATTTACATCCTCTGAACTAGTGAATAAATGGACAGTTTGACTAATCTAACCCTGATTAGGTTTATCTAAATATAATGCTTGTATGTACCCTAAGTTGGTAAAATTAGCAAACCCTGTTCTAAAAGATTCTGAGAAAACTTGATTTTTCTACTTTTTTTTCTCATCTTGATTTTCACATGATAAATACCACAAGCTTAGAGACTAAAAAGTGAGAATAATTTTGACTTTCCATGAACATGTCAACAAGTGCATTGAGGCGCTTTTCCTAATGCACATTAAATTTAGTATCTCCAATGTGAGGTACTAAATAAATGAACATTATTCTGCCTTACTGAACAGTAATGAATGTGTGTGGCTTTTAAGTGACATTTTAAAGATGTGCATTAGCCTAATAATACTTTTTTATATGATGCTTTAATGCACAGTCCTGTTAGACCAACCTGGTAGCCTTCTACGACCAGATCACCAAATCCTTAGATGCAGGGGTAGCAGTGGACATAGTCTTCCTGGACTTTAGGAAGGCTTTTGACACTGCCTTTCACCCCGTTCTCATTAAGAAACTGGGGAACTGTGGTGTCGACACCTACACAGTCAAATGGGTCACTAGCTGGCTGGAGGGCTGCACCCAGAGAGTGGTAGTGGATGGGTCATTTTCGACCTGGACGGATGTGGACTGTGGGGTTCTGCAGGGCTCGGTCCTTGGGCCCGCACTGTAGAACATCTTCATCATTGACTTGGACGAGGGGGTAAAAATCACCCTGTTCCAATTTGCTGATGACACTAAGATGTGGGGCAATGTGGGCATGCTAGAAGGGAGGAACAGGCTACAATCAGACCTAGACAGGTTACAGGGGTGGGCGAATGAGAATAGGATGGGATTCAACACCGACAAATGCAAAGTGATGCACCTGGGGAGGAAGAACCAACACCATACTTACAGGCTGGGGAACCCCTTCTCATCAGTACAAAGGCAGAAAAGGATCTTGGAGTCATCATTGATGCCAAGATGAACATGGGCCGGCAGTGTGGGGATGCAATCAGGAAGATCAACCACACGTTCTCATGCATCCACAGATGCATCTCAAGCAGATCCAAGGAGGTGATCCTCCCCCTCTATGCAGCATTGGTCAGGCTACAGCTGGAGTACTGCATCCAGTTCTGGGCGCCACACTTCAGGAGGGATGTGGACAACATGGAGAGGGTCCAGAGGAGGGCCACTCGCATGATCAGGGGACAGCAGGGCAGGCCCTACGAGGAGAGGCTACGGGACCTGAACCTGTTCAGCCTCCACATGAGAAGGCGGAGGGGGGATCTAGTGGCCTGTTATAAACTAGTCAGAGGGGACCAGCAGGCATTGGGGAAGTCCCTGTTCCCCCGAGCACTACCAGGAGTGACTAGGAATAACGGGCACAAGCTGGCAGAGGGTAGATTCAGACTAGACATCAGGAGGCACTACTTCACTCTCAGGGTGGCTAGGATCTGGAACCAACTTCCAAGCGAAGTGCTGCTGGCTCCTACCCTGGGGGTCTTTAAGAGGAGACTAGATGAATACCTTGCTGGGGTCGTTTGACCCCAGTACTCTTTCCTGCCATGGCAGGGGGTCAGACTTGATGATCTGCTCAGGTCCCTTCAGACCCTACTAACTATGAAACTATGAAACAGTAAAATAGGCTACTGCGCATTAAAGCATATATATAGATGCACCCAGTTAGGACCACTAAATTTGTGTCTCTGTTCTGCAAATCTAATAATACATACTTAACTTTTCATTTAACCACAATAAATGTAAGTATAGTGACAGCATGGACAATACATTTAAAAAAATGTTGGTTCATTGACTAGTTTCTTGCTTACCAGATACTTCTTTCTTTAATTACATCTCCAATCCAAGTTGGGAGGCAATTATAAATCACAACCATCAGAGAAAAGTTTTCATTGTGTCGAACTCTTCAATCTTATATTTGCAGGAAATACAGACTTAGCACAAATTGAAAGTGCACTACAATCTAAAGAAGAATAAAAGTACAATTTTCTACTAGTGGGTAGTCACTTTTCAATCATATCATATTAGATTTAACTATATTTCAAAATTTCCTTCAGAATGTATCCTCCCTTTCAACTCTATGTGCATACAGAAGTCTATACTGCTTGCAAAGTACATAAGTGTATTAGCATGAATTGAAGATGGAGAAATCTATTAAATACGGGTATAATGCTGGAAATATTTGGCTATATCATACTTTGCTTCATTTTTAGCAAAACACTTAACTGAAACCAACTCTGAATGCTCCTTAAAAATCAGGAGCATAATCTGCCCTGCTACCTATTCATATGTCTCTCTTTTTAATGTAACTGATTAGGTATTCAGAAGTACAGGTTAAGATGCTGATGACATTTCTATTCTCAAAGGCCTTTATCAGGTGTTTAAATTTTTGAGAAACTTTTAGCAATCAGGCAATATTTTTAAATTTATTGAACTATAATAATTGAGAGGAAATTCCCAGTTCCACAAAACATTTGATTTATAGCTTTGTGGACTTGTTCAGTGTTGCTGACTCCTGCTATTTTTGTGATTCTTACTATATTTGCAGGGTTTATAGTTTATAGTTAATATATATTTTTATTTCTGCTAAATTTAACTCATTCAATATAGTCATAGCCTCTTCATTTGAATGAAACTATGGACCTGGCCAAACACTATCACCCTAAATGGCATGCCACTTTTTCAAATTCAAGCTTGATAGAAACTAGCTATAAAAAATGTTCTACATTTCTTAAGCAACAAATTTATATTTCAGCCATGTTTATTGTATGATAATCAGGAATCCTGTTTTTTTCCAATTTTAAAAAATCCCCAATTTTTTGGTTTAAAAAAAGTAACCTGATAATCTGATAATACTTAAACCAAATCTCATGATTTGGGCAGTTCTAATTCATAATTTTAACATTTGAGAGGTGATATATGTGGCCTGAATAAGAGTCCTTCACTGTACAGTCAGATCCCCAGTTACACGGTTTCAAGTTACACTGATTCATGTATACACGCTTTATATAACAGGACAATGTTTCAACTTACGTGATGCCCTGCTTCACATTTACACTGTTTGTGGTAGAGCGGTTGTTAGTTTGGAGTGTGCATACTTAGTGTTAGCATCACTTGTTGTCCCCTCCAAGATTGTCCATCATTTTTGGTTATGTTAATCCCTAAATATTTGTGAAAATGGTATCAAAGAAAGCCTTTGATGTTATGTCCAAAAGAGCATGTAAGTCTATCACCCTGGCCCAGAAAATACAAATAAATTAAGAGAATAGTGCCGCGTTGATTGCTTGCCAATACAGTTTAAGTGAATCAACTGTGTGTACCATTAAAAAAGGGAGCAAAAACTTAGAGACTGTATAAAAACGACAACCCCTGTGAGTTCGAGAGTGTCATTGGAAACTAGAGTGCCTCATTTAGATAAGGTTAAGAAACTTCTTAATCTTTGGATCAATGAAATGACCAATACAAAAGGAGCAGTTGTCGACGGAGGGGCAATTAAGGCTAAAGCTTTGTCTCTATATGAGCACGTAGCTGGGAGTAAAGGTTTTAATAATGCTATTAATTCCATTATTTTGTGTTTAACTATCCTTTATTATGAAATAAAGTTATCAAACCTTGGTCCCAGGTCCCTATCCCACTGTTTTCCATTGACTTAATTCCTTGAGTTACACGGTTTCAACTTGCATGGTATTTTTCAGGAACGTATCCCTCGTATAACTCGGGAACCAACTGTACTTGAAACTGCAAGAAATCTTTATTTATTTTTTCCCAAAACCAGGCAAATCATTTCTATGTTTTCTATGTTTCTATGTAATAAAAATCTTTGGTATTGAAGAAATGCTATTATTTCTTTAAAACAATACACTCATTTTAATCAGCAGTATTACATATATAATCTATGGTAATCATCACAGTATATGTATACTTGTAATAAAGGAGAAATTGACCACATGGTATAAATGTTTCAAGAGACAGAGCTGTAGCATTCAAGGAAGGAATGAGAGGAGATAATATCCATCATTATTGAAATGATTGTTGTGGCACAATAATTTAGATTTTATATGCCATTAGAGTATCTTGATCTCTGAACAATAAATAAAAATAATATAAAGTTTTAATGCTTCTTTTCAGCATTCTGCAGAAAGTTTGGTCCTCTTATAGTAGGTAATGGCAATGCTCTGTTTTTAACTTGGCTCAAGTCCCTAGCATGATTCTCAATTTCAAACTGCCCTCCAGGGAAATACCCACAGAGTTGTCATCTGGGCTAGGAGTACAGTCATCAATATTGAGAACCATTTTTCATGCTTGCCACTCAGCTTTTGAAAAGATACACATCCACATATTGTATGTCACATACATTCTGCACACTGTAAACAATTGCCTCACACTTTCAACCTGCACAGAATAAAAGGCAGATGTTTTCATTGCTTCGTATTCCAATTTATATTAGAATAATGTCTAAACAATCCAGGGAGAGTTTAGCTCTTTAAGCCAGTTTACATGTAATTTTTATAATGTTTAAAATTAATTGTCCTAATAAATTAACACTAACAAAGTAAATCTTCTAAGTTTGTAATTGTACTTTGATTGGGTTATATGTACCCTGGAAACACTTAAAAGCAATTACAAATAGGTAATACCATTGTCAAAAGAATTCCAAATGATTTGCTGAATATGCAGGAACATTATGTATTCCCTCTAAGCAGTTAAATACATTCATATATTAATTACTTTGACTAGATTCTTGAGTTTATATTTAACAAAATTGCTAGTTAATATAAACTTACACAGCTCCCAGCTAGAGCACTGAGATATCTAGAGAATCCTCTTGAAAATCAGGGATAAATTATGGCATTTTTCAACAGCTTTACATTAAAGATCATCAAAGGTGATTCTTTTTGAAGAAGCCATGGTGCTTGCTGGAAGTTTCCCTATTTATTATGGGTGGGATGGTGAACCTTTAAAGTAGTAGGGGCTAATCTTTTTCACAGGGGTGCTGTGCTGTCACCAAGTACCACTTGGATACTCTTCTCTGCCTAATCTGCTGCTCTGTTTTCTTTTCCCTGCCTAACATCATTCTCTACTTTCTGCTCCCTCTCC
>NW_017729032.1:90020281-90031010 GCF_001723915.1 Gavialis gangeticus
GGATGGTGAACCTTTAAAGTAGTAGGGGCTAATCTTTTTCACAGGGGTGCTGTGCTGTCACCAAGTACCACTTGGATACTCTTCTCTGCCTAATCTGCTGCTCTGTTTTCTTTTCCCTGCCTAACATCATTCTCTACTTTCTGCTCCCTCTCCTGGTGCTGTCCCCAAGTGCCACTCCAATACCTTTCTCTGCTTGATCCCCTACTCTGTTTTCTGCTTCCTGCTGTATGTACTGTTGTGCTATCTGTCCTTTCCATGACCTTCCACACAGAGGCTGCCTGTGACACTTGTGGCAATAGGGCTACAGGTTGGCCACCTCTCAACTCAGTAATGATAGATATGATCTTCTCTCATCTATTGGATTGCTTTGGGGGAAGTAGACCAATGTCTCTAATTACTCCTTCTCCTCTAAAGCAGGAAGCAGGAGAAAAAAAACTAGCCTACGCTTCTCCCCAAAGCATAGGAATGTAAGTATGGTTGTTAATTCAAAGGTGCCTAGCATGAAGAATAAACCAATCTTTATTTCCTCCCCATTTCTATGAACATGTACAGATTAAAATACCACTAAATGAATGGAATTTTAGACCTATACATGGACTTCTTTTTGCTTCATTTTTTTACACTGAATAGTGCTTTATTCTTTGACTAGTCCTATTGAAATTAGTTAGTTAGTATGAAATAAGAACAGCAGCAAACTTTCATAAAATACTAAATAAAAAAGAATACCATTAGATAGTAGATCTTAGCATGAATTGGAAAAGTTATCATAATGCACAAGCTATATAAAACCACAGTTACTTGAAACAACTCCATAAATATTTTTTCCAGAAATTGTCCTCTATACCAAAATTTTATTTTGTTTAATATTTACTTTCTGATTAACAAAATTATCATGGAAAATAATATTATATTATAGTAAACACAAGTATATTTCCTCTTTCCCCACACAAGAATAAAGGCAAAGAGAATAAAACAGAAGGTGGGCGGGGAGGAGGAAATAACTTTCAAGCACTACTGAAAAAGGGTGAAAAAGTGAGTTTTTTCACTTTTCACAGAAAAAAGCTATGATATTTTGGACAATAAATACAATTGGCTGGTTTGGAAAACACATTAAACTTTTTTGGCTAACTTCATTACAATTTATAATATATAATTGTTAATGTAAATGTGGGGCTCTGGCTCACTAGTAGCTGGCTCACTAGTTAAGATCGTGTTATTTGTAATAGATACTATCATGATCCACAAGCTTCACTGGAAAGTATGTTGAAAGGCATTTCAAAGAAGAAAAAGCTGAGGCTCAGAATAGTGTTAGCTTTTCTCTTTCCCAATTACATTATGGAAAGTTTCTTGGATGTTTTAGGAAAATCCTATTTAGAATAGGTCCAAGGAGATCACAGAGAAGGAAAGGTAGCTAAAAGATAGCCTAAATGTAAATGAACTCTTGCTGTATTTTAAAACAAAATTTGGGTTCAGTCTGAATACATAAATGATGATGACACCAATCATTATCTTCCAGTAACCCTTTGCCTAACCCTGGGTACTCATTTTCTTCTTCCGTGTCAATTTCGAAACATTTAATATATTTAGTGGTCTTAGAAGAAGAGATTTTTCAGGAGAGAGGATAGATTTGCACCTCAGAGATATATACAGTGTAAGCTTTCATGAACCCAAACTCACTTCATCAGATGCTGAGAAAGGATTTGCATAAAGCAGTTTGCAATAAAATGGAGAGATTGATTTGAATAGAAAAGTCAGGAACAGAGAGATGGATAGGAGAAGTGAAAGGTAGTATTGGTAAAGGCAAATAAGCAATAAATCCATAGGAATAAAGCGGTCACAAAAGCTAAAGATAATGGCTTAAGAATTGGTAGGGCCCATTAATTTCTCATTCAAGTTGGTTTTTAAAGTGTTGTTGACTAAGAACAGCTACCCTGAGCTTAGCAATTGGAGGGCATTTATACACATACTTTTTGGTCCCACAATCCACTGGAGAGTAATCGAATCTGCTCTGCACACAAACTGCCATGCACTGCGCCATGCCACATGCAGTTATGTAGGTGGCGAAATGCATGCTAGCACACAAAAAATGGTGGCAGTCCACTTTTGAATTACAGCACCTTGTGTGTGTTTTAGTTCAAAAGCGCTCTGCTGCCATTTTCCCAGTGCTGCCATGCATTTTGCCACTTACACAACTGCAGGCATCGCAGTGCCAGTGCCTTTCAAAGCGCCCAACGCTGCAGCGCTTGCATGTGTAAAAATGTCCAGAATGTGCAGGGAGCTTAAAGTGTTCTGACAGGCTTCTGTGTCTTTCTGGAGCTGATGTTAGATAATGGTGTATTCCTTCTTACATGTAAAGAATTATCTGTAAAAGTGTGCATAAGGTGCAAATCAATGGTTTTCTGCCCCACTTCAGACTATATCCCTCTGCTAGAAGATTTTTCAGCCTCAGCCGATCACGTATCAATATAGTAAAGCCTCTAAATGATTCAGGAATACACTATAAGATTGCCTAATAGACTACTTAGGGTGCATAGTCTTCTGTGGAAGCAGCAGATATAATTCTCTCTGCAGGAGGTGATGTAGCATAATACTAGAGTGATGTTTTATTAGAAAACTGAAGAATTATTATTTTCAAATGGATATGAGGAGGAAATTACTTACAGGTAATAGATAATTTTCTAGCTGTTTTATCTCAGTCATCATTTCGATCAGAGTTCTTAGCAGAAATCTCTGAAGATAGCGGGGTTGGTTTTTTATTATTCTTAAGCAGACGCCTCACTAAAGGTACACTGCATCTTCTGCCAGGATATGAAATGAATAGGATCTTTAGATAAATTCAAATAGCTATATTACTTAGCTTTTGCATTTGGTTAATATAAATGCTCAGTAATATCTGGATCCCATCTGTCTCTTGTTGAAGTGCTAGAGCTTTGCCCCATTGGAGCTTTGTCATTAAGTTGTATATGAGTAGCATTTAGCCCAGCTATTTAATAAACCAGAAAGCAAAGGAACATTAGCAGCTTTACAACTCCACCCCCCAAAACAAACAAATAAATGAACAACAGAGGGACTGAAATGCTAGTGAAAAGGAAAAGCTTCAGAATAAGAATTTTACTCATATCTGGTGAGACAGGAAGAAGGTCATATAAGTTAAAAAGTATCTCTCTGGGACATCTGATAACATTAACAGAAGGCAAAATTCAAACCTGATGAAAGTAATGCTTTTCATATTTGTCATTAGACTGTGGAACTTGTCTGTACTAAACATCTTACTGATGTTTGGCTGGAGGTGCCAAGTCTTACAGTAGTCAGCCAACTTTGTGACATCACTCTTCAGAGTATGTTCTATCTCAGAAAAAGTCTGGACCTAGAATCCACAGCAAATATCATCAGCTTAAATGAGTTTCCGTGACTGGATCTGTGACAGGTGACTGGTGTAGAGGTTATACAAGGTTGGAGCGAGAACAGATCTGTAAAGCAGCCCATTGGTCTGTCTTCTCAAAGTACTTGTCTTCTTACCCATGTGCACCCTGAACTATCTATTGCAAAGGAGCAGTTTGACAACGTCAGTCACCCATGCAGACAGGACCATGAACCAAATAGAGCCAATGGAATCTTATCCCGTTACCTGGATTAGCTTGTTTGACCCCTTTGTCTGTATTTATTACTTGTTTGACTTTCCCAGGATGGTCTCCTCTCTACCCTCTCTCCTCTCGCTCTGTCGTTTCTATTTTTTGTATTCTAAACCCTTTTTCTATTTGATACACAGTTCTGTGCATGTCCTTTCACAGCATTTGATAAAATGAGCTCTGAACCACAGAAAGTAAAGTTATATATCTCTGATTTAGTTAGTCTACAAGGTAGGACTCTCCCCTAGTTTCTGCCTGTCTTAAGACTGACATGGCTAACTTCACTTCTCTTGATATTAAAATCCTATATTTGACAAGGCTTCTGTGCCTGATCTTGGTTTTTTTTAGGGTTGGTCAGATTTCAGTTTCTCAGTCAATATTCAGATAATGTTGAGTTTTCACTTTAATGTAGGAGTGGCAAAATTATCAAAAGCTGCAATCTTTATGAATGCCCAGATGAGATAGATAGAATCCATAGACTGAGTGATAATACCAGACAGTGCCTCATTGATATGGAAGTTGATATCTGATGCCATACAAATGGAAAATCGGGACCCTGGAGCTGCAGGCCAAAAAAAGCCTTGCAGCACACCAGGTGCTCATGGGCTGGGTACCTGCAGCAGTGCTCAAGTTGTGGAGGCCGCAGGTAGGCCTAGGTCTGATCTTCTGGCCCCAGCCATCCTGAGCCAGCAGAGGAGAACCTCCCACACAAGATTCTGCTGGGAACAGGGAGGGTCTGACTGGCAGGGTGCCTGACCCTGCTGGTTTCCTGGGAAGGTATATGGTGCCAGGACCCAGTTCCCACAGTGCTGTGCCCACACACGGTGGGTTCTCTCAGTTTCAGTGTTGGTTCATAGTTTCATAGTGTCATAGTTGGTAGGGTTGGAAGGGACTTAAGCAGATCATCAAGTCCGACCCCCTGCCGTGGCAGGAAAGAATGCTGGGGTCAAACAACCCCGACAAGGTGATTTTCGAGCCTCCTTTTGAAGACCCCCAGGGGAGGAGCAAGCACCACTTCACTTGGAAGTTGGTTCCAGATCCTAGCCGCCCTGACTGTGAAGTAGTGCTTCCTGATGTCCAGCCTGAACCTACTCTCAGTCAACTTATGGCCGTTATTCTTAGTTACTCCTGGCAGTGCTTGGGGAAACAGAGTCTCTGCCGGTCCCTGCTGGTCCCCCTTGGTAAGTTTAGAGATGGCCACCAGATCCCCTCTCAGCCTTCTCTTGTGAAGGCTGAACAGGTTCAGGTCCCTTAGCCTCCCCTCATAGGGCCTGCCCTGCTGCCCCCTGACCATGAGAGTGGCCCTCCTTTGGAACCTCTCAATGCCGTCCACATCTGGTCTGTGGGGTGCTTCATGATGGGGTTGCGGGAAAAGGCCTGGGGACATGGGACCCTAAGTGCTGGGGCTAGTTGTAAGGTACAGACCACTTCCACCCTCACAACTGGCCAGAGGAAACAAAGCAGGAGGAGGAATTGGAAACGACTTCACTGCCTTGGGTCAATGACAGTCTGAGGGCAGGGCCAGTCCAGAGCACGGGCAAAGGAGGCAAAATCTGACTTAGGCGAGACCTGCGAGGCAGGGTGAGCAGGGTGCCATAATACTTCATGGGACTTCAGTGGAATGTGGCCTACCTTGACTTGTGATGGGATCTGGCACAGACATTTGATACAGTGCCCTAATGTATAGCACTGTAGTCTGATATCATGTACATCCAGGGTTACTTTAGAATTGGCTCTGCTAATTTTTATATGCTCTGTGTACCAGGTTTGGTTACAGCTGTAGAGAACTTTCTGTGTGTTTGCTGGACAATAAATATAACATATGTACCTGGTCCTAATAGTTACTGTGTTCCTTTGTAAAAACAGTCATAGTAGAAGTTGCCATTGCCCAGGACTCCCTTTCCCAGGGAAGTGTCATATCACTAAGCTACCAAGGCAGGCTTCATCTGGATTTATCCCAGAACTGAGTGATTTAACCAGGGTATTGCAGTCCTGAGGTACAGAAATATAGTTTAAAGCAGAAACTTGCCTTATAAACATTTAGGACTAGATTCTATTCCACCTTTTAGGTGTCACTTAGGGGCATAGATGCCATTCTACCCTGTTCAAGCCTTGAAAATCCATTCTTGCATCTATTTATGTATTGTTTTACCCTTAGGCTTGAGTCACAGAAACCAGCAAGGAGGAGGAAAACCCAACAACTTTTTGAATTAAAATTTTTTTAATGGACTCAAACCAGAGTAGGATCACACCTGTATCCATTTACACACAGAATTGATGGCATAGACTCTGACCCACAATATTGTAAAAATATTTAAGTCAGCAAAAGGTGAGGTTTTTATTACTCCAATAAACACTGAAATTTAATCAAGAGCTGGTTATTTACAAACATAATAACATAATCCAATCTGGTAATCTGTTAATGCCTGTAATGAGTTGAATGGTGTTTACAATTAATTTTATTTTGTTCAAATAACATTACAACAATCTGCAGGTCATTGTTGCCTTCTAAGATTCTAAACCTGTTTGCTTCATTTTATGTACTATTAGACTCAAACAGAAATTAATATATAATACATGTCTCACATTAAAAAAATCAGATTTCTCCCTTGGTATCATCTTTTGCCCCTCATTCTCTTGCATTAAAGAAAAAAAGGAGGCTCACTTTCATGTCTCCTTGAATGAGTTAAGTACATTTTTTGGCTGTCTCACTTTGAGCATTTAACTGTCATAAGGGCAGAGAAAGGGCCATTTCATACATTTTGAAATAATACATTGTCTCGTTGGAGATAGCACTGTCATTTGTTTTCATTTTGCCAAGATGTCGCTCTCCCGATTGAAATATATATTAAAGGGAAAAGTCCAACTTTCTGGGAAATATAACCAAATGGATGAGTTTTCTTAAAACCACATTTTATTTGAAGCTCAATCTTCTACTATGAATAGCAAGATAGATTATAAAATATATTATGAAACACGGTATTATACGTTGATTAAATTATTGTAGCCCTAGGGAAGAATATAGTGGCAGTAAAAACTCATGAGTTCTTACTACCACTATGTTATTATACAAGATTCTCTATTTATATTTTATGTACTTGCTCAGTTATTGTCATGCAAAATATTTCTTATGAATATTTAAAATAGTAATTTTCTTTCTTGCCTATTTTGATACAAGATGGAAGATCCTCTATAATTCTCTATTGCTTAAGAAAAGTTGTACCAAAACAATAACCAAACTTGTTTTTTGCTTTGCAAAACTTATGGAATTCATGAAGTTGCTCACTGAATTTATTAAACAAAACAAATGAATCTTTCACCCTTATGTTTTTGTGTGGAGATAATGAAAGACACATTTGGAATATAATTGCTGGTTTTAATCTCTGTTGGTCAATGTGTGTGTCCTTGTAGTAGTTTTCATTGTCAACATTTCAAAGAACATAGTAAGAGAGAATTAAATTCCAAAAATCATTGTCCCTACTATGGCTGAAGACAATCCTGCCAGGGAGGGAGATCTCCTGCAAGAGAAACAGAAAAGAGAAGTGAATCTTTAAAATACCATCTTATTCTAGGATCACTACTAGGTGTGAATCTGAGGAAATAGATGAAGAGATGGATACATCATCTGATGTATCCCCATGAACATTTTGTACAAAAGGTCGTACTAACTTGGAATTTATTTTTCCTCCTTCTTACTATATGAGCAGAGTCATCTGGAACCCACTTGTTAAGTTGGGCTCCAGCAGAACTACTGAGCCTTTGTAGTGGAGATGAAGGAGTACTAGTCCTTAGTAGGCAGAGGCCATGGTCTCTCAAAGATAAAAAGTGATTTAGGAATTTGGGGGCATAAACCCCTATTTATTCTTCAGGTGCAGAGAAATGTGGGAGGATGCAAACTGTGATTGCTAACTGCCAATAGAAAGGAGCATAGAAACACCAATCTCAATGGATTGTTATAAGAGCAATCATCTATACAGTGCAACTTTTTGAATTGTATACGTCATCCACAATATTATTTTTGTCAGTATCCAGAATCAGACTGTGAAGAGACGCGTCTAAAAAACTCCTTAATGAACAATAACAGGGAAAAAAAGATGCATTATTTTGGGGTAGTGGTTCTCAACAAATTTAGACTCAAGGCACCCCTTGGAAAATGCCAGATCTTAGTTTTTACTTGTTTTTTTGACTACCTACCAGCACTAATATTGTGCAGCATCCTGTGGGACCAATGAAAGGATCTTAAGGCACCTCAGAGTGCCACAGCACCCTAGCTGGGAATCACTACCATAGTATCTTCCTAATCCTCTTTTGATTTATGCCCCCATGAAACATGTTGGCTTATAGCCATTTATGAAATATATCATCTAATGTAACTATGAGTGTTTTCACTATCCACATATGTTCCTGATTCTTTTTAGAATCTTACTAAGTTTATAGACTCAGTGATAATTTGCAGTGGCAAATTTAACTGGTTTCTAGCACATCTGTGTTGTGGAGAAGGTTTTTTTTTTCTCCATATAGTTCACCATTTGTGTCTCATCAGTCTGATTGAATTCTCTCTCATTCTCATGTTCTGAGAAAGAATAAGTAAAACCTTCTGATTTAACTTCTCTGTCCCATTCATTATTTTATATGCTCATGATCTTTTTTCAACTGACAACTCTGGCACCTATGTATAAGCATGCATAATGTATAATAGTAGATCATTTCAGATTATTATCCAAGTGCTGCAACTAAAGATCAGTGAGAAACCATGCCTTAAAGGTAGCTACATTTTGTTGTGATCATTTGTTTACTATTTCCAGCTGTAGGATAAAAAAGATTAAGGAGATATTTTCATCCTTTGCATAAGTCCTTTCTGGCAGAGTTAGTGGAATTTCTACTTTAGCTAACTGAACAGAGATTTTTAATTTTTTTTTAAACACAAAATTATGAATTTGAAAGTCCAGGTTGTATATATGAGAGTTAGCCAAAGAACTGTTTTGTCTGTATGTATGCCACAATGGACTGTTATAAGACTGACTCTGCCAGATTTCATAGAGATTTACATGCACTGAATCTAAGGCAATGATAAATTCTTATTTTCATACTTAGATTTCAAAATAGCAATCAGTAGGATGTTGGCCTTTAAAAGGATATCAGGTAAAACATCATCTGCGTGACATAATGAAATTATGTCACACAGACATTGATGCTTTGATGCTTTTTTTTAGGGAAGTGACATTTTTTCTTATGGGTAACCTAAAATGTATCCATTCTGGATATTTATTTCCAGTAATATAGTATCTAAGTGCTAAATCACAATATCCAAATGGTGGTAAGGAAAACAAGTAAAATATCTCCAAATCAATTTAAGCTGAGGAATTATTTCTAAAAGGTCACTATCTATCTGTTTCAGTTACTGGCCACCTGTATCCTCTTGTGTTTCTTTCCCATTTTATTCCTTCGCATATTTGGCACTATCCTTTCCTACTTTCTGTCACTAATTTATATTTGCTCCTAACACTACTAGTGTCATATTGTAAGTTGTTATATTCATTAAGAATTGAATAGGAAACCAATGCATGAGAAATTTGAATATCACTTTTTAAATGACATTACATGTGATGGAGATATGCATAGACTAAAACAATAGGGGAATAAGTAAATTCCTCAGTGTTAGATTCATCCTTCTGTAGGTAGCAGTTGAAGAAAAGGCATTCACTTCTCAGGACAGGATATAGAGATACTATTACAACTGGACACATCTACACAAGATGCTTATCAGCAAATTAGCATAGTTTACTGTGAAGTAGGCATGTGGGTCTACACGTGCACTTGTTTAATTCACAGTAAATCTCCGTAATCCTGAATAAATTTGCTACCTACAAATACAAGTAACAAATTTACTTGGCATTAATAATGGTGCTGTAGTGCTCATGTAGACTTCTGGCTGGGAGCCAAATCTGCTTCCAGTCACACATCCACAAGGCCATGGGATATAACTTCTTGCTCCTGAGAGCTGTCTGCTGCCAGGGTGGGCTCCACCACAGGACCATGGAAAGGAATTATGTTCCCCTGCCGCAGCAGCAAGGAGCTCCAAGCCCCCTGCTCTGCGATTGTGAATGGTGAGCAGGGACTGGGAGATCCTTCTCTCTCAGCCCCAACTCTGCATCACGGAGTGGGGAGCTGGAAGACCCTTACCTCTAAGCAGCAGCTCTGCCACCATGGGGCCACTGCTGGGAGATGTTAATCTCACAGCCTGACCTCCGCTGTCACGTGGCTTGGGGTGGGATACCCTTGTCCCCACAACTGTGGGGCTCAGGCTGGGAGATAAGTGTTAGGATAGTGGAAAACTAAGATAAGAGGGAATACTGAAGGCCACCAATACACAGGAAGAGGGGAATGAAAGTAACAGGAATGTGCTGAACGTGCTATAAAGACCCCTAGCAACTGCTTAGCAATGACAAGGGGCACTAGCTGTCAAAGTATGAGTAGGGGAATAAAATGCCATATAGGGTATATCATAGTATATAAAACAAGGAAACAGTAAACAGGGTGGTATCATAGAATGGGAGGGGAAAGGTGGTGTCCGGACCAAATTTTAAGTGTATGCTGGTAACACAAGAATTAAGTTTGATCATGCGCAGACAAGCAGACAAGGCCTATGGAAAATTCCACAGCATGCCCAGCATGTGCCCCCTATGCGACCCTTGGCTTGTCAATCAAAGCTGACCTAGTTTTGTAAGAACACGCATGCTCAGTTCTGCTCAGCAGATGAAATAATCTGACCAGATGCATGCTCAGTCTACAGACTGCATGACGTAATCGGTCTAGAAATTTCTTTAGAGAAGACAACCTGTTTGGCTACCCGGTTGTCATAAAGTCTCAGGGGAGAGTTAGCAAAAGAGAGAATGAGCAAGAGTTTCAGGGGGAAGTTAGCGAAAGGGAGAATGAGCAAGAGTTTTTGGGGGGTTCTGACAGCGGTGCTGACAGGAAAGATTCATCCTGAGAGCAGAGGCTGGCCTGACAGGGACTGCTCCTGAGGAGGGCTTTGGGCCCACTGGTCTCCTCACAGCTATGATTTTGTGATTTATTCGATTCGTCTTGATCTAATTATT
>NW_017729032.1:90036010-90042105 GCF_001723915.1 Gavialis gangeticus
GATTCATCTTGATCTAATTATTCCATATTGATCTCTGGCTAATGAACTAATTTCCGGCTTCGACCTCGACCACGATCCCGCATCTCGACCACTGGCTACGACATCGTAACTCTGACCTCCACATCGACTTCGGCATCTCATCGACCACCCGTTTCGTCCAATTGGACTGACGTCACGACATTCTACGTGTTACAGTTCTGTTATTCACATCCCAATTTATGAGCTGTTGACCAGCCCTGGGACTATCGAGTTGGGCAGCCACACCTAACTCCGGCTAGAAAGCAGCGGCTCATTCAAGAACCCCGTGGGCCAACAGACCCCTTTGTTGTTTGTTCTTATTAACACTGTAACTGAAAAAGCAAGATTTCAGCCTATGTTCTAAAAGTGTAAGTAAATAAATCAACTTTATTTGAAACCGCACGTGTCCCGTACCGCTCAGACTCCTTGCCGCCAATCCCGCCTGTTTCGTATCGAAACCCTCGGCCCACCGTGACTTTGGGGCCGCTGTTCCCCGACAGGTGGGAGAAGGGAAAGAACGAGGTGGGGTATATGTTAATCAAGCTTAATAAAAGACTGTTAAAAAAGATACACTGGGTCATTCCGGTTCTGAGTGTCCCGAGTGCTGTCATGCAATAAACCACAGCTTTGATAATCCAATGAGTGTACCAGCTTGCTGCTATCCAGTTGTTAGCCATTGCAAGGAGTCGGGGTCTAACAATAAACTTCTCCCAGCAGTGGCCCCACGGTTGCAGAGCCAGTTCTGGGAGATAAGTGTCTCCCAGCCCAAGCTCTGCAACCATGGGGCTCAGGCTGAGAGATAAGCATCTCCCAGCAATAGCAATAGCCCTCTAGTCATGGCACCAGCACTGGGAGCTCCCAGCTGGTGGAAGCATGTGTATGGAGCTGGTGGGGATCAGGCTGGGGACCTTGTTCCCCACCCATCTCTATGCTCATGGAACTGGGTGGGTGGGGATCAAGCTCCACAGCACCCACTCCACAATTGCAATTGTAATTATGGAGCAGAGACTTGGAGCTCCTTGCATGAGGACAGTTACCCACCCAGTCTGGAGCTGGCTGGGACTTGCCCCTGACTGGGGACAGTTTTCAGGCAGCCCCAGGCTGCACAGGGAAGCATGTGCAGCCAGGAGGTTGTTGGGTACTGTCATGTTTTGGGCAGTCCCCAGCCAGTTCCAGGCTGCACAGGCAGACTTCGCTGTGTAGCCTGGGGCTGGCTGAGAACTGTCTTGGCAGTTCCCAACCCCATGCACCAATCGAGTGATCAAGGCACAGGGCTTAACAGGTTCCAGCCTCCTGCCCTGATTCACCCACTGGTGGAGCAGCTAGCAGTGAGCTAGCTCCTAGCTGCCCCACTAGTGGATTGGAGCAGGGGTCTGGGACCTGCTCCTCCCCTGCAGCTCTTTACAATTCCTGTGCCCATGATCAGGGAGCCAGGGCCAGGAGCTCTCTGGTGCTGGGGCAGGAGGACATTGTCCCCACCCCAACAGCAGGCAGCTCTCCAGGGCAAAAAGGCCACTGTCCCTTGGTCTGGTGCTCCCTGCCAGCCCCTGGCCTAGCACCCAGGCAGACACTGGAGCTTCCTCTGGTGGCCATAGGATTCATTGCAGGACTGCAGAGAACTGGCAAAAATCTTCTCCCTAATCTCCACATGTAGACATCTACCCAAAAAACAGTTACTGAGTGACATTGTTACAGCAATATGGTGAGATTGTTACTGTGCTGTGATTTAGTTCTTCCTTGTTGAGTACTAAGTCACAGTGCAGTAACATCCTGTACTGTGCGGTGTGTGTGGTGCAGTTATTTTTAGCAGCTACTTCACTGTAGTGGTGCATTATACTTGGGGAGCGCATAACTATGGTGAAGTAGCTGCTGGTTACATGTAGACCCCAATGGATGCTACCCCAATGTATGCAGTGCACTACAGTGATGCAGCATCACATGTATATGTTCCCACTGTGCAGTATCTTACTGCACAGTAAATCTAAGATGGAGTAAGTGCACGTGTAGACACACCCATCATGTCTCAGATTCAAGAGGTATAAATTATTTAGGACTCTGGAAAAGCTCAATAGAAGATGGCTGGACATAGCAATTGATTTACTTCAGGTAAGTGTCATTTTCTTTATGATAACTGCCCATATGCCTGCTTTTACCTCCCTGGTAGGCAGAAGCTAAAGCTTGGCTCATGAAGAGCTGAGTTACTGAGTCTTAGCTTCCATTTACAGTGGGAAAAGTGGGTGTACTTAGGTGGTTACCACAGAACACCTGAAAAATGAAGAATTGCATGTATGTTACTCTGTAGTAAATTGTATTTCAATATCCTGAGAAAAATGCTAAATCGATGCATATTCTGGATGTCCTGATCCTGCCTTAATCCTTGGCTAACAATTGTGTGCTTTGCACTGATTGCTTTTGTTACATAGTTTCATAGTTTCTAGGGTTGGAAGGGACCTGAAGAGATCATCAAGTTCTACCGCCTGCCCTTGGCAGGAACAAGTGCTGGGATCATAATACCCCAGCCAGATATCTATCCAGCCTCCTCAGAGAGAAAGAAGTTGTACACAGCTTGCAAATGTTGTATACTTTCCTTCTTTAGATTCCTGCAGTTTGCCTTCCCATGGAGAAACTGTAGGAATAATTCAAGCAATGCTAAGGTAATTTGGTCTAGTACAAGAAGAGTAAGTCAACATCTCAACAGGTTAATGACCCTTCAGTTAGACAAAATGTTGGGATGTCAGTCATATGCCTAGATTACATGGTATCTTTTTTTGACTTGGCTTAATATTTTTTATATTAACAAGGACTAATGATACAAAAGGAATTTTGATAATCTCTTGAAGCATTTGTATTACTGAAAATACAGATTAACAAAAAACAGTATTGCATTAAACAAATGCTGTCATTAAACAGGATAAAATGCCTGTATGTCATAATGAAAAGTGACATTTTTAACATGTGTAGTTTTTTTCCACGTCCATCTCTTTCACTTGAAAAAAAGGGGGAAAGTGTGTTTGAAGGAGATAGTAATGTGAAGAAGGTTTTAGTTGGCAAGCCTGACAAACTATTTTAAATGATTCAGCCAGACCATATTTATCTGAAACTATACTTAACTTGAAAGCATTTTAGTAATTTTCACAATATTTTAATGTGCACTCTTCCTTAAAATTACCAAATGATAAAGTGGATGCATTAGCTAAATTGAAAGATGTAGCAAATGTGAGTAATGGGAGATTCTAATGTTGATGGACAACAAGGACTTGTGCAAGATTGGGAATAATTTGAATGCGAACTAACCAGACAGATACAGAAATAATCATATTCTTCATCAGAGTAAGAAATCAGTTACCTTTATTCCTTTATTGGGACACACAGGGCATGTCTACATGTGCATTTAGGTGTGCCTAAATGTAATGCAAATTAGCTTAATATGCATTAAGGTGATTTAGGCTTGAGTCTACTCATGCATGCATTAAAGCATTTTAACGTCATGTGTAGACTAACATGGGACTAAAGTTAGTCCCAAATTAGCCCATGCAATCTCCACATGCATTAATGTGCTTTAGCTATTTTAACACCTAAATTTGATACCTCCTTTTGCATGCCTAAATTTGCAGGTAGCAAATTTAGGCATGAATAGTCTAAAATCACATGTAAACATATACCTTTAATGCATCTTAAATTGGGCTAAAGTGCCTTAAATCAGCACATGTAGATGCACCTATAGTTCTGTATCCCCTGAAGCTACTCTTTTACCCAGCCATTTCAGTTAGCAGACCCTCTGAACCACTAACTGATGTACATGGTTGCATGCTGTTTTGGGTAGTTTTGGGACAGATCAGAGCTAGGCATGCTTGCCCCAGCACCTCAAGCTGACCACTTTTATGTATTCTGCTGGCTTTAGGGTCTACCACTTTCTGTCTGCCCCACCTCTGCTACAGCTGAGCCAGGCTATAGCACCATAAGGCCACTGTGGATTTGTAGAACTGCAAAAGAAAAATAAAGTCCAACAAATTGTTGATTGTATCTACTGATGGGTCATTGGACAGTCCCTGGGAGCTTCATTCTTTCCTGGTCACCTCTTGTCCCTCAAAGGCTTTGAAGGAAGTATGCAAACAAAATAAAGACACAACAGAAGAATCCTGTCCACAGCCCCTCCCAGGGACTGCTTGACCCCAGCAGGCCCTAGGCTCACTACAGCAGCATTTCCTGTTGTGCTGCCAGCACAACCACCTTAGCAGACTGTTATGGTTGGTTTGTATTTCCCCTCCTGGCCCACATGGGCCAGCTTCTCCTCATTCCCTACACCTGGGCATGGGGCCATTTAGGCTCCACTGCATCTATAGTAACAGGATTGACCATTTTCACCTGCTGTTCTGTTCCCACCCATGATATTCTGAGTCTGCAATATGCATGACCCCATGAACACATACATGCACAAATACAGACTCGCTTGAAATATCTTAAATAGGTATTTTTAGGAAATGTACAGCTTTTTGAAAATCAAACCCCTTTAACGGTGTTTTACTTATGTGTGAATCAATGTGTATTTTTTTTACAACTGAAAATATTTTTAAAATTGGCCAATTTTACTTCCTGAAATGAAAAACTAAAAATAACAGTTAGTTTGACACAGAATGCTACATTTGACACAAACACATATATTTCACATTGGGCACTTGTAAGACAAGCCAAGGCAACAGCAGATTATATTTTCACAAAATTGACACAGGAAAAGGTGATGGTGCCTCCATTTTATCCAGTAGCTCATTGGTTAGATCACTCAGCAAGGAAGTGGGATCCTGGCAGCTATGGGTGCTTATACATGTGCAATGAGGCTGCTCTGGTGTGCTGTAATTACAACAAATATATATATTAAAAAAGTAACCCCAAATTCACATTCTTCTGTGATTAAAATGAAATGCCACTATAGTGGCACTATAGTGGCATTTCATTTTATATATAGATATAGGCATAGAGATAGATATAGATATATAGATATAAAGTGGCATTTCATTTTAGTCACAGAAGAATGTGGATTTTGGGTTACTTTTTTAATCCAAAAATGGTGGATTTTTTTATCAGAAAAAAACAGGATCCCTGGTGATTACCTCACTCCAGCAGAATCCAGCACCATGTGTATCAGCATCTCTACACTGAAAAATGGCAACAGAGGTTCTTTAACTAAAGCTCATTCCATGGCCCTCAAGGGAAGACAAGATCGAACAGTCACAAACTCCACTGTGACCAGTTCAGGCTGGACATAAAAAATAACTTCTTCGCTGTCCGAGCCCCCAAGGTTTGGAACAGACTGCCACCTGAGGCGGTTCAAGCACCCACTTTGAATGCCTTCAAAACACATTTGGTTGCTTATCTTGCTGGGATAATATGATCTCTGCTGACTTCCTGCCCCTGGGGCAGGGGGCTGGACTCAATGATCCTCCAGGGTCCCTTCCAACCCAAATGTCTATAAAATCTATGAAATCTATGAATTGATTCAGAGAGATTTGGAAAGATTCAGACATAGACACAGCTTAAAATGTTTTTTCTACATACCTCAAGGAACCAGGCAGCTTGTGAATTCTGAGATGCTGGGGTGGATGGAGTGTCTCACAGGAGTGCAGTGGGGTCCCCAGGGTGCTCAGCAGTGGACCTGGAAGTGGACCAGAAGCACTTCCAGTCCACTTCTGCATTCACCAGGGAGTGTGCGGGGACCCAACCCCACCCCCTGGCTCACCATCTGGTGCCTCCTAGGTCTGGGAGGGCACCCAGGGTCCTCCCATGGCCAATTGCTGAGCCATTGGAGTGTATGGGGGGGTCTGCTGCATGCTCAGCAGCAGACCCAGAAGTGGACTGGAACTACTTCCAGTCCACTTCCAGGTTCACCGCTGAGCACACGGAGGGGAGCCCTGCACTCCTGTGGGATGTTTCATCCACCCCACCATCGCAACATTCATGAGCCACACCTGATACCTCAAGGTATGTAGAAAAAACATTTAAAGCTGTGTCTTTGGCCAAATCGCTGATTCTCCAAATCAACATTGAATCTTTAGATTCAGATTCAGCTGAATCAAATCAGG
>NW_017729032.1:90047105-90055713 GCF_001723915.1 Gavialis gangeticus
TCCCTTGAGGGCCATGGAATGAGCTTTAGTCACAGAAGAATGTGGATTTTGGGTTACTTTTTTAATCCAAAAATGGTGGATTTTTTTATCAGAAAAAAACAGGATCCCTGGTGATTACCTCACTCCAGCAGAATCCAGCACCATGTGTATCAGCATCTCTACACTGAAAAATGGCAACAGAGGTTCTTTAACTAAAGCTCATTCCATGGCCCTCAAGGGAAGACAAGATCGAACAGTCACAAACTCCACTGTGACCAGTTCAGGCTGGACATAAAAAATAACTTCTTCGCTGTCCGAGCCCCCAAGGTTTGGAACAGACTGCCACCTGAGGCGGTTCAAGCACCCACTTTGAATGCCTTCAAAACACATTTGGTTGCTTATCTTGCTGGGATAATATGATCTCTGCTGACTTCCTGCCCCTGGGGCAGGGGGCTGGACTCAATGATCCTCCAGGGTCCCTTCCAACCCAAATGTCTATAAAATCTATGAAATCTATGAATTGATTCAGAGAGATTTGGAAAGATTCAGACATAGACACAGCTTAAAATGTTTTTTCTACATACCTCAAGGAACCAGGCAGCTTGTGAATTCTGAGATGCTGGGGTGGATGGAGTGTCTCACAGGAGTGCAGTGGGGTCCCCAGGGTGCTCAGCAGTGGACCTGGAAGTGGACCAGAAGCACTTCCAGTCCACTTCTGCATTCACCAGGGAGTGTGCGGGGACCCAACCCCACCCCCTGGCTCACCATCTGGTGCCTCCTAGGTCTGGGAGGGCACCCAGGGTCCTCCCATGGCCAATTGCTGAGCCATTGGAGTGTATGGGGGGGTCTGCTGCATGCTCAGCAGCAGACCCAGAAGTGGACTGGAACTACTTCCAGTCCACTTCCAGGTTCACCGCTGAGCACACGGAGGGGAGCCCTGCACTCCTGTGGGATGTTTCATCCACCCCACCATCGCAACATTCATGAGCCACACCTGATACCTCAAGGTATGTAGAAAAAACATTTAAAGCTGTGTCTTTGGCCAAATCGCTGATTCTCCAAATCAACATTGAATCTTTAGATTCAGATTCAGCTGAATCAAATCAGGACAGTGATCTGAATCAGTTAATCAAATCACTCTCCCCTATTTGGGCCAAGTCCAAATCTGAGTTGAATACAACTCATTTCACACACCCCTAATAACTTCAGGACACAGAAACCTCATCTCACCCCTTAGCTGGAGAGCATACCACTGCATGGAGATACAGAGATTTTGAAGGATCATGATAGAGAGATTTATATCTCTCTGCTTCAAAGCGTCTCAAATATTACATCTATTACAAAAACATAGCCAGCCAGAAACACATGATTAATAGGTGTTGGACAGATGAGAAAGCTGGAGGATGGAGTACTGTTTTAATCCCAAGAGCTAAATGGTTGGATTACTTGTGCAGGAAGTTGAAAACCCAGAATCTAGGCCCTCTCAGATGAAGTTTGAGTCTGTGTTTCTGATTTCCCAACGTGGTGTTCAAAACATAGGTTAGGGATTAGACAGACCCCTCTCGTATGCTAATTTTAAGATAGACCATTATAATTTGTATCCAATAGTGATTGCATGAAATGGATGGAGAGTAGTGGGGAAGGTTTTGCCACAATTGGAACAAAGTTCCAGACTAGAAATCAGGGACTTTTCTAGAACAGTGCTCATCTCACTGAGCCTCACACCTTGTTTGTGCTCGTACTTTCCCTCTCTTGGCTGCCCAAGGGGCCAGTTTCAAGTATTCTATCTTTAAGTATTTAAGTTAAATTAATCATGTGGTATGTTTGGAATGTAAAGCTATGTCCCATTCTGAGAAAATGAAAGGCAAAATTCCAGCAGCAACATTACTCAAGTTTCTGTTGTTGTTGTTTCACTATACACAAGACTAAAACTCTGCAACTTTAGATCTTAGAATTCCAAACCTTACAGGTAAAAATAGTTTCAAAACCATATTTTCTTGGGTACATACACATTTTTTTTCCAAAATTCAGCTGCTGGAAATTGGGGTGTGCATTATAGCTGAAGAAATAAAGTAATTGATGTTCCTGCCTCTGTTGGGGAAAACTGAAAGTAAAGCTGCAGTGCTGTACCTGGGGCTCTTTAGCTGCCACTTCTCTCCTTTTGTACCTCCCACTCACAAAGGCTCCTGCTGATGTGGCAAACAAAGATACATTTTTCTTCACTCTGCTTTTCAAAAAAAAAAGGCACACGTGATTTGGGAGGATCCTGCACATAAGAAAACATGGTATTCACAGATTTGCAAGCAAACTATGCACTCAGATCAAAAGTTGTTCTGGAAATGTTTCAAAGAAAGATTTGCAATTAAATATGAATATGCACTGTAACTAAAATATGGAACCACCATATTTTACATATATGCAAAATGAGGAACTTATCTAATTCATTTGACAAAGAAGCTCACCAAGCACTTTGGTCTGATTTTTTTATAGTGAGTAGGTGAACCCTGTGAAGTAGGTCTAATTAATTTTAATCTACAGGACATAATGATTGAACTGTTGTGATTCACTCTGAATGCCTTTCTGAAAGGATGTAAAATATCTGAGTCAAACTGTGACCCCTATTTTGTCATTTGACCTCTATTTTGTGTCATATAAGGAACTCATTTCCAGTCTTGTTCAAGTCAAGGTCACTATAATGCATTTCAGTTGGCTACTCTGTCCAAGAAAGGAATTTGACAATCTCTTAGAAGGATGATCTGTACGAAACCATAAAACCTCAATCCAGAGCTATTTGTCCCTAAAGTATTAGCTATTCCATGAAGCAGTGGACTGTCCATACAAGCATCCACAGATGGGGAGGGAACAACCATGTCAGGAGTGCACATGATAGAGGGACACATAATTCATGTAAGGGGTGGTATTTCTCTCTGAAGGGAACTGTCTACTACCAAAAAGATCAAGACTAAGAGAAAGACAAGAAGCCAGGGGCAATGTGTAGGAGATACACAGGGGTGCATATGCACCCCTAAGAGCACCAGTTCACCCCCTGACAGGCTGTGCTCTGCACTCAGGTGATGGGCAGCGGGGGCAGGTGGGAGCACTGGTGCCCCCCTTGTGAGCGCCGGCCAGGGAATAGGAGTGCCACAGCCACTTCCAGGAGTGCTGAGACTGCTTCCTGGTCGGTGTGATCAGTTGCAGGGACACCCTTTCCTCCCATTACTGACTGGTCACTGTGGGGGGGCACATGCCCCTCCAAATAAGGCAGCACCAGTCACCCATGGGCAGGAGAAAACATAGTCTAAAAAGTAGGCAAGATCTTGGATTTGAAAGAAGGAAAACCAGACAAGATGAAGATATATGTTAGGACTTTTGTTAATTTAAAATGGTCTTTAAATCTATCTTTTTTAGCTTGATTTATTAATAAATCCAATTTGTCAAATAACATATCTGACATTTAAAAGTAAACCCAACTGCATAAAATATACATAAAGACAGATATATATTTTCTATCAATAATGGTCCCTTAACTCAAATCCATGTCCACAGGAGTCTTGCATTCTTTTGTTTTCAGTCTCTGACAGTTCCTCTACATTTCTGTTGATGTTAAGGCTTTTGGGGTTTTTTTTCATCTCTATATAATAATTGGGACCTTTTTCCTTGAACTCTACATAATACAAATATCACTCTCTTTTTATCATCTCTGCTTTTACATTTTAAATTTATTCCAAATTTGTTCTTAAGTGTTAGCTCAGTGAAGCCTGATCACCTGTGGATGAAGACTTAGTAATGTGTCAGTAGTTTAGAGATTTGCAGTGAATACCTCTTTCATTTCTGGAAGCTGAGGAGTATGAGATGCTCAGCCTTCTTGAAGGCATTACTTTTGTCAGTGGAACTACTAGCAGCTGAGTAGAGTGAAATTAGCTGTTGGGAAATGTGGTACTTTAGCTTGTCATTAGATAAGCAAATTATATTTAAACAGCATATATAGTCTATTTTATTGGTATGGCATGAAGATTTTTTATGTACAAATAGATTCTCATCTCTAAGGCAAAGAAGTTTCTGTTAGACAACTGTATCATTCCAGCACTAACCAGAGACATAAAACTAAAAAAATTGGTAATTGGGAGAAAAAAAATAGATTAATTGGTATTGGTCGCATTTCCATCCTCCTTAATTCCAGCATGTAAAATTACTCACGTATGTCAGAGGTGGCAACAGTTACTATCCAGTTTTAATGCTTTGCTTTAACAGGACTAAAATTCATCTGATTCATCATAAAATCACATGATAGAGGAATAATGTGCACATAAGCTAAACGACAAATGCTGTTCCACACACCAGGACATGGTAAGTGTTTCTTAATGGGAATAAAGAATGTAAGGTACCTTTCTACTTATCTCTTTATCTTAGGTAATGTTATGGTGCCTATTAAGATAATATGCAAACACAGCATTCTCATTTGCCTTTTATTCTCCATGATTTTGTCTTTCTTCAGAGTAACCTATTGTTTTATTTTCACACAGATAAATCCCATCGGTGAATCCCAGCTTTCATTTTCCTGGCTTCAAACAAGGATGCAGCATATACAGAGATGAAGAGGAGCAATGTTGGCCTATTGACAGGTTTACTCCTTTAGGTTATGAAAGCTTTTGTGTTGGCATCATAAAAATAGTATAAAGTGCAGCAAAAAGATTTTTAAAGTTGATTGTACTACAAGGTGCGTTTTGAATTATAAATCTCACATTGTGTCTTGCTCACATATTTATCTGATATTTTAATAAGCATCATTTGTCTGCTGGTAGTGACAGAGAGCAATTGGGAGACCTGTCATCTCCACAGAACAACTGCTTCTTAGACAATAATGATGACAATTCATTTCTAGTTAGTGGTTTCCTTATTCTAACTATTGTACTTTCTTCAAGTGATAACAGACTCTGAGAAAAATAGAAATTCTAAATATGGCTTCCAACATTATAGTGTAAAACCTCATTCTTGAAAGTCAAAATGAAATAAAGTGTATTTGTATTAAACTGTGGTGTATAAATAATATAAATATTATTGTCATATAATAATGACAGTAATAGCCAATAATAATATAATACTTATTAAGATATAATATTAGTTAGTTTAGTATATGTTAGTATATAATACATTAATAATACTATATTCATATAATGAGTGTTAAATTAATTCTGGTTTGTAGCCTTTAATTATTAGGTAGGTTTAGCTATGTGTGATTATTGGGTGCTTGTGGTCTGTCATAGAAAAATGAGTATTGATCCAAGGGAAAGAAAATGGAGTGACATATTTAATAGATTTTAGACTAGACTGTGTTAGATATCAAACTATATAAAATATCTGCAATCAAAATACTCTCTAGAACCTGCATATGTTCACTACATAATTACTGAATGCAATATAAAATCAATGTTATGAATTATTACCCAAATAATTTACAGAAGATAATCTTCCTGTTGATTTACCCCTTCATCTTGCCAAATATCTACCAACGGGTCTTGATTTCTTACCATTATTATGAAAATGCCTTGACTTTTTGCAAGTTTTATTTAGCAGCTGTATTATTTTATATTTTCTTTCAAGCTTAGTTTGTCTGTTGTGATTAGTCACTGGAGTCACATGGTATTGTTCCCGGGTTCTGAATGAGTGAGCTCAAAAAAGCTTCTGGAACCCAAACTTGCATGTGAAAATTTAAAATTAGTCTTTACAAAACTTTCCCCTGTGATCAAAGTTCAAACACATGAAGACTCAAGAAAATCAAGTACAAAGGGAGTAGGAACACTGGTGAATTTATTAAAGAATTATAACTATTAGCAGCAGCAAACCTTCAGATTTGAATCTAAATTTACCAAGTCAAGAATAAACTGATTTAAGAAAGAGATTAGAAAATATATTATAGTGGGTTTCACTAGACTGACATTTGTTGTAGCAAAAAATTATGGATGAATTAAAGTTATCAATTGTCAGTCATTTATTTAAGTAGTTCTTAATTAAGTATATAGAAAAAGTGTTTCTTTGCCCTTTATATTTTCTGTAGTTATATACAAGCTGAAGCTACAGAAGTGTTTAAGAAGGACTGATGTAAAAAGCTTTTTGTTGTTCATTACTTTTTCCCCCCACTAGCAAAAAAAAGTATTGAGGACTGCAGAATTATTATAAACATGGCTGTAGGAATGTATAAAGACAGAGAATTTGAGAAATTCAGAATAAGGAGCAATTCAATGTGCAGGAATATAATTAAAAGAAGTTATTTCCCCCCTAACACCTGAAATTTGAAAAGTTCAACAAACTTATTTTTTGCAACTTATTTTTCTGAAAAAAATAAAGTTTTCCCATCCTATCAGAGAATTTCCTTTTGATGCTATATGAATTCAGAACTTGAAGGTTATCTCCAGAGTTTCCTGAAAGCAAATGTAGATATGTTGCAGAAAGTCTAGTGCCTGTAAATATGGATGCCTATGTACTCAGAGAGAAATTGTCATAACTCAAAAACATAAGCTAGTCCATAAATGTTGCTATACTCATTAACAGGGATCCTGATTTTCTCTGATAAAAAAAAAAAAGAAAAATCTCCAAATTTTGGACTAAAAAAAAGTAACCCAAAATTCACCTCTTTCCATGATTAAAATGAAATGCCACTAATATATTATTATATAATATATGATTATATCATGTATTATCTTATAATAGATTATTAATGAAATATATAGTGGCATTTCATTTTAATCATGGAAAAAGGTGAATTTTGGGTTAGTTTTTTAATCCAAAAATTAGAGATTTTTTTTTAATCACAGAAAACCAGAATCCCTGCTCATTAATGTATCCTAAAATGGTGACATGTTATGTTGATGGCATGTCATGTCCTTTGGCATGCATATTCAGATTTTACACTTCTACTCTACCCATCAGAATAGTGTTTGGGATAATCATCTAAGTGAGGGCATTTCACATTAAAATGTTGCTAGTTTTAAAAGGGTGGGGGGAGAGAATTCTAGAAAATAATAGCAACTAAAGCCCAGGATTATCATCTCTGAAGCAACTGCCTTAACCAGGAGACTAAAGAACCAGGCTCCTTCTTGTTCTTCTCCTGGCCCTATGATTTTGAATTACATTCTGCTCAATGGTTATCTTCAACAAGAGGGAAGGAGAGTGCCTCCAGTGGAACATCCAACAGCTTGGTAATCAGGGCCTCTCCTGGGAAGTAAGTGATATAGATTGGAATTGCCTCAGGATGAGAATGCCCAGAATCCATCTTCCCCATTGTACAAGGCTGTTATACAAAAGGTAAATAGCAGGGTAGATTCACACCATTATAGACTAAATCAGAGCTGTATAGCATAACGTTTGTAAACAGAAGGTTTACTTTAGCAGAGCTAAATTAAATTAGCTGCAATTTGATTACAAAGGCAGGGGAAGGAAACTATGGGGGCACTGCTGAGTGGCAAAGTGTCTGAGAAAGAGTAAAACAAAGCAGTTAACCCACTGAGGGACATAGGGGTCACGTCTACATGAGATGCTAAAGTGCAGCTGGCTAATTCTACTGCTCATTAGCGTGTCATGGTGTAGCATGAACTAAACGACTGTAGCTAATGTTAACATAGATTGTAATAGTAGTGAAATGTAACCATGTTAGTCTTGTCCTGTAAGCAACTTGAAAACTCCATTTTGCATCCTTCAGCTTGACATAAGTGAATGAACTCTGCATAGCCTTTATGTATGAGTGTGTGTAAAAGGGTGAATGGTGAGAGAATGGCATAGAGACGGGAGAAGATTTAACTATTTATGTAAGCAATAAGGCGCCAAATATAAGTTACAAAGAAGATAATGAAGAGAAGGAATGCAACCATCCTCCCAGATGGGCAGCAAGAACACTTCAAAGCTAAAATAAGATGAAGACAAAAGAAGAACAACTGCAAAAACAGACACTGGGTATGGAAAAACCCCAAAGCACTGAAACAAAGGATGCCAATCCCTATAAAAGAACACTTTGAAAATGCCTAGTTGGGTGAGTCTCTTTCTCTACTGCTGTTTCATCGGAGCACAGATTTCATAGATTTCACAGACATTAGGGCTGGAAGGCACCATCTTCTTCACTCGGAAGAACATCGAGTCCAGCCCCCCGACTGAAGGGCAGGAAGTCAGCTGGGGTCATAGGATCCCAGCAAGATAAGCATCCAATTTGCTCTTGAAGGTGTTCAGTGTAGGTGCTTGAACCACCTCTGATGGCAGGCTGTTTCAGACCTTGGGAGCTTGCACAGTAAAGAGATTCTTCCTTATGTTCAGCCTGAAACAGTCTTGCAGTAGTTTATAACCATTTGACCTTGTCATCCCTTGGGGCGCTCTGGTGAACAAATGTTCTCCCAGATACTGGTGGTCAGCCCTGATAAACTTATAAGCAGCCATCAGATCACCCTCAGCCTGCATTTTTCCAGGCTAAACAGTCCCATGGCTCTCAGCCTGTCATCATAATGTCTGTTTTTCTGACCTCTGATCATGTGTGTGGCTCTTCTCTGCACTCTGTCAAGTACTCCACATCCTTTTTGAATTGTGGAGCCCAAAACTGGATGCAGTACTCCAGCTGCAGCCTCACCAAAGCAGAGTGTAAGGGGAG
>NW_017729032.1:90060713-90061698 GCF_001723915.1 Gavialis gangeticus
TCCTGGGATTTGCTTGAGAAGCATCTATGGATGCAAGCCAGTGTTTTGGTCGCTTTACTAGCTGCAGCATAACATTGAAGACTCATGTTCATCTTGTGGTCAATGATGACCCCCAAGTCTCTTTCTTTCGTAGTGCTAGCCAGCATAGCACTGCTGAGCCTATAATGATGCAACTGGTTTTTTCTCCCAAGGTGGAGAACCTTGCATTTTTCAGTGTTAAACACTGTCAGGTTCTTGTCTGCTCATTTGCTGAGCCTGTCCAGGTAAGCCTGGATCGTCCTCCTGTCTTCTGGTATGGATGCTTTGCCCCAAAGTTTTGTGTCATCAGTGAACTTGGCCAGTCCACTTCTGATTCCAATGTCCACATCATTAATGAAGACATTGAACAATATGGGTCTAAGATCAGAGCCTTGGGGAACCCCACTTGTCACAGGGCACCATAATGATTGACTTCCGCAATTACTACCCTCTGGGTCTGACCACAGAGCCAATTTCACAGCCAGCAGATCGTGATGGACCCAACGCCACAACTGGCCAGTTTTGCCAAGAGGTGATCATGGGATACCAGATCAAAGGCTTTTTTGAAGTTAAGATATATGACATCAATCTCTTCTCCCTTGTCCAGATGATAGGCCACCTGGTCATAGAAGGAAATGAGATTGGTCAGGCAAGACCTACCCACAAGAAACCCATGCTGGCTATCCCTCAGGATGTTGGCGTCGGCCAGTCCATTAAGGTTGGCCTCTTTAATAAACTTTTCTAAGATCTTTCCCAGGATAGAAGTCAGGCCGATGGGCCTATAGTTAGCTGGATCCACTTTCCTCCCTTTCTTGAAGATAGGCACTACATCGGCCTTCTTCCAGTCTTCGGGCACTACACCAAAGTGCCAGGAGTTTTCAAAGATCCGTGCCAAAGGCTGGGCTATGATGCTTGCCAGCTCCTTGAGTACCCTGGGGTGTAGATTGTCAAGGCCAGCTGACTTGAA
>NW_017729032.1:90066698-90068611 GCF_001723915.1 Gavialis gangeticus
TCCTTGGAGGTGAATCCCATCCTCCATCCTTTGTAGGCCTTTGTTTTTAGCCTCAGGAGGTCTTCTAGATCCTTGGAGAGCCGGGGGGCTGCTGTGCCCTCCTGCTGCCTTTCCTCCAAGATGGAATTGAATTAGCTTGTGCATTGAGGATCGCTCCCTTGAGGAGCAATCACTGTTCCTGGACTCCCCTCCCCCTGGGGTCATGGTCCCTTAGGCCTCTCTGACAAGCCTCCTGAGCTTGTCAAAGTTGGCTTTCCTGAAGTTAAGGACTTCAGTGTTGCTGACTGACTTGCCAGCTTTATGGTGGATGATGAAAGTGATCAGCTCATGGTTGCTGTCACCCAGCTTCCCATCAATCACTAGGTTGCCAGTTAGGTCATCCTCAGTAGCGAGTACCAGGTCAAGCAGCGCTTTACCTCTCGTTGGCCCATAGACTTCTTGACTCAGGTAGAGGTCATCCATGCACAATAGGGAGCTTTGCAACTGTTCAGATTTTGTTGAGTGATCCTCCCACGAGATGTCTGGGTAATTGAAGTCATCCATGCATCTGTTCACCCCGCTCCAGCTGTTATCTTCAAATCTGCTATCTTCAAATCATCATCATCTACTCAATAAGCCTGGGTTGGCCACCCTGGGTTGATATTGAGCAAGTATTGCTGATAACTATATTTGGTGTACGTGTGGATGGAATGGTTGCTTTGTGTATGTATATGCCTGTGTGTAATGAAGTTTATGATGATTTGTGTGTGTTTGTATGAATGGTGTGTCCAAACCTCTATGTCTAAGTCATGTAATCAATAAACGCGGCACCTTGCCTTATCCCCCCTTATAAAGTCTCACTCGTGATTTGAGCAATTGGCAAATTTGGTAACATTTTCAGTGAAGAATGGGTGTGGGGGTGAATAAGATTTTGATAACAATGGAAGAAGCCAAGTTAATATGCTAATGCACAATAGAATTAGTTTACTGCACATTCATGTCACTTAAAAGGCATGCACCAGCACTACTGTGCAATACACTGGTTACTGTGCATTGAATCAGTACCTGTTATTAAAAGTACTAAACTTAAAGTGCTGTAACTATGACACCTTAATGAACATGTAGATGCACCCAGTGTTTATAAAAGATATCCATGTAATGGAATAAGAATCTGTATCCTGAGTTTACATTCTACTTAATGTAATCTATTCTATGGATGATTTCTTGTCCCACAATTTCCTGTTCAAGCTCATTTGTAATATTTTGGTGTCTAAGAATAGCCACTCTGAGGTCAGTGATGGAATATCTAGGGAGGTGAATGTTTTTCCACAGGCTTGTCTTTCTGCTATTAATGTCAAATCAATGTTTACTCATTCTTACATGTAGGGATCTCTCTGTCCAGTGTAGACAGCAGTGGGTCACTGTAAGTTTATGATGTTAGTAGAGGTACAGGTAAATGAACCCCAGATGTCATAATCCATGTTATTTGTGTGGTGGACATGCCAGTAGCAGCCTAGCTTGCCAGCTCAAAAGGGCTTTGAGTCATTGGTGGAAGATTTCCACCAATCAGGTGGTGGTTAGGGAGAGGTTGCCCCACTCCTGCCCAGGATGAGGCAAGGAGCCTGGACCTGGGTGAGGTCCTCCTCACACCCTCACCCTGATTGGTCCCTTTGCAATATGAGAGTGGAGCCTCTGGAGGCTATAAAAGAACAGTATGCCTGGCACACAGACAGAGCTGTGAGGGACAGAGAAGAGGGAAGATGGGCTAAAGAAGACCTGGGGAGAGCTGCCCAGTGGGGCAAATGTGGTGGCCCCAAAAGAGCCTGAAGACTCCTTCTCATTGCCATATGAGGTGGCTCGGGTCTCCAACCCATGGCATGAGGCCAGGGGGAGTCAGTGGAGGTGGTGCTTCATGGTGGGTCCAAGTGAGACCA
>NW_017729032.1:90073611-90083897 GCF_001723915.1 Gavialis gangeticus
TTTGTTTCAATAAAGTGTATTACAGACAGGGGACAGAGAAGAGGGAAGATGGGCTAAAGAAGACCTGGGGAGAGCTGCCCAGTGGGGCAAATGTGGTGGCCCCAAAAGAGCCTGAAGACTCCTTCTCATTGCCATATGAGGTGGCTCGGGTCTCCAACCCATGGCATGAGGCCAGGGGGAGTCAGTGGAGGTGGTGCTTCATGGTGGGTCCAAGTGAGACCAGGATTCTGGGAGGTCCATGGGTCAGCTTGGGTCCAAGCCAGCCAGTGCACAAGCCAAGAACATGGAGCCCTATGAGGGGGCTCAGGTCACCAGCCCTGGCATGAGACCAGGAAGGTGCAGTGCAGGTGGTGCTGCATGGAGCAGTCTGGGAGTAGACCACGGCCCTGGGAGCCACATGGGATGGCTCAGGTCTACAACCCCACTGACATGACGCCAGGCATTTAAATGGGAATCCTTGCATGGACAGCCCCAGTTGAAACTGAGACCCTGGAACCCTGCAAGGCAGCTCAGTGCCCCAACCCCGGCAAAAGGAGTAAAGCCTTCAGGTGCACACCCCATGGTGCACAGGGCTACCAGGGCTGCTGGGCCCAGAGGGAGGCAGAAACAGCTGGAGACTCAGCAAAAGAGGCAGCAACTCGCTGGAGGAGAAGAGGATCCTCCAGTGAGACCCTGGAGTCATAAGTTACCAGGGAAAAGGACTCACATGTGAAGGGGGAATTCACCCATGTTAGTGAGTTTGATCAATGGAAGGGAAACCCAAAGGAACAGGGATCCCTGAGTTTGGAGGTTTTGGTTTGGGGAATGCTGGGGGAAAGCCTAAAGGGCATTGGGGAAGCTTCTTCTTCCCCTTGTCGCCACAGGAGATGGGAGAGTCTGGGCCTTAGGTTTCTTTGAAAAGTTAAGTTATATTTTAAGGGTTTCTGCCTTATATTTTATATATTTATACCTTATGTTTATAAGTATAAGTCAATAAAGCTTAAGATTGTTTGAAATATACTGAAACATTTAATCTGATTCTGCTGGGCTAAGTATTTGTTGGAGTGTATATATTTGTATTTGATGTTTAAGTAAATTTGGATCTTAATAGAGTTAAGTTTGTATAATGTCTGTCTGAACCCAGGTTGGGACCGTATCTTGAAGGATGGTATAAGATTGGATAGATATCATTCACACTTTATGTTATTATGTGTATATATATATTGGGTACCTTTATATATGTAACTTTGTAGTATAATAGAGTTTTGAGCATATAATCCTTGTTGGTGCCCCACTTGGGCCCTTCCCTGCTATTTACCCATGTTTGTCAGTACTTACCTGTTGTTTACCTGTTTTAGATTAAACTGTTTATGTATGTATTATTTAATATCATTTAAGGTGATGTAATTTTTAACCTTTATTAGTAGGACATAGTGTTATGTGACGATTGTATATTTGTGTATATATGTTTTATCAATATCAATTTCTTTAGATCTTGTATATATTAATACATTTGTATATAGTTAAGTTATAAAGTGTCCTGGCTTGTTTTTCTATAGGGAAAGAAGGGAAGCTGTGTGAACCCAACAGTTTCCCCCCACAGCACACCGGCCCTGCTAACATCTCTTTTCATTTAGAGAAGGGAGTACACAACTAAGTACACCCAGGTTACATTTGGTTCAGTAATGATGTGGTCTATGTTGATGAAAGTGCACAACTGATGTCTGGGTCCAAGACAAGCTCTGGTGCCTTAATGAGAATAGAAGTTAGGTGGTCTGTTTCTGGAGAGATACCATTTGAAGTTGGGTGGCTGTCTCTAAGCCTGGTCAGATTTGTCCCTTGTGGTTACCTTGAGATGACTGTAATTTTCCAGCAGCTGTTGGAAGTCATTAAGGTTTTGTCTGAGATAAATATAAAATATATAAATAAATATTAAAATAACATGAAGTAAATACAATTTAAACAGTAGGCATCCCTGTCTTTTGTTGTCTTTCTTTTTTTTAAATGAAGAATGAACTCTGCATTGTTCTTCCAAAGAATACTGATAGCTACCTACCCTCAGGGAAAGCTCTGGACTCAAGATTCCAGGAAGACAGATGCATTCAGTGATGCTAAAAGCTAGGATTTGAAGGGACTTATTGGCCCATTAAATTTAGAATCATATTGTGAGAGGGGCAGTGAAAGCCCCTCTAAGGGGTCCCAGACCCCCACCCCATGCACCCCAGTATTCACCACAGGGATCCTGAAGAGCAGCAGCCAGAAGGAATTGTGGGTGTCGGCCCCTTGATTCAGGAGCTACCTACAGCTGCAGAGCAGTGAGGGATGGGGGTGGAGCTTCTGGAAACCGTGGGCTGCTCAAATAGCAGTCAGGAAAACAGCTGGCTGGCGGTGAATGGCAGGAGGAAGGGACGCTGACCCAGAGATGCCAGCAGGGAAAGAAGAGGACGCCGAACCAGAGATGCTGCCGGAGTGTGTCCCTCATCCGTTCCTTCAAGTTTCTTTGTTTCTTTGGACTATAAAAAGGGCACTGGGAATGAGATCCCAAGGGGGCCCTCCAGTGGAGATCCAGGTGTTGATTTCTGTTGAGTTCAGCAGAAGCCCTAGCTAGCCCAAGACAGGGCCAGCTTATATGCCCTAACTGGCCTGAAGTCAAGGAACTGACTATGGTGAAGGGTAAACTGACTGGGAAGGCCTGACCTAATCTGAGGCGGGTGAGCTGAGCGAAGAGGAAACATTGTCTAAGAGGACGCCTACAGAGTGTAGTATCCATCAGGGCCATGGATGTGGTAAGGGTGGGGTGAAGGTGAGGTTTGGAGCCCCATGAAGCAAAAACAGGGATTAAGGCGTCTTCATCCTCAGGGGGCCACCTGAAGGGAACTGCCTTCCCAACAAGAACATCGAAGTTGTGGCAGGCAAATAAGGGCAGCACCCATACCACCCAGGTGGCATCCAAGCTCAAACCTCACCCTGACATCACCTGGGGGAAAGGCGCCCAGCAAGAGAAGGCCGAAGCCTTACAACACCTTAGAGTGATACATATGTTCAAAAACATTTGTTAATTGAAGGAATCTCCAAAATTACCACTCTGAACCCTTATTTACACTTACGATGAACATAGTGAAAAACTATAAAATGCCACAGGTGAAAGCAGAGTCTTCTTTGAATCTCAGACTTGAGTATCTAAATTATGGTTATAGATCCCTGTGCTTAACCCTTCCTATTGCCTTCCCTAAAGGGGTAACTCTGGCCTTTGTATTCCAGCCTGGAAAAAGGTGCCCAATAGTGCTTGTATAAGTGACGGGGGTTTAGTTCTCCCTAAATTGAAACAGTGGGTTTTTAAAAAAACACTGTTTCTATCATTTCAATTTAGGGAGAACTAACCTCTCATCATGTGTACAAGGGTGAGGAGGTCTGATTTTTTTTTTCCCCACCTACCTGCCTCTCCCACGATGGGGTGGGGGGGCGCAGCAGTGGCTTGAGTGGTTCCTGAGCTTCAGGGAACCACATCACTTCCCTCTGTGGTGGCAGTGTCCCCCAGGTGGCACCCGCCTGCTATCACCTGGCCCATGTGGTCCTGAGGGGTGCCATCACTGTGGAGAGAAGCGCTGGGCCCTGCACAGCTAAAGGGCTGTGCAAACCAGTGGCAGCTCATGCAGGCAGGCTTGACTGAAGAAAAATTTTAAGAAGCGATGAGAAGCCTGACTTTTTTTTTTCTCTCAGAGTCTGCCTGCCTACCTAGGCTGCACGGGGCCCATTGTGCTCCATGGTGATGGCACCCCCAGGCAGCACCCACCTGATAGCAGCCTACATGGGTACTGCTCGGGGGGGCACCACAGCTATGGAGGGAAGTACTGGGCCCCACACAACTCCGGTAGGCAGGTAGGCAGGCTCCAGGAGAAAAGAAAAAAAAAAAAGAATCAGGCTCTTCATTGCTTTTTTTTTTTTCCTTCAGCTGAGCCTTCCTGCACAAGGTGCTGCCAGGTCGCATAGCCCTTGAGCTGTATGGAGCCCAGTGCTTCCTTCTACTGTGGCGGTGCCCCTGGGTGTTAGTGGGCAGATGCTGCCTGGGGGATGCCATCACCATGGAGGGAAGCACCATGGTCTCCCATAGCTTAGGGATTGCTTGGCCCACAGGCACATCCCCTCCATCCCCGCTGTGGGAAAAGCAAGTATGCTCCATCACTCTGTGCACCATCCCTGCCACCTAGGACCACCTGGGAATGGTTGTCTTGCCCCTGGAGCAGAGTGGCAAGGTGGTAGGAGGGTGGGTGAACTGGCAGTGGCAGAAGGTGGACAGGATGGTGCATGGGACACTGGATGCCTTCCAAGCCTGAACTGCCCTGAGCACATTGGCTTCCAGTGCCCCATGCACCGTTGTACTTTGTTAGGTAGCAAAATAAAACACCTTAGATGGGTTTTACCTTGCTACGTTTCAAAGTCATTTAAAGCAGAATATGCTGCTGTGTAAATAGCAGCGCCATTAAAGTGATGCAAAAGAGCAATTAAGCTGCTTTAAAGGCTGATTTTGTTGCATGTACGACTTAGAGTTGCCAAAGTCCTTCTTTGTATCTGGGCCAATGTGAATCACCCAACATACTCAATAGGTCTGTTGCAAATACTGAGAATAAACCCAGATCTCCAACTACTATTCTGCATTTTAACCATGTTAGTATGTTTGTTGAAAGGTAAGTGTATTATCTATGCCCTAATAATTATATGGGAAAGCACCTGACATAACTCTAAAGCAGAGGATAAATTCAAGGCTAAGTTGAATACTAACAGTTGTTTTTTAATGAAGACAATTCCTTCACTAACACAATACTTCCTAATACTATGCTTGAGTGTAAACTTAACACTTAAAAGTTAAAATATACTTACTGAACTTACTGAACTGGCAATAACGTACCTAATGAGCTCCAGAGAGTTCAACTTTCCAAATATTTCAGCCTAGTTCTTCTTCACTTGAGGGAGATGATAGAATCACAGAACAAAGGGGCAGAGCTGGTAGGAGGAGAAGAGTCACTCATCAATCATTGCAAGACAGTAAGTACTACAGTGCTTTTCACAGTGCTTTTTCTCTATTGTGTGTGTGTATATATATATATGTATGTATGTATGTATGTATGTATGTATGTATATTGTGCTGATTATTTGGCTGGGCTGGATCTCAGAAATACTTCCAGAACTTAATCAGATAACTATTTCACATACAGAAACATTAATTTATAAATTAAAGGAGTTTTAAAGAACTCTTCAGTTAAATAATCTGAAACACTCTGTTGACTCTAGTATAAGCACGGATAAATGTACCAATAGGACAAAAAACCCAGCAAGCTTGCTACAGCAAGCACTTTTCTGAAGAAAAAGGGCATGTTGGCACACTAAAGAAGCAAGAGAGAACATATTTCCAACTACTTTAAATGAATTGTGTTTTCCTGAAATATCATACAGAACTTGAGGCAAGAGAGTATATCAACTGTCACTCACGTAAAGGAGGAAAAAATAGAGCATTTTTAAAGGCTTAGTGTATAAAGGCTCTCACCTACAAATGAAATGAGGATGTGAGTAAATGTTTATTTTTTATACTAACCGGGAAACACTGAAGAAAAATGACATTGACAACTTTGAAAATAAAGTGAAAAAGTCTTTCTTCCTAATTAAATAAAATTTGATGGACCTAAAAGATGTCAAAGAACATCATTTCAATGTGTTTTAGCTTGTAGGGGAAAATTTAGTTAGAACTGGATTTGAAAATATTGGATAAAAACATATTATTACAATAGTTTTTAGTCTTGATATGATGAAAGTAAAAAATTGTATGTGAAATTTCTAACCCAGAAATTCAGCATGTCATTTCTAGGTGATTAACACAGATCCTGGTTTTCTCTGATTTAAAAAAAATCCCCAATTTTTGGTTAAAAAAAGTAACCCAAAATCCACATTTTTCCATGATTAAAATGAAACACCACTGTATCTATATCTATATCTATATCTAGACAGACAGACAGATAGGTGTGTGTGTGTGTGTGTTAGTGGTGTTTCATTTTAATCATGGAAAAATGTGGATTTTGGGTTACTTTTTTTAACCAAAAATTGGGGATATTTGTAAATCAGAGAAAACCAGGATCCCTGGTGATTAATGACATTTTTTCATAGGTGGAGACACCAAGAAGGACTTTCTTTCCTTCTGTTTGTTTTAGCTGCATTTGAATATCTATAGGCAAGTAAATGGCATTGTCTTATGCTTCCATTTCAGCATTTTACATCAGCTTGTTCACTTAGGCAATTTGGGCCAGAACCAATACAATGCTTGGGGCTGGCTACAATAAAAGACAAACAACTAGATCCTAGAAAAGACTTGGGCATCTACAAGGTAGGGGCTTCAGCACTTTTAGACCCATGAAACTGAATCCGAAACCCAGAGTTTGGTGCCTAGCCTTCTAAACAGACAATGGAAAAAAGAGCTATCTCAGAAAAATGATCCAAAAAACCCACATGCTGAGCAGACAGCCATATATACCTAGCCAGTGGGAAACCCTTCACACAGGGGTATCTCTGGAACTTCATGCCTTTACTGGAGGATGAGGAGCTGAACTGAGGATGAAGGGAGATGCCTTAATCTTTTCAGGATCTGAAGTCCACAGTCCTATTCTGAGGCTTGGGGCCTACACTACTTTTTTCAAAGAACTGAGGCAGGACCACCATTTCCTTTTACAGCAGTAGCTACCTTTTATATAATATTGTATCACTAGAGCACTAACCTTGCAAATGGGTTCTAAACCCTCCTTGACCTAAGATTTAATAACACACCTCCCTAAGAGATGTTGGGAAGGGAGCAGGGACAGATCACTTTCCAAACCCTCCCCTTTCTGAAGCTGGGCCTTTTTCTGAAAAGAAGTCAAGATCGAGTAGGCCAGCAAACAAGAACAAGCCAGATTTTGGACAAGTGGCTCTTATTTAGGAGAGGAGAGTCTTGGGTTTCAGTTCCTGCTGCCGTATATATTTATGGTTTTTATCCAATGGCTGTTTCATAGGCTCACAGAGCATATCTTGTGCTTGGGTTTATGTTGCGGGGGTTTATGTTGCAGTCTGGATGCAGCGCATACAATTCCCCCTGTGCACCTAGAAGGAGAGACAACATCTCTCATATTCATTGAGAGAAAATGATGAAATAATTTATCTTAAAGACATAGGTTAAAAGAAGAACAACAAGAAAAAAAAGAAACCCATTTAAAAGAAAACATGAGATTTGTCACCAGAGGTCCTGCCACACATCCACAGGGCAGTTTCACCAGAAACGATGTAATAAACTGTGAAAGGATTTGTAATGTGACTGTTCACAACCCACCTAAAATAACCTCAGTGCTTAAACCTGTGCACTGATCACCTAGGGTAATTTTGCAATGAAGGCGTGTCCTTAGAGACTTCTATAATTTTTGAGATCCATTAGGATATATCTCACACCAGGAAAAAAGAAATATCACTAAATGTCAGTTAATGTACTTAAATACTTGCATGCAATATTGTAAAGCTTTTATGTGGGGATAATAAGTGAGTTTTGTCTTGTGACAAGTAATCTCTATTCAATACAACTATGCTTGCATATAAATTTAAGCATGAGCATAGGTGTTTTCACAATCAGGCACAAGTGACTTTTATTCCAACCATTTAATTTAGATAATCATTGTATCCACTTAACCTGGGTAGAACAGGTTCAGAGTGCTACATTCATTTTAATGGTGTGTTAAAAGCAGTGTTTTTCATTACTGTTTTTTTGTTAAATATCATCTGTTCTGGCATTCAGTATGACTATTATTTCATATAAAATCAAGCAAGGGCAGGCTTGCATGACTATAAGTTAACTTGCTCCTCCTCTCCCAAATCAGATAAGAATCCAACCCTGAAAAACGTGATTAATTTTGCCACCAGTCATTGAATAAACTATTCCAAGTGACAAAGATATTTAAATACATTATTTGAGGAAAACCAGCAAAAATTCAGAGAATAAAGTATTTGACAAATGATATTTGATATGCTCTACTGTAATGAGCATGTCTTGTAACTATGATTAATAGCTAAGCAGTATATTGAAAGTACATTTGATAAAACTTCAAACCCCATTAAAAATACAGCAGCTTTTTTTCTTTTTCTTTTTTCATTTCTTCACGTACAGGGTTCAGAAGTCATTCATTTAGGGTAAGATTACATGCTCAAGTTTGTAAGTGCTAAAGGTAAGGAATGTTAGTTGATGTTCAGGTTATCAGCATCTAATGATCATCAGGGATCCTGGTTTTCTCTGATAAAAAATTCCCCAGTTTCTGGATTTAAAAAAGTAACCCAAAATCCATGTTTTTTCATTATTAAAATGAAACACTACTATATATATATATATATTAGTGGCATTTCATTTTAATCACAGAAAAATATGGATTTTAGGTTACTTTTTTTAGTCCAAAAATTAGGGATTCTTTTTTCTTATCAAAGAAAACCAGGTTCCCTGGTGATCAGTGACACATTGGCCATGTTCACATGAGCATGGATATTTGTTTCCCCTGGGACAAGGCGCAATGGCACACCTTGTGGCACGGCTATTTGTCCCAATGGAATACCTGTGCCATGCATTCCTCTGGTGCATAGCAGTTTACCCCAGGTGAGGTAGGGGAGGCTAGGTCCAGCAACTGTGCTGGCCCCAGAAACCTTACTTGGAGTCTGGTGGCCTTGGGGAGCTGCAGCCATGGGGAGCTGCTGCCTCTGCATGCACCACCTGACTTTTTTTTTTTTGCAAGCATTTTTTTTCTGCCTGGGGTCAACCCCGCCGCATTGCTACCTTGCAGTACAGAGCACACCAGGATATGTGGTGTGTAGCACTATGGATAGGTCTGCGCCTCCACATACCGCACAACTGCACTTGTCTGCCATCATCGAGAGTTGATACCCTCTCTAAGTTTCACTGCTGAGACTTGACACTAGTGGGCTGGTGAGTAAAGGTATGTCTGGGCCCAGCCACTTGGTTTCTCCCTGCTCTGTGGAGGAAGGTGGGGCATCATGGCAAGAGATAGAAAAGCATGGACAAGGGGGGTGAGGGGTTATGTGAAGGTTAGTAACTTAAAAGCATATTTACTTGATTGAAGTTAAGTAAAAGAGATTTAAAAAATAAAGACTCTATTTTATGACTTGTTCCAATACATTGTGGATGGTGAGGGGAGGTTGGGCCACTGGGGCTTTTTACCCAAGTCCCTAATGCAGCAAGCCCCTTTGGCTTGAGGCTGGTGGAGACCAGAATAGGCTGTAAGGGAAGCCATCTAATGTAGTGTTTGGTGCAGATCTTCTTGGAGGGCTGCAAAGTGGTGCAAGGATCCTATCCATGGTGCTTTCCTCATGAGGGTAGGGAGGTTGTTCCTATACCCTGGACCCCTGGTAACCTAGACTGGTGGCTGAATGCATGCAAGACACCCATTCCAACCAGCCATCAAGTTCCCTACTCTCCTGGAGAACTGGGGAAGAGTGGCTGCAAGGGGAAGCTGAAGACAGGGGAGCTGGGGCTGGCAACCTGAGATTTCACACTGTTTGCCTGCTGACATTCCCCCCTGCCAGGGCATGCAGTGAAGACTGCAGGAAGTGCAGGGGCTGCTGAGGAGACCTCCAGACTTCTGCAGTTTGCTTCTAGGGTTCACCACCCGCTTTAGAGTTCAGGAGGGTGGAAAGTTTGTCCCAAGAGCAGGAGAGTGGGAAAATCTGGGAATGATGCATCCTGGGATACCAGAAGACTCTAAATTGATTACCTGATATCAATGGAATACTCAGGAGTTCACTTAAAACTAGCTAGTTAACACCAATCAATGATCATCCTCCCTGGAAGTGGCACAACTTTAAGATGTCTAAAGGCAGACAAGGTTCTTTGGGTAAATCTGATATCTTTTATTACACCAACTCAAATAGTTGGAAAAAGTCTTCTTTGCAAGCTTTCTGGTATACATACCCTTCCTTAGGCTGAGGAAGCATCTGCAGTTGGTGTGTGATCTTCCTGGATAGAATGAATAGTCCAAAGGGGAATTAGCATTAGTTCTGAATGCAGTATTGTTCAACATCTTCATTAATGATGTGGACATTGGAGTCAGAAGCGGACTGGCCAAGTTCGCCGATGACACCAAACTTTGGGGCAAAGCATCCACACCAGAAGATAGGAGGGCGATCCAGGCTGACCTGGACAGGCTCAGCAAATGAGCGGTTGAGAACCTGATATTGTTTAACACTGAAACATGCAAAGTTCTCCACTTTGGGAGGAAAAACCTACAGCATCCTTATAT
>NW_017729032.1:90088897-90096124 GCF_001723915.1 Gavialis gangeticus
ACAGGCTGAGAGCCATGGGGCTCTTTAGCTTGGAAAAGCGCAGGCTGAGGGTGATCTGATGGCCACCTATAAGTTTATCAGGGCTGACCACCAGGATCTGGGGGAACGTTTGTTCACCAGAGGCCCCCAAGGGATGACGAGGTCGAACGGTTATAAACTACTGCAAGACCGTTTCAGGCTGGACATAAGGAAGCAATTCTTTACTGTCCGAGCCCCCAAGGTCTGGAACAGCCTGCCATTGGAGGTGGTTCAAGCACCTACACTGAACACCTTCAAAAGCAAATTGGATGCTTATCTTGCTGGGATCCTATGACCCCAGCTGACTTCCTGCCCTTCAGGTGGGGGGCTGGACTCGATGATCTTCTGAGGTCCCTTCCAGCCCCAATGTCTATGAAATCTATGAAATATTTCAGGTTTTAGGCACTTTTAAATGAGAGCTAATTGAAACATGTAATCTCACCCTTAGGTAATTGTCAGGGCCAACAATAAACATATACCCCATTCTTTCTCCTTGAAGTAGTGATTCCAGGGCTATCTAGGGTGCTCTGAGGTCTTTTGAAGGGTGATGTAGGAAGTATGAGGAGATAAGCAGATAAGGACAGGTTCAGGCTCCAGGTGTGAGGAGATAAGCAGATATGAGCAGGCTCAGGCTCTCCCTGGCTAGCTGCTCCAGACCCCACTGCCTGGTTCCTCTGCAAGGAGGTAATACATAAAGTAGGGGGAGGGTTTGGGGGGGGAGTTAATGGGATTCTGCTCAATTCACAAAAGTTATGGAGAGGTTCCTTGAGTGTCAAAAGGGTTGCTTTGAGTCTAAAAAGTTTGAGAACTACTACCTTAAAGAAACAAGCATGAACTAGAAGAAAATTGTGGAAATAATAAAATGGGCTAATTCTTTACTCCTCACTCACCCCCTTCTAGTTGTATTTCATCTTTACCCTGTCTACATCTTTTGCATTTGTATAGGTGTTAGGCAGTTCAGGGCAGAAACCTATCTCTTGCTTTGTTTGCCAAGTGTTTAACAGATTTCTCATACAGTATAAATGATACAAATATTACTGATACTGCTACTGTAACCAATAGTCCTATTTGTCCACAAACACATGCCTGAAGTCATGTCAAGTCCTCCAGCAGCAACATTTCACCTATAAGCCTCATTCAAGTGAATGGAGAAAATAAAGAAAACTGCTTGTTTTGAAAAGCACTATTTAAATAGTTCCTTCTCTCATCAAAAACTCACCCATTTCAACTGCAGGTTGTGGGCATAGGTGCCTCCTGGTCACCTAGCAACATCCCTGCTGGAAGCCGAATGTGGCTGAAATAGTCTAAAGTCAGTCTGAAATAATAGTTTGAAAAAGTCTGCTCATGGATATTTGCAAATCAACATGAGATGCTCTCACCCCTCCTTTGTCACTTTATTGCATGACTTCAAAAGGAGAAATGGAATCAGGAGAATACAAACTTGAGAGCAGGACATGATAAAAAATGACTACAAGGTACTTGATATAACAGGCTCTTAATTCATAAGCACAGTTGCATATTAACTTCCCCACCCCCCAAAAAAAGATATTGTATAATAAAAGTAAAGTCAAAGCAGGGTGAGAAATTCTCCAGAGACAGTTATTTTGTTATTGTAACTTTCCAAGGGCTGATTTGAGGTTTTTTTTACCATTTTGCTCAGTGTGGGTGCTGACAGACATGGGAGCGGGGGGAGGACTGCTTTAGTGGAAGAAGCAGCACCTTAGTTTAACCCAGCTCTGGAGCATCTGTATAGATCAGGGGGTTCAGAGGGTTTTTTGGCACTTCGATCTAATAGCAGATCTTATCTAAATACTGATTGAATCAGCTAGTAGATAAAAGCGCCATAAAAGCCCTGCTGGAGCTGCTGATCTATACAGATGTTGAGCGAGCTGGGGCTAACTAATGCCGTGCCTCTTCTGGGCATGTTGTTGGGCCTGGCACGGGGGCAGGGGGTGAGGAGGGGGAGCAGAGTTTAAAGTAAAGCAATGTTTTTTTCTGTGTTTTAATGTCTGTAAGCAGCCTGTATGTCTTGCTTCTTTGATTAACTTTTAAGGACAGGTTTAACATTTCTCTCTCAGGGAATTCATTAGACTTTCTCTTCTTTAAAACAGCACTGTTTAGCATCTGGCCTTCACTAAACAAATGGCATTTGCCACGAAGCTATGTAAACTACAATACATAACCAAAGTAATAAAGGAACCAAACCAAAAGAAAAACGCTTCTTCCTGCAACCTTTTCAAAACTCCAAAGATGATTTTTTGTGTGTGAAACTAGACTTTAAAAAAATTATTCTCAATCTTGACTGCCATAATGTTCAGCTCCCCAAAGTAGAAAAGGAATATAAAAGTATGGCAAGAGAAATGAATGGACCAAAATAAAAATAATTCTCACACAGATTTACAGAAGAACTTCTACCCATTATTTCCAGTAATAGGTATTCTCTACTGTCTTCAAGCAGATCTTCTAAATGCTCTTTAGGATTCTGCCTAGACTGGACTTCAACACAAAAGTAATAACACTGATAAGAAATGTTTCCTGAGGCTCTGTTACCAGGATTACCTTCTTAAGTTCACTTTCTCAGTCTTCTTTAATATTTTGCCATTCTAGTCATATGCTGTCAAGCCCCAAAGTAAATCCTTAACAAGAGAGATTTTTCTCTGTGGAGCAGACCATTTGGCACTAATTCTATATATGAAGTCTAAATCTTTTGAATCCATTTTTTATGTAGGACCACATTGTCAAAATGTGACTGACTTGTCATAGTCCAGCAGTTTGTATATTAGGACTTGACCTCAAAGCATTTGCATACACAAGACTGACATAATTAGAGGGCAATTTTCTGTTTGTTTTTTTCCCCTCATGGGGAAACTTTATCTTTTCCTCTTACAAACAGTAGGGTCCAAAATCTGGCCTATACAAAATGATGGATTTTAGAAGACAGGTTGAGGCTCCTTTGAATACAAGACTGTTTTAAATAACACATGGAGCAAAAAAGAAAACAAGCCCTAATTTCTTATTCAATGCAGCATTCATGCTGAGTACTGAACACAACATGAGCCATTTTCAAGTTTTCAATTAACTATACATTATTACTGCAATTAGGTACAGCATATCATTTATTATTTTCACTCTAGTAACTAGAGTCTAGTTTCATAGTTTGTGTGTATATGAAATAATATAGACATAATGGACTGCAGGTTTAACAGTTTGCATCAGTAGCATTGCAAAAGATGTCTCATTTTGTTTGGAGATTTCCTTTTTGTCAAAAGGCGAAGTCAGTTTGCTTGGGAAAATCCCATATAATGTCAAAAAAAGTTGAGCTAAATTTGAGGTGACATTAAGCTGGCTTGCATGTATTCAGAACTCTTGTGAAAAGAAAGTACTGTCAATTTGCTTACTTAAGAGGCTCAATCCAGAACAACGCAAAGTCTTCTAAGCTGCAAACCCCTTAGTTATAAGTTGAGGGGTGGAGAGGCGGACCCTACCTTTATTTGATTCATCAAGAAAGTGCTTCTAAGGAGCAACATGACTAACACATGCTAATCCCAATGTTCAACACCTCTGTTTTCACTGTCTGCATCTGCACAGTCTACAGGACATATTAGAGCAATGGAGAAAGGGCGATTCAAAGTCCAGGACCCTGATGCTTTTTATACACTTGGTATAAGCAAGGTTTTGTTTTTCTTTTTTTCCCCCAGGCACCAGAGAGTTCTTTATTCCCCAACTGCTGTTGTGTCATTCAGGAGTCTGTCCAATAAACTGAAAAATCTTCCTCTTCCTAATAGCTAAGATTATTTTCAAAGAGGAGTCAATTGATAGCCTATCAATAATGGACCTATTTCTTTTTATATGCTATTAGCAACAAAGGACACAATAAATTGGTCTGCAATTCTTTAAATGTAAGAGTGATGACTTTTACGCCACACATTAGCATTTGATTACCTATGGATATTTTAGTAATATCTATGTGCTGTGAGACAAACTAAGTACTTCAGTTATTTCCCTTCTCAATTAATTTAAAGAGGGTTGGTTTGTTTGTTTTTTTAAATCAGTTTATATAGTAAAATCCCAGAAGAAATATCTCAGAGGACAGCTTGCTGATTAACACTGTCCAGCATATTTGCAAATCTGTTGGCAAGGCTACTTAGCTACTGTCAAAATAAGAATGAATGAGATGTTGCTGCACAGACAACCTTATTTTTTCCCAGGTACAACAGGGAGTAAAGATATCTCTCTCACACAGACATACACCTATCAAGAAAACTGGATTCATTTGGTAACAGAAAAATGAATAATATTTTTTTTAAGGAAACCATTTTCAAAACAGATATTTATACTCTTTTCACTTCACCTTTCTAAAAAAGAAGCAAATTCAAACAGGAAATCTTTGCCAAGGAAGGTCAAAAATACTCAGGAGCAAGCAATGTAAGCACTAAAATATACTTGTACACTTGAAAAGCACCTATAGCCTGCAAAGATGAAAAATGTTAGGGTTTGTGGGAATGCCTACTTTTTTAAGGCATTAATAAAAAATGGGTAATAAATCAACCATAGGTGGTTTAAATCCCATGATAGACATTTACCTTTAAACATTGCTAACATATGTTTTGTGTTGATAAAGTGTCAATGCTACATTAGTAGAGGAAGAGTATATATTTACCTAGTGCAAGACACTGGACAAAAACTGAGAGAGAGGAGAAAGTTCAGAGTGGTGCTAAAGTTGAAAGAACTAAAACTAGGAAGATGTGTATGCTAATGTAGCTGAATGTCACTCTAAAGTTCTGGAAGAGGGATAAGTAGCAAAAAAGTATAGTTTGGACACCTGACTTGAAAATAATAGAATCTTTCCAGCATTCATCATTCTGGAGATTAAATTTTATGTTTACCAGAAATGTATCATGACATTTCTATCACCGCAGTGTTTTTATTGTTCAGCCTTTGTACACTTACAGCAGTGAGATTTATTATCCTCCACCAGTTGTTCCACAAAGCAATTCTCAATCCATTTAATTTCCTTCATTAGCTTTTCCCCTTGTTTTTCTCCTTCACCCTCAGCCTCCATCACTAACCTCTCTTTTAATTTTCTTCCCCCCCCTTTAAATACCGTATCCAAAATTTGTCCTCTAACTGTTTTAAGAGCAAAGTCCCAAGACATTCACCCTCCCTTTTTTCAGTAAAACTCTAGCGGCAAGGAGTGTAACTATCTCAGCATGTTATTAGTCAGCGCTAAAAAAAAAATGCTGCAGTGCTAAATGGAGTCATTAAAATGCCTAGTGGCAACAATGAGTGCTTAAGGAAGCTGAAGTTTCCTATTTGCTATTCTAATAGCTTTGTTAGGACTGTCTTTCTTTTGTGGGAGAGAAGATTAAAAAAAAATACCTGAATTTTCCTATTTACCTATTTTTCTTCCTCCTCATTTCATTGCTTGCATCTGAACAGGCCTGGTTTATTTCCCCTGAAAGAATCCAGATCTATTGTTTGGGTGACTTAAGGTCACATTCACAGACCATTGACGTCAATAGGAAGCTGAACATTGACTTCAATAAGTTGTGTTTCACTTGGAGAAAGGAAAGATTCTTCACTAAGTACTCCCTGTTTTAACAAGAGTTAATGGTTCAGAGTGTTAATGCCAAATCACGGCTCTTGTTACAGGGTAATTTTGGGTGATCCTCATATTAACACCTTAAATTGGCTTCAAGCACTTGTTTATATGCCTCAACATTATACCACTCCAGGGCAAGATTATTTCTTGATTTGTACAACCTAACTCCTGTTCCATTAAGGTCTGGCCACTCAACACAGATGTGCCACCCAAGTTGAAGGTGTAATTGCTCCAAAGCACTAAGCCTACCAACATTTTTGTGGCTCACAGCATAAGGTATAACAAAGTCCTTTCTTTGGGTTCCTTGGCTAGATACAGACATTACGCTTATTGTGTGATAAGTGTGCAGAAAGATTTCTACCACTGTATCTGAAAAGACATTCATGGCACACACCGCACTTTGAAATAGCAGCTATCACTCTGATTTAACTCTGAATGGATGTGGCATAAGACTAATGCACTTTAGGTTTAATGTCTGCACCACATCCCATCGTGCATCAAGGTGGGGTACATTCCACCAGCATCCCAGTCAACTTTGTGCAGGGCAGTTCTCTGGCCTGAGGCAGAGCTCATCTGTTCTGCTCAAGTGACTGGCTGGCTGTTCCCCCACAAGGCAGTCACTGACCTGAGTCAGTGACAGCTTCTGTCCCCAGTCTCACATCTTCCCTCTGGCCAGCTGTGAGCCAGAGGGAAGGAGACACAGGGAAGACCCAAGATGGTCAACAACCAGCTGCTTGGGAGCTGGTCACAAGGGGCCACAGGGGACGAACACAGCTGCTGCAGCTGGCTCCCAAGGAGTCTGGAGTGTTGCTGCTGGTCTCTGCATTATCACAAGATGTAGAAGCCAAGGCGCGCCTGCAGCTGGAAGTATGATCCCAGGACATCTTGTACCTGTGGCTGAGAGCGTGGAGTACGGCATGCAGGATGGGGAGGAGAGCTCAGAATCCAGGGACACTGGGACCTGGAGTCTTGGCATGAACACTTAACCTTGCTGACCTCCCCCCAGACCTTGACCTCACAGACCACAGGCAAGTTTGTGGGCACCAGGACCTGTTCCCCACACAGGAGGCATGGCTGTTGTGGACCCACTCCTCTGACACCTCAGTGTCCCACTCTCAAAGGTACAGAGTGCATACCACCTTCCCCCCCCACACACACTAGCTCAATGGCTGCTTTGCAAGCATGACCTGCATGATCTATGTCCTTCCCACTTCTCCTGAAGACTCAGGCCTGAGGGTGCCACATAGCCTGGGATGGTATGGTTTACCCCCACCCCACATGGCTTTGTCAGGGACCCAGATCTTGGGGGAAACAGGGAGCCCCTGGAGGAAAGGGAGAGAGAAAAAAGGGGGTGCATGGGGAACCCCAGCCACTACTGGTCATTTCCATAGTTACAGTCCTCTCTTGGGTGGTTGTGGCCAAGAAGCCCAGACATGGTTTGGGGTGGGGGTGAGGGCATGCAGGGATGGTGGCACGTGGGGAGAAGGTCAATCTCCTCACCCTGTCCACTCACAGAGCACGGCCCCAGGCTGCTGAGTGATGCAAAGGTTTCTGTCCTTCAGCAATGGGCAGAAAAGTGACCTCATCCCCTTGCTTCCCCCCAACCC
>NW_017729032.1:90101124-90101654 GCF_001723915.1 Gavialis gangeticus
TTTGAATTTAAATTGAGTCTACTGCGTTTTCTGAGCCCTTCATAGCTACAGGTTAGAGCCAGGCTGCAGGTTTAGACCTGGTGAGAGCAAACCCCCACCCCTGTCCTACCGTCTGAGTTCAGGCAATATGGAAATTCCCTTTCCCCTACCCCCTCCCCACCCCAGCCTTGGGCACTTAGCAAACCATGTCTCATTCAATGGGAACATAAATGTGCTTAATTGACTCCTCCGTGCTGGGCTTCTGGGAGAAGCCACCCTAACTGCAGTTGGCCCAAGCAGGCACATGGAACCATATCCCCCTCCCCACAAGAGGTCATGGAAAGGCATTAAAAGCACTTATTGAGCTCTACAGGTAAACTCTAAAAAGCAGTTACAACTGTGGGTGCACAACACCCTGTCCAGTTGGCATTGCCACGGACTCAGGCAGAGAACACCCCTAGGCTAGGGACAGGAGATAACATGCAGCTATGTATAAGAGACCCCAGCAGTCATGGTACAGCAGGAATTAGAAAAATTCTCCCTTGCAAAAA
>NW_017729032.1:90106654-90118758 GCF_001723915.1 Gavialis gangeticus
CTCACCCTGTCCACTCACAGAGCACGGCCCCAGGCTGCTGAGTGATGCAAAGGTTTCTGTCCTTCAGCAATGGGCAGAAAAGTGACCTCATCCCCTTGCTTCCCCCCAACCCCTGTCCTACCGTCTGAGTTCAGGCAATATGGAAATTCCCTTTCCCCTACCCCCTCCCCACCCCAGCCTTGGGCACTTAGCAAACCATGTCTCATTCAATGGGAACATAAATGTGCTTAATTGACTCCTCCGTGCTGGGCTTCTGGGAGAAGCCACCCTAACTGCAGTTGGCCCAAGCAGGCACATGGAACCATATCCCCCTCCCCACAAGAGGTCATGGAAAGGCATTAAAAGCACTTATTGAGCTCTACAGGTAAACTCTAAAAAGCAGTTACAACTGTGGGTGCACAACACCCTGTCCAGTTGGCATTGCCACGGACTCAGGCAGAGAACACCCCTAGGCTAGGGACAGGAGATAACATGCAGCTATGTATAAGAGACCCCAGCAGTCATGGTACAGCAGGAATTAGAAAAATTCTCCCTTGCAAAAAACTCCCCAGTCCTCCCTTCTTCTCAGTCCAGCACAGGGACAGACGTGATAGCAGTAATCCTGTGTGGGAACTGCTTGAATTTGCTGCTAGGGTGACTCCTAGGTTCCGCAACTGGAGAGTCTGGCAAGTACAACAATAGCTATTTCTTTCTACCTCTCCTCTGATCTGATCAGTGGGTAAAGTCCATGGGTGCCAGGGGACTTCAGGTCTCATGACACAGACAATTACTGTACTGACCAGCCTGGGCAACCACCAACTCCCAGTCTTACAATCACAGCCCCATCCAAGCCCCAGAACTGCTCCTTACCCCCAACTCAACCTCTGAAACAAAGAAACTACTCCCTGTACCCCCTTCTAGAGTATTTGGTACTGGAAAGCCAAGAGCAGCATATGGCAGGACTCTTTTTTAGGCAGCCATGATCTGAGAAAATTTTCTCTGGGTCAGGTCATGGGCTGAGCAGAACATCAATAGGAGCAGTGATCTTGAACTCTTCCTTGGGTTTCAGCATATCATAGCAGAGGCATAGGTACAACAACTCAAGGCAGATTCTCATGTAAAATGGAAACCCGGGGTTCCCTGGTGTGTCATCAAAGTGGATGGCCCTCTCCAGCTGTCAAGATGCTCCCAGGGGACCATGTCCAACAGCAGGAGAATTACACATTGGTTGCCCCCTCACCCCTCAGAGAACTGGAAAATCTCATTCCTCCAGGCCCAGCCAAATCTCACCAGTGGAATGTTGGGGGTGTAGATCCAGATTGTCATGGACATGGGGCCAAAATGCCTCTCTTGAAAGCGAAGCATGGGAGGGGGAGAGAGTATATACCAAACTTGTTATCCCAGCTGGCTCTCACCCCAGCTATGTAGGAACCTAGATGTTGATCCCACAGGGACACAGAGATGTAAAATCTCTCTTGTAAGGGAAGGACAGGGGAAAGGAAGGTTGTAAGACCCCCAACAGCATTCTCTGGAGTGGTCGCCCACTCCAGGATGGTCTGCATCCTTGTGGGACTCAGGGGTCTTGGACCATCTGCAGGAGCAGAACAATTGCCCACCACAGTGCCAACAGAGGGACCTAAGCCTCACCTGCCCAGCAACCCGTTTGTGCATTGCTGCAGGTGCTGCCAACCCGCTACATAGCTGGGACCTATGGTCTCCACTGTGTCAGATGAAGAACAACCACAAGGCTCCCAGCCCCAGGTGGGGGAAGGGTTTTGACAGGAGACTCACCATAGCTCCTTCAGTGTATTTGCATGTGTGCCTAGGTGATTGATGAGAGGGTCTGGAAGGCTTTGCTTAATACTTTATTTTTTATCCATAAAAGGTGCAACTTCATACAAAGGCTCTATGTCTCCCCTGTCTACTGAGTAGGCATCTGTGCACAGGAGACCAGCTTGTGGCAGCTGGGGATGGTGGCTCAAAGCCAGGTGACCAAACACCTGCAGAGCATGAGAGACATGCATAGGAGGCACCGGCAAAGTAAGGAACAGATGTTACGATCTCTGGTTGTGGCCTTCGAGCTCAGGGTACATACCATCGACTCCTACCAGGGGCTGCAGGATCAGCATGAGGAATGACTTGGGAAGTGGAGAGAATGGATGGGTTGGGGAATGATTACACCTGAGCTCCCAAAGTGTAGGAATAGGTTGCTGATGTGCAGGAATGGACTGCTGAGGTACATGCATGGGGGCTCCAGATGGCCACCCACTGTTTGGAGAAGACAACCTGCATTGCTGTGGAGCTGAGAGAATTGCAGCATCAGGATAGGGAGTTTATGCACAGGGTCCTGGACCACCCTAGGTCCGCCTCTGACACCTATGACTAGCACTAGCACTGCTTCCTGCAGACATGCTGTAATCTTCCCAGATAGGAATGGTGGGAGAGGCTGCTTCCCAGTCTCTCACAGTATGGTGAGCACCACTTGAAGGACCATTCCCTGAGGTGACAGGAATAACAGTCCAATGAGGGAGACTGCCTAGATGGCAGTTGAGGGAGAATTCTCCTCACCATGCCCTGAATGGGATAGGCTGGGGGGGCAAAGGGAATCCAGGAAGGGACATGTAACACATAGGAGCTGGTGACCCATGGTCCAAGGAGACAGATAGGCATCTGGCAGGGCCTGCTCCAGGGAGCAGAAGTGGGTGAGGAGAGTGGGACCAGGCTGCTGGAAACCTGATGGCAGAGCCCTTAGAGACATCATGAGAGGCCACACAGGTGAGGAGGTAGTCAGGCAGAGCTTTTCAGATTGGCATAACCTGCCACTGTGCAGGGCCAGGGCTCCCATCATCACCCTCTCCCTCATCTCTGTGCCACATGTGCTCATGCATCAGGCTTTGGGGAAGACATCCCCACTGGTTTTGCAGATGTTGTGGAGGATGCGTGCAGTGACAGTGAATTGCATTTCATTCTCCTCATCCACCTCAAGGCACACACTGAGAGCCCACCAGCATGCCTTGAGGTAGCTGAAAGTGCACTCCACTGTCATGTGGCACCTGCTCAGGCAGTAGTTGTAGTGCTCCTTCCCCCCCCGCCCCCTTAGGGCTTCACCATCTTGGGCATAAGGAGGTAGGCTGGATCCCTAGCAAAAAGTGGGAGGATGACAGTGTTACCAAGGATGAAATCAGGGACCTTGAAACATAGCACCCACTTCCATCAAGCCAAGGAATGAGTAGTTGCAGAAGATGTGCTCACCATAACCAAGTTATAGGGGAGCGTGGTCATGCTTGAAGATAGGCTACAGAAACAGGCAGACCTAGACAGGCTAGCAAGATGGGCAGATCGGAATCTGATTAAGTTCAACATTGAGAAATGGAAAGTGCTCCATGTTGAGACGAGCAAATCCAAACACACTTATAGGCTTGGTGGCACCAAACTGACTAGCACCATGAATGAAAGTTACCTAGGGGTAATAATAGACCACAGTTTGAATATGAGCCAGCGATGAGATGCTGTAGTCAGTCGGGCAAATGAAACGCTGGCATGCATCAATCGATGCATCTCCAGCAAAACCAAAGAGGTGATTCTTCTGCCCTACTCAGCACTGGTGAGACTGCAGCTAGAGTACTGCGTCCAAGTTTTGGGCACAACACTTTAACAAGGACATGGACAGGCTTGAAAGAGTCCAAAGAAAAGTTAGCTGTATGATAAAAGTCTTAAAGGGCAAGCCATATAAGGAAAAGCTGAGGGATCTGAGACTCTTCAGCCTGAGGAAAAGAAGGCTGAGAGGGGACCTGGTAGCAGCTTACCACTACACTAGGAAAATATGTCAAGGGCTCAGTGAGCAACTGTTCACAGGGCACCCAAGGGGAAAACCAAGAGTAATGGCCATGATCTCCTGGAAGATCAATTTAGGCTCAACATTAGGGAATACTTCTTCACATTCAGGGTGTCCAGACTGTGGAATAAGCTCCCTCCAGAGGTGGTGCAATCACCTACCCTGAAAATCTTGAAGAGGAGACTAGACAGTCACCTTGCTGGGGTCATCTAACCCCCAGTTATCTTTCCTGCTTGGTGCATGGGGCTGGACCTGATGATCTTCTGAGGTCCCTTCCAGCCTTACAATCCATGAATCTATGAATCATGGGCACTGCCCGCCCAGCTGGCAAAGATGTGGGTGAAGTGGCCCAGTGGTCAACAACTCCCTTAAGGACAGTGGAGAAGTAGCCCTTGCAGTTAATAAACTCTTGGGTGACCTGGGCCAGGGGGATGTGGATGCCACCTATGGTCCTTACACTGTTAAGGAAGCCAATGCAGAAGAACACAGTGACCTCCTCCAGTGGGTTGATTAGGTGGATGAAGCAGTTGGCCAGGATGTCCTTGGTAACCAGGCACACCTCTTGGATGGCCTCTCCAGTCATGGTCCTGCCCATGTTGAACTGGCTGGTGACTCAGCAGTAACTACTGGGGTTGGGCAGCTTCATGATGGTGATGGCCACCTGCTTCTCTAGAGTGAAGTGTGACCCTATACCAATGCCTTGGCACACAAAGTGGGGGCCCATCTGAGCAATGATATCCTTGAAGGTGGCCTGACACATACAGAAGGTCTGGAGCCAGTGCTGATCATCACAGGTGTCTGAGACAAATATGCTCTCACCAGTTGGTGCTGATAGCTGTCACAGGATGGGGTCCCAAGGGGTGGCTGTGACACCCCTAGGGCTCCATAACTGTGCCAGTCTTCCCCAATGGGCACTCTTTTCCTCACCTGTCATGTCTTGTTGGTATTTATAATATAGGAAGGCTTCCCTAAAGTTTATATTTAGACATGGTCCTGATGGACCCCACTGACCCTCTGGGTTCTTGGACCCCTTTTTGGGTCCCGCTCAAAATGGATGCCTCATGGGACACCCTCAGCCTTATGGGCTAGATGCGTGGCTCCAAACCACCCCTTTACCACACCCTACGTCTTGCAGATGTCATTCATACATTGTCCCTGTGAAGCCTTAATTTAACTTGGCCTCTGGTCATTGCTGGGCTCTCTGCAGCCCTGTCCCTGTCTCTGAACCCCTGCCACTGGGGCTCTCCGCAGCCCTTTTTCTTTCTCTGTGCCCCCTGGCACTGGGGCTTTCCACAGCCCCTTTGTCACTGTACCCCTGGTGCTGGGGTCTGCTCACCCCCTTTGTCACTGTGCCCTTTGTTTTGGGGTCCCCTCACTGTAGTGGGCCCCCAATGAGGCCTCCTCCTTCCCCGATAGCCTCAGCCCAATCCAATGGTTTACAAACAGAAATCAAAATATAAGCCCCTGGGCTATAACATAATACAAGTAGTTCAGGATGTGCTCTGTCCCTTTAAAAGCATTAAACCTCTCCCTTAGCACTAAATGCTTTGCAGGCTAGGGTCCCTGGTGAGCCCCTGGAGCCTACCAGAAGTAGAACAGGTGGTCAAACATCTCCACTTAGATTCCTCTAAGAGATCTCCTTCCCCCTTGGCTGCTGACAGAGAACTGCCTTGTAGTCCTAGCCCTGGGGTTTACATGTGCCCAAGGCCTTGCCTCTTCCAGTCAGCTGACTGCCTGCAGGTGCAGGATAATTCCCACATTCCTGCTGCCATGGTAGCCTGCAGTTGTAAGGTTCCTGACTGACGGCTAGGGGCCTCTCTCTAGGCAGTTTCTGCCATTAAAAGAGCAGGCACCTTAGTGCCCTGCAACAATGGCATGGGCCTAGAACCTGTGCTCAATAGTCTGGAGATGGTGCCAGAGCACTCCAGTGTGCATGGCAACCTGGGAAACCTCATCCTCATCAGCCACATGAATGTCAGTGGCCAAGTCCAAAATGCTTGGTGGGTGCAGGGTGCAGAGGGTGGGCAAGCCTGGGACTGGTGGCTGGTGGCTCATGGGCATAAAGATCCATGCTACGATGAGCTGCTGCTGCAGAAGATCCAGCTGGGTGTGCATGATTCCCACAGTCTCCAGTGACAGTCACATCAGAACCTGCCATAACTCTTGTGTTTTCCTGATTGGGCATGGGGGACAGGACACTGTGACAGATATGGGCAGACTGAGACATGGAGGTGCATGCAAGTCACATTGGTTGGTGCTTGTGTTCACCCTGGGGAACCCTGGAAGGCTAGAGGTGGGCACAAGTGAGGGTCTGTGATGGTGCAGCAGGGGATTGGAAGCATGGTGGCCCATGCCCAGCAGCCAGCTGGGGTGGTTTGTCAATTCAGATTCATTTGGAAGTCTTCAGCAGCCTGGGGAGCCCACAGGGCATGCTACGAGGCTTCAACTGAGGAAACTCAATGTGATGGCCAGAACCAAAGAAATTAATAAGCAATAAATATGTGCTTCTTGGAGGCATTTGGAACTTTTGTCTAATACGAAGCTTGTATTTTTGTAACCCGCAAATGTAACTTGTAACTGTTTGTGGAACTGACTAGGCCTCAAAGACAAAGCTATAGCTGTGAAATTAGCTGACCTAATAATTCTTTCTTGCTCAGAATTTAGCCTTGATGATGATAAAAACTGGATTCAACTGCCCAGCTTATCTAGTACATTTCAAAAAGGACATCTCAAAAAAGCATAGTCAGAGAGTTTTGAAGGGGCTGGATTTAGGTGGGGTAATGTTAATTTTAAACCTGAATATGTTGTATTGCAATTTGCTTATTGGATAAACCCAAGCTTGGGCAGTAACTTATTATAATAATTTCTAACACCTTTTATCCCCATAGGATAAAAGCTATAAAGCAATATTATGAATGGCTATATAACTAAAAATTAGCATAATTAGAATATAAAAGAACACACACATCATAGTAACTCTTGGGAAGGACGGAACAGAAGGGTCATCGCTGTCCCATACTGCCACGGATCTCTCTTACTCCCTGTGAGAGTGAGGACCAGATCCTGACTGAGGGGCTTCCACCGGTATCCTTCGAGCAGCCCAGTTCAGAGATGTCTGACTTTGCTGATTCAACTTGACGTGCATCTTCTAACCGAGGGACTGTCGATAAGTTACTAACCAAGTGGGAACTCTTGGTTAATTTCTTTATCTGTTTTATTATCACTGTCAATTTTAATCTGTATTGTTATGTTGTCTGCTTATTAGCTTAACCTTTTTATTAACTATTATATATGCAAACTATATCTTTTGTTGCCGTAAGTAAAATTCATTCCTTTTTGTAAGTGAAACTTGTCGTTTCTTTCCTTTCCAACATCACCTTCTCATTCCCGAACCCAAAAGCCCAGTGGCTATTAAAGTTGCAGTGCTCAGTCAGTCTGCAACTTAACTGATATACTCACAGTGCCCAGCTGGCCTGTGACAACTCAACCAGGGAACCAAAAAGGTAGAAGACTGCTTTATTTGCCTCTTGCTTGTCTTCTACAAGGTATTTAGAAACATTATTTTTCTTTAACTAGCTAAATAAATCCTTCCCCCAGTTAATGCATATTGAAAATTAAAAACCTTTTTATTTTATTTAAGAAAAATGGCAGAATGGCCTAAATGAAAATATCATGGAGGGTAGCACCTGCTGAGGCCACAAAGCCTGTCAAGTTTCAAGGAGACCAGTGCAGGGGTTTCTGGGAAACTGCACCTCAAACTGTTCAGAGCAAGACTCATGACGTGTGATTGTGTGTGTGTGATAAGGTGCAGCGGGATAAAAACAGCAAGCGTGGTAGCCCCTGCTGAGGCCATGAAGCCTGCCAGCTTTCAAGGTGCACAGGTTTCTGGGAAACTGTACCTCAAGCTGCTGAGAAGCAAAATTCATTACATATGTGACTGTGTATGTGTGTGTTAAGGTGCAGCTACTTTTCCATCCCTCCTCCAGAGCACTGGGATTAGAAGGGACCTCAGGGAAGGATCACAGTCACTGTCCAGCTACCCACACAGTCAATATCAGAGCAGTCCTTCGCTCTCGTCCCCCTTCCTCTCCTTACTTTCTGTTTCCCTGCAAGCAAGCCCAGCTTCAGAACACAAAACATTTCAAAACTTTTGAAATGTTTCAAGTGCCCTCATTTCATTTTGAGGCTGTTTCAAAGCCTTTCATTTTGTTTTGTTTTGTTTCGATTTTGCTGGTTCGAGCTTGAAACGAGTCAAAAGCATGTTGAAATGAAACACCCGGTGAAATTTCACACAGCCCTAGTATCCATCTATATAATAGTGACATTTAATTTTAATCATGGAAAAATGTGGATTTTGGGTTACCTTTTTTAATCCCAAAATTGGGAGTATTTTTATCAGAGAAAAACACGATCCCTGGCCATCACATCCACTATTTTTGATGAGTTATCCAGGTCTTTTTGTGGTAGTTTTCCTAAAATTATACCTTCCCTTTTCATAAAATGGTACACGCAGTCCTGACCCATCTATTCTTTGCATATTTTTGAATGCTGACTCTCAAATGTCCATTCATTTCAGATGGTCTACACATTAAAAATTAGTCCTTTTCAATCTTCTTTTCTTCCCATAGATCAGAAACTCTCAATCCAGGGGATAAAGAACAAGCTGTATGTCACTTTGCACTCATGTCATATTTCTCCAGCAACATCACTGTTTAATTTGTCACCACACAGCCACTGTGTTTTTGTAAGTGAACTCTGTGATTGCTATTTTGGACATTTAACATTTGTCTGTGCTGTTATTTAGAGTTGAGCCTAAGGGTCTCTCTTACCTAACTCATGAACCACACATTCCTGTCAATAATCCCTTCTCACAGCTGTGCACACACATAAGTACTCATGAAAAGTGATTCTGAACACAGAACAGGAAATGGGGAGGTTAGGAGGTGGCTTGACTTGAGCTTTGATACTCAGGAGTGCTTCTGGGGTAGGCTGAGCTCTGTGTGTGCAGCAGCCTTAGGGGGGGTTACAGTAGAAGGTCACTGGTTTTGTACTTGTGGGCATGGGGGCAAGACTAAATTGCAGTATATTCATACCTTTATAGCCTCCACTTAGACCCACTGCAGTCCATACTGCATATCCAGAAGAGTATTCTCTTATGGATCCTTTTCATTTTAGACACTCTGCAGACTGAAGTTAGAGTAACACAAACTGTTTCTGCTATGTGAAACAACAGTCCGTTTCTGCAGGAAACTTGTGTATGAAATGAAGATTAAGTCTTCCTCTTTCCATTAAAGCATTTGAAGATTTACTGATAAACACTGGTATAAACATGCAAATTTGTTCTTCCCTATACTTTCTCACTCGTAGTCAATGTTTTTTTGTTTATTTGTTTGTTTGTACAGGAAAATTATGCTTCTGCCTGATCTCTTTCATACTATATCCTATGACCAAGTTATATTGTCATGGTTCTTCATGTTTGTTCAGAGTTTGCTCTTAAGGAAAAAAACCCCATCATTGTGATATTGTGCATAGTTTGATTCCCCTGACTGTGATTCATGTCTGTTGGCTAGTTACTAATGTTAATATGGAGAGGTGGTACACAAAGATTTTCTGTATCTCCAGATACAATGACCCATCATTTTGAACTATTGTATAGGGATTGGAGTATTCTTGACATTAAAATACTATTTTATTGCCCTACAAATAAGCCAGTGGTGACTCTAGCTCTTATGACTTTTTTCAGCAAATATACTATTTTAAAGACAGGTTTGAAAGCAATAATTGAGCAATTTGTTGGAGAAACTATCTGACCTACATTCCAACCATCTTCTACATCCAGCCAGACCTCATTTGGCCAAAACTAAATACAAAAATACAGAAAACTATTAAAAGAAGAGCAAATACAAAAACACCCTGTAAAATAGAATGCTTAATTTTTAGAGTGCTTCCTACAGTTCTTTGAATACGCTGTATTAATAACCCATTCAAATCTAAAGAGATAATCTTAAGTGTTCATTAAAGCCTTCAAAGGAAAATGTTCACAATCTGGGCTTCATATAAGCACTGCGCCATGCTGTCTGTTTAATGCAGCTCTAAAACAAATGTAGTTGGGTAAAGAAGGATCATCCCTACTGGGCTCTTAGGATGCTTCTATTTCACAACAACCAGCTAAGTGACCATGGTTAAAGGAAGGAGAGGTGACAGGATTTCCTTATGTTCCATAATGGCTCCTCCTGGATCTGCAGCCAGGGGGAGCCAGAACCCAGAGCCAGCAGCTGTGCTGTCCCCAGCAATATAAAAATGTGCTCTGTCCTTGCCCCATCAATACATAAAGCTGCCCTAGCAAGTAGCTCAGGGTTCCTCACTCTCAGAAGCTTCTGGGGCCCAGCCATTGGTACCTGGGGACACTACCTCTTGTGCAAGCTGGACTGCTGAAGCAGCCTTGAGATTTCCCTGCACCCTTTACCCACTGCAGCAATGTGGCAATGGAGGCTGTTGCCTGTCTGTGAACTGCTGTGCACCTGCCAGACTCAGATGTGGACTGCAGAGCCAGTAGAGGCATCTGTCCCTCTGGGCCAGCTGCCAGTGGACTGCAGCTGCAGAGCTGGCCTTTGTGCGGCACTACTGGCATGTGTGCCCCCTGCAGCTATCACCGGGAAGATGCTCTGGGTATGGTGGCGTGTACTGAACTGACAAAGACCCTCCAAAGACCATGTAGCAGAGACCGCCATGCAGCACAGGGCAGCAGGGGACAGTGGGGCTTCCCAAACATCCCCCCACCTGGCCCCAGCAGTATGGGGTTCAAAAAAAAAAAAAAAGCCCCACACTGAGCAGCAGTAGCAGCTGCCATCAGGGTCACTGGGGCCTTGTGGCAGAGGCCCCCCATGCAACATGGGCGAGCAGGAGGCAGTAGGGATTGGCCCTGGCTACCTGGCACTCACACTGCCACTGCCCCTATGCATGGGTGTAGGGCACCACACAGCTCTACACACTGTCGGTCAGCTGGGGCCACTGTAGCTGTCACCAGGCCCCATGCTGTACAGGGGGGGCTCTGCCATGAGGCTACAGTGACCCCAACAACACCTGGTAAAGCTGGTGAGTACGGGGCTTTTTACATTTTTTTTTTATTTAATTGCTGGGATGCTTGGGCTGGGCAGGGCAGCAATCAGAGGGGTTTTGGGGGCAGGCAGGGGATGGGGCCAGGTGGGGCAGTGATTGGTAGAACTGGGGAATTGGGTGGGGATGAGGTCAAGTGGGGCAGCCATCAGGGCCTCCATGGTCCCTTCCCCCCTCCTCCACCCCCCCCACTCCCTACTTAACAGTAGGAGCTCAGGTCCAGCTCTCTGTGGCTGGCACACTACCTGCCCTCCACAGGCAGGCAGTGTGCTTCAGTACTGGGGTGAGGGCTAGCCATAGATATGCTCTGGCTGGCTACCAGAGTGTCTCTGTGCAGTACCAAGCCTCCAGCTGCCTCAGGGCATAGTCCGGGACCATGCCCTGCCCTGCTTTTTCCCCCTGCAGTTTTTTTTGACCCCTGGATATCCAGGGATCTAATTTTGCCCTTGTGTTGCAAATCTGCAGTGCGGGGAACATTTTTTTCATTCCCACACATGCCTCTTGCAGCATCTCAAAGGGCTTTGAGATGCTGCAAGATGCATATGCATGCTCATGTGGACGTGCCCAATGTAAGCAGTCATTATATAAAGGTCTAATATTTATTTCCTGCACAGCTCTAACTTACCACTAAAGAGCTGGAGAGCAGAGGTGTGGCTAGGAGCAAGGAGACCTGGGCTCTTTCCCTGCTAAAGAAATGTCTGACTTATCCAAAATAACAGTATATTTCTTCAGCATATCTAGTTAGATTCTGCTTTCTAACCTGATAAATGTTGCAGGTCCCAATAAAGTAACTTAGGTCAGATCTATACTAAAAGAAGAATGCTGCACAATTATGCTGGTATAGTAGATCAGAAAAACATATTATTTAGTGCAGATGAACCTTGCCAGCATGCTGTCTAAATAAAGCCAATATTACAAAAGTGTCATTCTCTTATGTTTAATTTATTTAATTACATTTAATTAATTATTTGTGCCTATACTAGGAACTTTTTATTAAAGAAAGATTGGTCAGAAATCACAGTTTCACAGCCATGTAATATAGCCATGCCAGCAGAAAGTCTGCATAGTAGATGTAGCTGTATTCAAAGATACCCAGTTGTGTTACAGTTGTAAATAAAATTTTCTTCTTTGATAGCCTTCAAGCAAGCCATTCCTGGCATCAACTCCCCCCCCC
>NW_017729032.1:90119134-90119549 GCF_001723915.1 Gavialis gangeticus
CACCCCAACCCCCGCCCCCAACCAAACAAACAAAACAAATGGAAAATACTTAATGCAGAATATTGTACTAAGTTTTCAAATGTTTACTATGTTTCATTAGGTATATTTAATAAACACTGAGAGAGCCTTAGTATTAATCCAATGGTTTGCAAATCCTTTAAACATTACTATGCAGAATAAATCACTGGTCCAAGAAAAGAAACCAAAAATTGAATATGAACAAGCCAGACAAAATTGTGCTGATGCACATGTGTAACATGATGTTTGCATATATTAGGACTATTATTTCAGTACCTATATATTGGGTAGGAACTTTGTGATCATTGATACTTGCTGCAAGATAAAAAAAGAAAACTTTATATTGGCTCTCTATTAAAATAATTATGCTGAGTTCTAACTAATCTAACTACATGGT
>NW_017729032.1:90124549-90124979 GCF_001723915.1 Gavialis gangeticus
TGCAGCATCTCAAAGGGCTTTGAGATGCTGCAAGATGCATATGCATGCTCATGTGGACGTGCCCAATGTAAGCAGTCATTATATAAAGGTCTAATATTTATTTCCTGCACAGCTCTAACTTACCACTAAAGAGCTGGAGAGCAGAGGTGTGGCTAGGAGCAAGGAGACCTGGGCTCTTTCCCTGCTAAAGAAATGTCTGACTTATCCAAAATAACAGTATATTTCTTCAGCATATCTAGTTAGATTCTGCTTTCTAACCTGATAAATGTTGCAGGTCCCAATAAAGTAACTTAGGTCAGATCTATACTAAAAGAAGAATGCTGCACAATTATGCTGGTATAGTAGATCAGAAAAACATATTATTTAGTGCAGATGAACCTTGCCAGCATGCTGTCTAAATAAAGCCAATATTACAAAAGTGTCATTCTCT
>NW_017729032.1:90129979-90130301 GCF_001723915.1 Gavialis gangeticus
TTGCAGCAAGTATCAATGATCACAAAGTATGAAGGTTAGAATGGATGTATGCACCACTTAAATAACATGTTCGCTATTTAAGAAAGAGCAAAGGTAATGTGTTTAAGTATTGTGATAAACTTTACCTGGTATATACAGATTTAATTTTATTAAAAGATATTAAGAATCATGAACCAAAAAGATGACAAAGCCAGAAGGGAAATACAAAGCGCCCAAGCGAGGGACTAACATAAGAGGGATGCTGATGAAGAGGGGAACGCAACTAGATTACAGGAAATACAATGTTAGCCAGCTAATCCCAGTAGTGGGGGCAGGGGTGCAG
>NW_017729032.1:90135301-90135544 GCF_001723915.1 Gavialis gangeticus
TTATGTTTAATTTATTTAATTACATTTAATTAATTATTTGTGCCTATACTAGGAACTTTTTATTAAAGAAAGATTGGTCAGAAATCACAGTTTCACAGCCATGTAATATAGCCATGCCAGCAGAAAGTCTGCATAGTAGATGTAGCTGTATTCAAAGATACCCAGTTGTGTTACAGTTGTAAATAAAATTTTCTTCTTTGATAGCCTTCAAGCAAGCCATTCCTGGCATCAACTCCCCCCCCC
>NW_017729032.1:90136550-90140168 GCF_001723915.1 Gavialis gangeticus
TTGCAAATCCTTTAAACATTACTATGCAGAATAAATCACTGGTCCAAGAAAAGAAACCAAAAATTGAATATGAACAAGCCAGACAAAATTGTGCTGATGCACATGTGTAACATGATGTTTGCATATATTAGGACTATTATTTCAGTACCTATATATTGGGTAGGAACTTTGTGATCATTGATACTTGCTGCAAGATAAAAAAAGAAAACTTTATATTGGCTCTCTATTAAAATAATTATGCTGAGTTCTAACTAATCTAACTACATGGTACAACATATGGTAGACAAAATTAAAGCATTCTCATTGAAATGGTGAAATTCACAAAGTATGAAGGTTAGAATGGATGTATGCACCACTTAAATAACATGTTCGCTATTTAAGAAAGAGCAAAGGTAATGTGTTTAAGTATTGTGATAAACTTTACCTGGTATATACAGATTTAATTTTATTAAAAGATATTAAGAATCATGAACCAAAAAGATGACAAAGCCAGAAGGGAAATACAAAGCGCCCAAGCGAGGGACTAACATAAGAGGGATGCTGATGAAGAGGGGAACGCAACTAGATTACAGGAAATACAATGTTAGCCAGCTAATCCCAGTAGTGGGGGCAGGGGTGCAGACAGGAGAGGGAGGGGGGTTGCAATGCTGAGAGAGAAAGAAGATAGGTGTACGCAAATCCATACAATGGTCTGCGATGGTGGAGGAGGTAGGTTGAAGAAATTTTCTCAGTCTCTAGAATCTTATTGCAGGGGTCCTCTTTGGGTGGAGTGGAGTGGTCTGTCATTGAAGATTCCTCTTGGAGTCCATCAGGTGCAGAGGGGGGTTCAGGCAATCCCCTCTGGGTCCAGTCCAGGGGTGGGTGGTCTGGGCAAGGTGAGTGTACTGGTGGTGGCCCGTGATGTGCTCAATGTAGATGTCATGGGACCAGTGGATGGTGTTAGACACCATGAAGCAGTGCATCAGCTTGGCGTAGCAGTGGGAGATGTGGCAAGCACAAAGGACACTCTCATTGCTGGGGTCCCAGGCTCCAAGCATTCCCACGATGAGTGTGTCTACTGTCACATCATATCTGTGGCCCCTCAGGATGTCGGCCACTGGGGCATACTTCTCCCACTTGTGAGCCTGGGTGTTGATGAAGACTTGGTGCTGGTTCTCAAAGGGGATGGTGATGTCCACGATCACAATTTTCTTGGCCTCCTCCTTCATGATGATGATGTTGGGGTACATCTGGCTCTCGCAGCCCAGGACAGTGAGGTTCACGGAAATCTCCCCCCTGTGGCTGGGATAGCCCTCAACAGGTGGTCCTGGACAGCATTGTGGTGGAGCTTCCAGGCTCTGGCATGCAGACTGCAGCTGCACAGCATGTGGGGGAGGGTTTCTGTTGCGTACCTGCACCACTGGCACTTATTGTCCCGGTGGCTGAAGAGAACAACCCCATTCAGAGGCAGGCAGTTGAGGCAGGTGTGGTGGAGGAAGTACCAGTCCATGAAGCATGTAAAGTTCCCACTGTGCATGAAGTAGTTGCTGGATTCCCACTTTGAGGTGATGTTGAAGACCTTGCCCTTGTCAGGTTTGGTCCTTCAGGAACAGCTCCAGGAAGGTCCTTACGTAAGGCATCACAGTGATGCAGTCAGCATTTGAGGTTGGTTGCATAGAAAATCCTAGCTCCCAGCACCCCTTGGTCCAGGATCAGGTGCAGCTGATGCACTTCCCGAGGCAGCATATGACATTGCGGGCTTGGCTCCACAGTGAGGCAAAGTCCCCACCGTCTCTGCTGAACTTGCCCTCCAGCAAGCTGCTGAGGAAGGTGGTTAAGTCACACCTGGTAGGTTGCCTCACAATCCTCTTCTGGGTTGTCTCCTTCAGGGTGCTGGCAGCAATGGTACTTACTGTCGGGTCTGGGCAAGTCAGGAGGAGGAAGGTATGGATGACTACCGTGATGTTACAGAGGTCTCCCTTGTGGGGTACATTGACACCACTCTGCCAGTAGGGGATGTGTAGGATCTCATTGCTGGCCCTCAGTAGCAGGTGCAACCACTTCTGTATATACAGATTGAATTTTATTAGTAGATGTTTAAAATTATGAATGAAAAAAGATAACAAAGCCAGTAGGGAAATACAGATCTCTGGAGTGAGGGACTAACATAAGAGGGATAGGGATGAGGAGGGGAATGCAAACAGGTTACAGAAAATACAATGTTAGCCAATAAAGCCTGGGGGTGGGGAAAGGGTGGGGGGATGGGGGTTCACGATGCTGAGACATAACCACAAAGCCAAAATACTGACTTGTTTCTAAGATATTTTTATTTTGATGTGAAGACGTACTAGTGTTTCCTTTTGAGAAATCATTGAAAATATCCACTTCCTATGCACTAGCCTATATAAAATGCATGAGATTATCTCAGTTGTATACTTCTGACTAGCTTTCTATTGGCCATCTTACAGACAGAGTAGTTGTATACAGAGTACGGAAGTGTTACAGTATATAGATAGTATATAGACTTATCTTCTTTCATACTAAAGAGAATGCATGACAGGGCAATGCAATGCAAGCTGAAAATGTGCTCCTTAATTCTGCCATTTGAACAGAATGAATTAGCTTTTGCCTGAAACCTGGCAGCTATATCAAGAATGGCACTTCCCTTAATGACAGAATTATTTAAGAAGCATTCAGAAAACCACTTGTTTCTAGCACTGCTAACAGATTCATAATGACAAGACAACATTCATAAACAGCTCCTTTTGTTGGTTTTCAGTTTATGCCCCATTTAATGTCAGAAACTTTGGAGTATATTTATTAAAAATATGGAGTTCACGTTTAATGAACATAGAATCTAATTTGCTCAAATTTATGATCTAGCTCTAAATGAATTGCATAGATGCCCTATAAAGAAAAAAACAGAATCTGAATATACTAATGAGGAATCAAGACATGCTGAAGAGTGCATCTACAGATTAAAAAGTAATCAACCACTAAAGTGCAGGAATATACATAGTTTTAAATGATTTATTTTTATTATAAGGACTATATTTCCCAGTACTTGGATGATAGTAAATATATTTTTTATCCTGTCATGAGCTACAGTCACAGCACTTACACTGGCCGGCATTTCATAGGAAGTATAAAAAGCTGGCTTAAATGGAAATAAAGGAACTAGTTTTGCACATAGGTTCCATAAGCCTGAGTTACTAAGGTTGTGGATGATGTTAGAAAACCTTTAGGCATAAACAGAATAAGAGTTGAAAGATATAACAATGATGCAAACAGATTTGGTTGTTCCACTGCAAAGAGCATGGCATTCATTTTTTTTTCTTGATTGCATAGTGCTTTTAGGTTACCCTATCACTGGGAAAGAGCAGAAGAGTTTGTGGAGGGCATTAGCTAGCTTTTGATTGTCTAGGTGAATGCTTATTCATGTAACAAAATGTGTTAAGTTTAATGACTTTATTTTTTGAACACTACAAATAAGTTCAAATGCTGAAGTTAATGCTTTTAGATTCTGGGGCCAAGAGCCAGTGTACAATAATGCATGGAAAGGTGCAGAGCCAAATTTGCACACAACTGCTGCAATTTACATATTCATAGTTTCATAGTTTCATAGTTTCTAGGGTCGGA
>NW_017729032.1:90140179-90141807 GCF_001723915.1 Gavialis gangeticus
CTCTCCAGGAACCTACGTGAGCACTCGGACCTGGCCAACTGCTCATCCCAGCAAACAATTCAAACAATTAGTATTTACGTATCCACCTTACCAGTGCCTAATCCATTGTCTAGTTTGCTGCTGGACATGAATTTTTTGTTGATATTTATTTGTCCAAAATCTTGTCAGAAAATGCTGAATCTGTTATTAAGGCACTGTAATTGATGAATCATTAAATGAAGGTTTTTTAAATGAATCCAGAGTTATGATTTATTATCATTTTTCTTTACACAATAATATATTTTTTTACATCCTAAAAAAACAAATGAAGTTCCATCCCTGTCACTCAGGTACAGCCTGTACTATTTCTTACAGTGACCCGGTAGTTCCTTTTCTTTCCCTCAAGACATCAAGATGTGCAAAACTTCTGTTACAAAATGTGGCAATATGAAATGTTCAAAGTTAGTATTTGTTGAAGACAATTACTATGCAAAGATTTTTCAATGAAAATTAGCTAGTTTTTTACAACATTTTGAACAAAACTGTTGATTCAAACCAAAGGTTGACCTGAGCTAACTTGCTCATTGGACTAGTCTGCTACTTTCTATAAACAGCCACACAGTATGGAGTGATATAAATAAATATAATATAAAATCTGCCTGCCTTCACCTCTACTGTCTGAATGACCAAGTAACTATCTAAAGCTATACTGATTAGGGTATCACTTGGCACAAGTCCAAATAAGTCTTGAATACATGTCTCTGGAACCGTCGCAAGATTAATGGATCCCTCTAATACATCCCCTAGCTTGAACAAATCAAAAATGCTTTTTTTTTCCATACAATATTGATCCCACATTTTAAAGAAGAAATATTTGCATTATGAATGTTTCATCTTCCTGTAGAAGTCTGAGGCCAGGTCCTTAGACCTGATTAATAGAGTCCTTCATTCTTCAGGAGAAGCAGGTAATCTAAGCAATTTAAGGAGCAGAGCTAACGAATGTGAGAGAAACCAGACTCACCCTAACTTTTCCACTAGTCATTGCAATACCTGACAATAGTAGTTAAGAAAATTTAAAAGTAAAAATAAAGAAACAGAAAGAGTGCTTCTACACAAACATTAATGTGCATTAATTAATGCACATTAAATCTAGTATTTATGGTCACTTTTACATGTGCTCAGGGGTTGTTGTTAGTGGTGGGGTTAATTAGAGCAACTCCAAGAGCCTGTCTCATTAAAGTGCCACAGCATCTTGGGGATCAGTATCCCCATGCTTCAAAATGGTAGTAGGGGCACTTCAACTAAAACTCATTCAGTGAGCCTTAGCTCGAGTGCCCCAGCTCCCATTTTGAAGTATGGGGATGCTAATACATGAAATGAGGCTGGCTCAAGTGAGGTAATTATCACACTCCAGCAGGCTCAATTAATCTGGAGCATGGTAATTGACATAAATTTAGTCTGCTGTATTAATGTAATTAGAACACATCAGAGCAGTCCTGCAGTATGTCTACAGGCACCCTCCATTGTGAGGTACTAGGAAAATGCACATAAGCCTGTCTTAATGTGCATTAACTAAAGAGCATGGTTGTTAAGTGGTGCTTAAGATAAGCTTATTTTAATGTGAATTAACTAAATAGCATGGTTTTTCA
>NW_017729032.1:90146807-90184973 GCF_001723915.1 Gavialis gangeticus
AGTCCTGCAGTATGTCTACAGGCACCCTCCATTGTGAGGTACTAGGAAAATGCACATAAGCCTGTCTTAATGTGCATTAACTAAAGAGCATGGTTGTTAAGTGGTGCTTAAGATAAGCTTATTTTAATGTGAATTAACTAAATAGCATGGTTTTTCAGTGACACTTTAATGTGCATTAAAATAGGCTAATGTGCATTAAAGCACACATGTAGATAAGCCCAAAGTGTCTTAATATCCTTCATTTACCTGGCATGATTGCTGATTTTAACAATGGACTTACATTGTTTTGTTAGCAATTCAGCTGGTCTTGAAACTTGTGGTTCTTCAGTAATTTGTTCCACAAAATCTCTCCTTTAGTTTCACCTACAGATCCTGAACTTCCTAACTGAACTAAACAAATCTAAGATAATTTCTCAACATTCACTCTGGTGAAGATTGAAGAATAGGTTAGGATGTGTTGCAGAGATTGCATTTTCTGTTCTTCTATTTCATTTAAACAAAACTATGTTCAAAATTACTACTAATTTAATTAGGTGAACATCCAGATGAAAAGCTATTTGAAACGTATTCCTCCCTTCCTTGGGCATAGCTAACTATAATGTTTAGCTTAACTGGAAGTCAAACATTTCAGCTTCAACAAAATCTAATCACCTGGTGTTTTTTAAAACATAAACAGAAAATGTGGCACCTCTTAGAAAAAGAGTGAAGTTTCTAATAATTCATAGCAGGGTATAACAATTACATTGTAATACTATCAATGAGTTAGAAGTATGATGTATCTTTCCAATGAAACTACCATCTTATCTAACATTCCTAGCTAATGTAAAAATAAATCATTGTTATGAATATTTAGGACAGAATTCAAATTGGCTCATGATGTAGAAGTGATAGCTCTACTTCTAATATTGCCAGAACATGGTTAGCACTTTTCATCCAGGATTCTATTCACCTCCTTTTATAAGAGAAAAAGAATGCATTCATTTAAAAAAAAAATGGTAAAAAAATTTTTACACAATGTAGTTATTTTATTGAACTCCTTTCCATAAAATATCACCATGATTTAATAAACAAAAGAGATTTTTTGAAGGATTTAAAGAACAATTAAATGATATAAGTACAGGAATATTCAGGAATACTAGCAAACATTACAAAATAAGAGTTCTGGGTGGTTTAAAAAATGTTCATGCTTCAGGGTGTAACTGCTAATTACTGGAGATTTTTAAAGTTTCAGTAGGGTTGGCATGTTGAACTCATAATCATCTATACCATGTTCAAGAAGTAAGGATTTTTGTGATATCTTTTATTAGACCAGCTGGATCATTGGAAGAACTGTTGGGTGAGTTTTTCAGCATCCAGTGCTCCTCCTCAGGTCTGCGAGAGAAGCAGATATAGGCTGAGTGACATATCAGAGAAAGGCTCAAAGTAAATGCAAACTATCTTCTTGGATGAATACAGGAGGAGGACTTTGAAGGGTGTTATCAGGTTCCATTATAAAACAGAAGTGCAGTTAAAATAGGCCGAGCAGATCCATCCCAGAAGGGAATGGTTATGACTAGTGAAATTCAAGGCTATTATTGGCAGTATTAGGTAGGCTGTAATCAGCCATAAAAACAACCCATAGCTATCTATACAGAATTTTTTAACCTGCTCAAGAAACAGCTATAGAATCCCCCCTCCTCCACCACCACTTAAAGCTGATTTTAAATTTAAGGAGCAGACACATGGAGGCCTGGAGAGCTGGCATGGGAGCCTTGATAGCATCATCATCAATGCCATACACTGCTACCTCAGACCCAAGCTGGTCACAGGAGACTGATGACCTCATGGCACTGTAGGGTGAAGCAGAGGTGCAGTGACAGTTTGTACAGGGTGGTTGCTCCAATACCCATATCTATGAGGGGTTGCCAGGCCAGATGCAGGAACACAGGCATAACTGGTCAGCAGAGCAGTGCCATATAAAGGTCCAGGCCTTGCCAGTACAGTGGGTCATCATCACTGAACACAAATGTCAGTTGGGTAGTGCCTGCAATACCATGCCCTTTATGTGGTAACTGGACACCATCCTTGTGCCCTGGCACCCTGTGATGTATACAGCAGCACCAGTGGCCTGCTGGAGCCCCCGCTCCAGCCTGGCACTTGTGGTCATGTGTCACTGGGGAAGGGCCTCTCAGTGCACCAGCAGACCATCCCACCTAGCTTTCTGCCTCCAGCCTCCACCAGCAGCCTAGGGAGCCTGGGTTAGTGCCTTCCCTGACTGCTCTTCAGCCTCAGTCCCTGTAACAAGGCACAGCCAGCCCTGGCAATGCCAGCTGCCAGCAGTGCCAGCTCCTCCCTGGGGGGGACCCTGGATGAGCTCCCACATGCTGTGCCCCACTGCCCAATGAGTCCACCAGGAGCCACACACTGTACCTGCCAGCCAGGACTAACCAGAGTCACCAGGCAAATGAGTCCCACCTGTGTGGTAGCCCCACACTGGGGAGGAAGTCCCTCACCACTTTGTCCTCTGCCTCCAGTCCTAGCCCCTACCCTGACCCCCATTCCTTACCCTCTCTCCCCAGCTGGCCTGGACACACTCCCCTGGCCCCTGTGTCTCACCCCCACACAGTACACAGGGAGGCAGAAGACAGTGTAAAGCTTTATTGAGCAGCCCATACCACCACAGTTAGGTGAGCACAAGCCTCTTGTATGCTGAAGAATGCACTGATGCCAGCTGTGATGTCCTCCTCAGCTGTGGGAGACCTGGATGTGTAGCGCAGTCACAGGTAGCTCTCCAGACAGCAGAGGAGCTTGTGGGGCACTTTGGGCTTGCCCACCACACTGTTGAAGATCTGGGTCCCATCCAAGGTGTGCGGGTTCACCTGGGACACCATGGCTATCAGCAGAAGCAGGGCATAGCGGGTTGGGCACCCCTCAGTCCACACAAATAGCTCCTCACAAAGCACCTGGAACATGCACAGCAGAGGTATGCTAGCATGAGGTGTGGGACCAGTATAAGGAGGAACTGGACTGGGCAGATGAGTTCAGGGAGCAGGTCCTGGCCCTTATCATGAGCGCATGGAGGCCCTGTGGGAGCAGAGTGCGGTTGTGGCCAGGGTAGTGCAGGCCATGAAGGACGACTTCCAGTTGCTGGACACCTGGCCATATCAGTAACCTTCATACTGCCTGCTGCCCTGCTCCCAATCCTAGGCCTGCCTGCTTTCTGGCAGCCACCCACTGCCCAGCAGCAGACCCCCTCATGGGCCAAGGCAGAGGTCCAGTGTTGCCTCCTCCAGCCAGGATTCCCTGCCCCACCCCCTCACCCTGGGTCCTCCACTCCCCTGTCCCCCCACCTGGGCCCAGCATCACTGCCAGCCCCAGTTCCACACAGGCACAGAGCCAGAGCTGCCTGCAGCACAGCAGGGACCATTCACTGTCCCTGCTGACCCTGGCCACTGGCTGCCAGAAGAACAGCAGCTGCTATCACCCCTGGGTGAGTCCTCTGCCCACTGGACTCACCAAGACATGCACACCCACAGAGGAATGGCCAGAGGCTACAGTGCTTCCTGCCTGTCCCAGGCTCCATCTCCCACTTGAGGTGGGTGGTGAGGGTGCATCACCATCCCTTGAGGCAGTCAAAGGAGTATTCCACCAGCATGTGGGTCTGTCCCAAGAACCAATTGAAGTGGATCTGGTGGGGTTCAGATGGGCAGTGTACAGCTGCATGAGCCAGGGCAGGAGTGGGTAGATGCGGTCCCCAGTGAGGAATGGCAAGACTACCACAGCACCCAGCTGGAGGTCCAGCACTGCTGGTGCAAAGCACCCACTCTGCACCAGGGCTGACACGGTAGAGCTCCAAAACATGTGGCCATCATGGGCACTGCCCACCCATCTGGCACTCATGTTGGTGAAGGTACCACAGTGGTTGACAATGACTTACAGCACAATGGTGTAACAGCTCCTTCGGCTGTAGTAGCGGCAGTCACTGTGGGAAAGCCAGGCAATGGGAATGTGGGTCCCATCCAGGGCCCTGATGCACTGGGGGAATTCCAGGGCATGGAGCCCCTCCAGTACCACCAGGCATTTGTGTATACAGAGCACCGTGTACCCCAGCACATCCTGGAGAGCACTGCACACCTCCAGGACTGTGTCCCCACTGGTTGCCTTGCCCATGCTGAAGACATGGCCAAAATAGTGGAGGCTGGCAGGTGTGGGCAGCTTCAGGAAGGTGATGACCAGCTGGGTGCCTGTGGGGAACAGCTTATGCATGTTGATGTCCTGCCACTCCAGATGTTCGCAGAGCTTCTCTAGGAGGTCCAAGAAAGTGGCTTGGGTCTTTCAAAATGCCTCCATCCACTGCTCATGATCCCAAGTGTGCTGGACAATGTGCAGCCACCAGTCCTGGCTAGCCTGGTTGGCCCAGAGGCAGCAGGGCTGGAGGCCATTCCTGGTGGTGGTGGCCTGGAGCCAATTGTTGGCATCCATGCTGCAGTCCAGTCAGGTGGCTACTGCACAGCAGTGGCAACATCATGGCAGTGGCAACTGCATGGCTGCAGCAGCCCTGGGTCAGTGCAGTGGGGCCAGGAAGGTGGTTGCTGCATGTGGGGGAGCCAGCAGGGCCCAGACAGCTATGGGCTAACTGGTGGCCAGTGCGGCAGGCCAAAATGGCCAGCACAGTGGCCAACAGGAACCCAGAGCACTGGGCATCGCTGCCAGGGGCTGGGGCTTGAGCAGTCATGGCATGGGGAGGAAGAAGCTGCTATGCAAGCACTGCTGCCTGCTGCTCCCATGCTCCTCACACTGCTACTGACCAGAAACACAGCTGGCCTGGGAGCAGGGAGCAGGAAGCAGGACTGCCTTTTAAAGATGACCTCTAGCTGCAGGTGCTCCTGCATCCAACCTGACAGTCCCTCATAGACATAAGCATTGGAGCTCCCACCCCACATGACATTGCACCTCTGCCACAAGGCTGCACCTCTGCCTCACTCTACAGTGCCACAATGTTGCTAGCCTCCTCCTGTGACCACTTGGGGCCCTGGGTGGTAGGCACAAATGTAGGCATGGGCATGGGTGACAAGGATGACATCAAGGATCCTGTGTTGGCTTTCTGGGCCTGCTGGTCAGAAGCTGCCTGCAGCTGGGCCTGGAGGTGTCAGGCCTGGCAGCTACATGGCAGTGAAGTGGGAGGCAGCAGAGCTGGGGTGCGGGCAGGCTAGTGAAGCTAGCCTGCAGAAGGGGACACAGGCCCTGGAGTGGCTTCAGGCTGCCTGCTGGTGTGTTCCAGGGCTTAAAATACCCGCACAATTTAAGGGCCTGAGGCAAAGGCCAATAGAGAATGCCCAGCCCTGGGGCAGGAAAGGCTCCCTGGGGAACCCTGGGGATAGCCTCAGGCTGTTCCCTTGGTGGTAGGGCTGACCTGGGAGCAAATTTGTTTCTGGGTTGTGTCTACACATGTGTAACTGTGCATTAATTAATTATGAGTAAATTTTCTACCTGCATTTGCAGGTAGCAAATTTACTTGTAGTTAGCCATTTTTATTGTGCAGTAAGCATGCACATTGACAGATGTGGGTGCTTACTGTGCAGTAAACTAGGCTACTGGACAGTTAAGTATCTTATGTAGATGTGCCCACTCTGGTCTGATGGAGAGGGGGAAATGAAACCACTGGGACTGAGGGTGCATATAACTCAGCTCTCCTTCTTTCTAAATGCTTGAACCAGTAGGTAGGTGGCACCACCAAGTAACAGGGTTCTGTTTATACTGAATTCAGTGCTGTAAATTGGATATCCTCTGAGGTCACCTAGGTGATAAGCAGGTATCCTGGTTTTCTCTGATAAAAAAAAATGCCCAATTTTCAAATTAAAAAAAAGGAATCCTCTCATTTAAATAAAGAAAGAAGTCCAGGATTAAAAATAATATATCTTATCTTAAACATGTTAGAGATGACATAAGTCTTATATGATAATAGCAAAGCTAATAAAATTGAACTTGATAGATTATTACCATTGCTCTAGCATTACTACCCGGGAGCTGGTGTTAGGCCCCTTCTTCCCTTAATTTTATCCTGGGTGGAGCAATGTTCTATAGCAATAGCATCTCCAACAGGTGAGAATTAAATGGTACAGAGTAGCTTGCATTGCCCAAAAAGAAAAAAAAAACTAGATTTGGTGTTTTCACTAGTAAACTACTGTCTATATCTGTAACGGAATTTAACTCGCCTAATCCCCTGTAATTTATTTACAGGCTTAAAAAAATACCTAATCTGATGAGTTATAGAATACAATGCCAAGCGCAATAACATTCTGTGATGATCATTATTACAATTTCTTTAATACAATTAAACTCCTTTTGTATTTTTTTGTCTACTGCACAGTGGGTGTGTCTAAACATTCATTAATGTACTTTTGCTACTATGCATTGTTCAGTAGCTCTAATACGAGGTACTACATAAAGGTGCATTAGACTGAGCTGATGTACAGTAGCAAAAGCAAATACTTTTTTAGTGATGCTTAATGCACAGTAGCTTATTCTACTGTACATTAGAATATTAGCATGTTTTTATGTGCCACTTTAAAGCCCAATAGAATAGGTTACTTTGCATTAAAATGCATGTGTAGACATGCCCAGTGTTTCTCTAAGTAGACATACAATTTGTTTTACAACTACAGAAAGACTGATATTTGGATTAAATTAAATCCAAGTTCTTTGACACTTGATAAGCAGGGATCCTGGTTTTCGCTGATTTAAAAAAACAAAACAAAACAATTTTTGGATTAAAAAGAACAACCCCAAATCCACTTTTTCCCATGATTAAAATGAAACACCACAGATAGATAGATAGATAGATAGATAGATAGATAGATAGATAGATAGATAGAGGTGTTTCATTTTAATCACAGAAAAATGTGGGTTTGGAGTTACTTTTTTTACCCCCAAAATTGGATATTTTTTAATCAGAGAAAACGAGAATCCCTGGTTATAAGCATTTAGCAGCTGCTAACGTGAGAACATTTGCTAAACTGAATTGAATTTAAAAAGGGTTTCAAAAGCCTACCCATGTTTTTACAATTATTATTGTATTAATCCCCGCCAGTTGGGCTTAGATGCTGAAGAAGGCACATGTGTGTATCAGCACACTTGAGCCCTCGGCTCCTCCTGACCACACTGAGCAGAGCAGTGAGCAAGGAGCTGACAGCTGAATCAAGGTACGCCGGACAGGGCAGGGGGGAAGAAGGAGGAGGAACCAGGCCAGCTGAGCCAGCGGTAGGGAATTAGGAAGGGGTTTTCCTCCCCTCCTGCCCCTATTTAGCCGTGCTGGGCAGGAGCCGCGTGAACAGGCCACACAAACAGGTGTGTTCTTTAGGGGCATGCCAGAGTTTGCGCAGGAGTTCACACAGGGGGGAGACCAGGAGAGGCCTGAGACTCCACACATCAGAGTCAGTGGCTTGGGACAGAGTCTCCAGAGTCTTTAGGTGAGTGCACATGAGGGAGTGTTAATGGGGGTAGAGATTCGGAGTGCAGCCAGGGAACCTGTCCTGATGCTGCCTCCCACCCAGGGCTCCTCTGAGGCCTCCACCCAGGTGGAGCCTTTGGGTGGGTCGGTGGCTCCTGGGCCCCCTGCCTGCAGGGGTTGCCTTGTGGGTCTTCAGGATCCCAGGGGCAGTGGGATGGCCAGGAGTCCCCTCACCACATGTGCCCAGATTGAGGCCCTGAAGGGGCAAGTGATTAGGCTGTGTGGGATCAGAGCCATTGAGCATGAGATTGATGGGTACTTCCACCCTTTACAGGATCACTCAAATAGTGGGATGGCAACGCAAGAGGGACCTGACATGGACAGATGGGAAACAGTCACCTCTAGTTCTAGATAACACAGAATTAGACCCTGCATTGCTGGAACAACTCCTCCAGTGCAGCTGGGGAACCAATTTGGGGCCCTGGCATCACTGGGAATAAGTGCAGCAATGGAGAGTGCAGCAACAGAGAGTGCAGCAAAGGGGGCCTCACCCACAACTACCACCAGATAGGCTGCAAAGCAACAGAACAACTGGAGGAGAAGACATCAGGTAATCATACTAAGCAATTCCCTGCTAAAAGGAATGGAGGGAGACATCTACTGCCCGGATCCCACAGCACGGGGCATGGATCCATGATGTCACAGAGAAGACTCAGGTTTGTCCAGCCCACAGATTACTACCCCACGCTCCTTATCCATGTGGGAACAAATGACGCATCCAGGAGCAATCCAGACCGCATCATGAGTGACTACAAGGCTCTGGGAGCTGGGCTTAAAGAATCGGGGGCTCAGGTAGTTTTTTCCTCTGTGCTCCCTGTTGCAGGCTATAGTCCAAGGAGGCAAGAATGCATTGATGAGGTGAACTGGTGTCTCTAACAGTATGACCATGGTGTAGCAAAATCCCCAGTTTTTCTTTCTAATTATTTTAAAATGCATTCCCTCCCCTTCCCCAACCATTTCTGACTTTTTCTTTCCCTCTCTATTCCCTATAGATAAGTATAAGTAAGCTAAGATGTAGGAGAAGCTTTAACATTTTATTTTAGTTAGTAAGTTTTATTTTTCTCTCCCCTCTTTGCAAATAAGTGCCCTGCTATTTTGATATAGATATCCACTGTTTTATAAGTGATAATTATGGTTGTATTGATTTTTTTTTTACTGCTTTTATATTGTGTGATTACTGTTTTAGGCCTACATATGTAAGTTAGCATAAGTCATGTCAAGTTTCCATTTTGCTTGTCAAATCTCCATCCTGTCCCCATGCCCTCTTGTGTAACCTATGACTCATACCTACCCCTCCTATGTAACTTGGTTCCTGGATGAATGGGGATGAATGAGGGTGCCTGAGAAACAAAAGCAGTAGGCCTAAATATAGCTTCTCTGAATAACTGAACCATCAACACCAATACTGGGACCAAGGACCCAGCCATTGGAACCACACTCAGCATTCAAGAAACAAAAGATGAGGCAACCCACCATTGTGCCAAGCCTCACATGCTCAGTAAGAACACCTGGATCCCTCTGGAACAGGACTGACCTTGCCTGGACAGGCCTTCCCCATGGGAGATCAGAGGTACTCTGCCTCATGAAAGAGGTAGTGAAGACTGACTCCTTGGGATGCCCTCTCCATCTGGAACAGTACCATGGCACACCACCTATCCACCCAGAGGCCCTGATGGTGACCCCCCTCTGGACAACACCTACTAGACAAAGACCCCTTTCCAGCCTGGATAGGTAGCTATCACACCCCACCCCCTCTTCAACCAAGGACTTGGACTCTGTTTCTGTTCCCTACCTGGACTCCAACCCTTTCACTGAGTCTCTTTCTCCTGCTGCCATTGTGAGTGCTTGTTTGTATGTGCATGTGCGTGTGTGTGAACCAATAACTTCGTGGGGCTGTGTAGAGTATCTGTTTAATAAAATTGTTATTTGGACCCCTGAGTTGGGTTTTGCTTTACTACGGTTCTGGCCCTGCTCCAATCTCTGCTCCTCAACCCTCTAACTTCTGTCTCATTTCTCCCTCTCCTAGTTCTGGCTCACCACCATCTCCAACACCTGTCCTGAGCTCGTCTCTGCCTGAAACCCCCCTGTTTCTTTGTCACTGTCTCATCCCCACTGCCTTTCTCCTGAGCTCCCAGGTTTCTGCCTCAGTTTCTTTCCCAGCTGTCTCCTTCTTGCCGCCACTTATCTCCCCCCACCCTGCAATATCTCATCTGTCTGGCTCAGTTTCCAGTACCAGGATCCCAGGTTTCTGTCTCTCTATCTTTCTCGGCTGTCTCCTCCTTGCCACCAGGCTTTTTTTTCCCCTTGCACCGGTGACCTCAAGTAACCCTGGGGCCACTTGATCTTAAGTAAACTCAAGCCACAGTTCCTCAGCCAGCTTCTCTCTAATCCCAGTTCTGGCAACTTTTGCTCCCCACACTTTAACTATCTCACCTTAACCTTCCCCCAAGTATCCCAGGTACCCCAAACACAAACATACATACTGTACCATCCAAGTTAGGAACTTAGTTTTGTGTATGTGTAGGTGGGTTGTATGTGTGTGAACTGGTGAGAGTGTGTGTGTGTGTATATATATATGTATGTATGTATGTATGTGTGTGTATGTGTGTATATATATATATATATATTATATATATATATCTTTGTGCGCATGATGTATGAATTAGTGATCTGTGTATGTGTACTGAGTGTGCAGGTATGGACAATTGATTTTTGTCTAACTTTTGGGGTGTATAGTGTATGTGTTTGAATTGGTGATAGGTATGCATGTGCCTAGGCTAGTTTGGATGTGTATGTGCCTGAGTTGGTAATGTGTGTGTGTATGCACCTAATTGATTTGCGTGTTTGTATATGTGCAATTGTGTCATACCCTCCTGTCATCAACAATGAAACCAAGCAAACCACTCTTATGAGAACTGAGAAAACAGCTCCTCTTCAATGCAACAAGCGACCAGTGACCTCAGAATAAGGACTTAGGTGCCTGTACACTAATGCCAGAAGCATGGGGAACAAGCAGGAGGAACTAATCCTCCTGCTTTCCATTGGGCACTATGATCTATTAGGGATCATGGAGACCTGGTGGGACTCCTCTCATGACTGGAGTGTAGCCATAAAGGGCTATGTCTTTCACAGAAGGGATCAGGTAGAGAAGAGAGATGGAGGTGTTGCTGTCTATGTAAAGGAGCAGTACACCTCCCTACAGCCAATGATGGCCACAAAGAAGAACAGCTTGAAACCCTCTGGGTCAAACTCCATGGGAGATGCAGTGATAGAGACCTGACTTTAGGTGTATACTACAGGCTGCCTAACCAAGGGGAGGAACTTGATCTAGCATTCGCCCATGAACTAATGGAGGCCATGTGTGCATGGGACATGGTTGTCAAGGGTGACTTCAATGACCCAGACATCTCCTGGGAGGACTGCTTGGCCTGCTCAGAGTGATCACAATCCTTCCTAACCAGCACCAAAGAGCTTTTTTTGACTCAGGAGGTGCACAGGCTAACTCAAGGCAATGCAGGTCTTGACCTGGCCCTGGCCAAAGGAGATGACCTGGTGACCAACTTAAACATAGAGTGCAGCCTAGGTGATAGTGACCATGAAATCATTAAATTCATGGTCTGTCACAAGGCTGACAAAACAGATACCAAGCTTGAAGTCTTAGACTTCAAAAATGCAAATTTTAATAAGTTCAGGTCACTTGTACAGAATGCCTTGAGAGACCAAGGACCATAGGTAAAGGGAGCATGAGAAGAATGGTCATTCTTTAAGGATACAATCCTTAAGGCTCAGAGAAAATCCGTTCCCTTATGGAGCAAAAGTAGCAGAAGGGTCAAAAAAACCTCTTGGTTAAGCAGGGTAGTTGCAGCCCTCCTACAGAAAAAGAAAGAGGTGTACAAACAATGGAAGCTTGGGACAGCCTCTAAGGAAGTCTACTTGACAATGGCCCACACTTGTAGAAAACAGATTAGGAAAGCTAAGGCAGAAACCAAACTAAAACTAGCTATAAGAATCAAGGATAACAAGAAGTCCTTCTTTAGCTACATAGGGTGTAAAAGGAAAACTAATGGGAGTGTGGGGCCACTGCTCAGTGCCTCAGGATACCTGGTCACTACCACTCAGGAAAAAAACAGAACTCCTAAATGACTACTTTGCCTCGGTCATTCACAAGACCAAGGGGAACAACATGCCAGGTAGGGCACAGAATGAGCAGGGCAAGAGTGACACCATTTCCACCATTGCCATAGCACTGGTGTACAATCAATTAAAGAAATTAGATGTATATGAATCAGCAGGACTGGATGAACTCCACCCAAGATTACTGCAAGAGTTGGCCAAAGTAATCACAGAGCCCCCAGCAAAGGTCTTTCAAAAATCACGGGCCTCTGGAGAAATCCCATAGGACTGGAAGAGGGCCAATGTTTTCCCCTCTTCAAGAAGGGGAAGTGTGAAGACCCGGGAAACTATAGCGCAATTATCTTAACTTCTTTTCCAGGTAAAATCCTAGCAACATTCATGAAAGAGGCTATATGTGACAAACTTGCAGAAGGCATGATACTGAATAACAGCCAGCATGGCTTCATTGTGGGCAGGTCTTATCTGACCAATCTCATTTCCTTCTATGATCAGGTGACTGGTCACCTGGATGAGAGAAAAGCAGTTGACATCATATACCTCAACTTCCAGAAAGCCTTTGATCTGGCATCCCACAAGGTACTGATCAGAAGACTGGAAGATATCCGGCTCAACTGTGGGACCATCAAGTGGGTGCAAAACTGGTTGCGGAGTAGGACACAGAGAGTCCAAATGAATAAATCGGTGTTGTCTTAGCAAGATGTGGGCAGCAGTGTATCCCAGGGTTTGGTACTTGGCCTAGTGCTATTTGATATCTTCATCAACAACCTAGATGAGGAGGTGAAAAGCCCATTGGCCAAGTTCACAGATGACACCAAGATATGGGGTTGTGTGGACACACCCACAGATAGGCTGCAGATACAAGCAGATCTAGACAGGCTGGCAAGTTGGGAAGAACGGAACCAGATGAGGTTTAACATAGAGAAATGCAAAGTGCTGCATCTGGGAAGGGAGAACCCCCAGCACACCTACAGCCTGGGCATCACTAACCTGACCAGCACTACAAAAAAAGGGGATCTGGGGGTAACAATAGACCCCAGCATGAATTTGAGCTGGCAATGCAACACAGTAGCTGCTAGGACCAATAAAACTCAGGCATGCATCAATCAAGGCCTCTCCGGTAAATCCAAAGAAGTGATTCTCCTACTTTACTCAACATTGGTGCGGCTGCACCACACTTCAACAAGGATGCACTAAAGCTCGAGAGGGTCCAGAGAAGGGCCACCCACATGATCAGGGACTTACATGGTAAGCCATATGAGGAGAGGCTGAGGGATCTCGGACTCGTCAGCCTAAAGAAAAGAAGGCTGAGAGGGGACCTGATTGTGGATTACCACTATATCAGAGGCATACATCAGGGGTTCAGTCAACAAATGTTCACCAGGGTGCCCTGGGGTAAAACTAGAAACAATGGCCACAAACTCCTGGAAGATAGTTTCAGGCTGAACATTAGGAAAAACTTATTTACAACTAGGGTGTCCAGACTATGGAACAAGCTCCCCCCAGAGGTGGTGCAATTATTTACCTTAGAGGTCTTCAAGGGAAGACTGGACGGCCACCTGGCTGGGGTCGTCTTTCCTGCTCATGCAGGGGGCTGGACCTGATGATCCATCAGGGTCCTCTTCAGCCCTATGATTCTATGATTCTGTTGTAGCCCGGGTTCACCAAGGGGTGTGCCCTGTCCTCCAGTGGAAGGGATGGTGGTCAGGCAAGAGTGCAAAGAGAGGGGTCTGCCACGTGGGAGGAGTTCCCTCTCCTCTCTACAGAGCCAGGCCGAGACAAAGCAGTCAACTATATACAAATGCATTGCTATGATAAATAAATATGAAAAAGATACATTAAATATTTAAAGTAAACTTAGTATGTTACACCTTATACAATAACCTGCAACCAACACATTGCATCACTTCAAGGGACTGCAAAAACATAAACTGGGTGTTTCACAGCATATGCAATAATTAACCTCCTTGCAGAATAAGCATTAACACTTTGGAACAGATAAGTCAAGGCATCAACGCAATAAACACACATGAACATCAACTTAGATAAACCCAGGTAAGTTGAGGTAGCCATACCATAGACGTACACAGGCAACCATACAGGTAAGCTCCGATAATAGACAATAAACACACATAGGCAATGAAGACAAATAAACCCTTAAGGAGTACCCATAACTATATTAATATCTACAGTACAAAACAATAACAAAATATGGGAGTGCACTCAGCACCCCACAGGCTGTTCCCTGGAGCCCTTCCCCTTTAGAGCCCTGAGATGTGGACATGCCCCCTCCCACAGTAGAGGAAGGTGGAGGCAGTGGACCCTTCTCTCCCAAACCCATCTCCCCTGTGGGACCTCCTTCCCCAACAACTCACACTCCCACTCTGAAGCAGCCAAGGCTTGTCCCCTGGTGGCCAGTCCTGCAAGGGTCTCTCTCTGGTGCCTCCGGCTCCTCTTAGTGACCTAGTGTCCCACACTGGGCATCCAAGGCACTTCCACTGGAGCTGAGCCCTAACTGACTCCAATTCCCCAGCCTCACACCAGGGGTTCTTCTCTTTCCTGGGCTCTGCTCTGGGCCCTGGGCCTCTTTTAGTTTAATGTGGAGCCACACTGCAGGGCTCTGATTACTCAGTCTAGAGCCGGGGCTAACTTGAGCAGCCTCAAGCTGTTCCCAGGGCCAGCTCTCCATGTGCCCATCCATGCACCGCTTACCTAGCTGCTTGCCAGGTTTGCAGGCTCAAGTTGCCTTGAGTGGCTCCCAGAGTCTGAGCACCATAAGCCAATCCATGCACTGTCCAGGCTCAGGCGGGGTCCCAAGGACAGATGTCTCTGGATCTCCACTGTCCTCACCATCCCTTGCTGTGTCTCTCCCTCCAGTGTCCCTAGAATGCTCTCCTTTTATACACTTCAGGGGCTCCACCCCCAAAGTTTTCTGGACCTGGCAGGGCAGTCTCACACCAGGTCCTGACTTCTCCTTGCCCCCTCCCTTTGGGGAAAGGGCGTGGCATTGCTTACTCTGGCATGCTTCTGATTGGCAGATGGGCTCCACCAATCAGAATTGCAGAATCTCAAGCCCAGGACTCATCTGGAGCTCAAAAGGTAAGTCTGCTGCATTATTATTAATATTATTATTATAATCGTCCCTTTCTCTCATACATGCACACACCAAATAATAAGAAAAGAAAAGAAAAGATGATCCAACTATCACTGAGTTTGCTGTAAAGTGCCTATCCTAATAATAATAATAGCTGTGAATAAACCAATTTATTTAATGAGTGAACCATGACAACATCTCAGTTTTCTCACATTTACTTGTTATTTATAACTTCTAAACTTATTCTAATGGGTGCAGAGACTAGCTTAGAAGCACAATTTAAGTGCATTCTATGGCCAGATCCCCACATTCAGGGGCATCCAGTATGTGGTGCCACCAACTGCTTTGTGGTGCCACAAACTGCACATGAGGAATATTAAAACATACAGCACTGCTACTACCCTACTGCTACTCAAAACAATTTGCTGTACACCAAAGGGAACATGCAGGGGCATGCAAAGGGGCACAAAGAATTAGCACAAATTTGTGCTGGTACTATTTGTGTCTCTACAAATGCAAGCCCCTGCAAGTGGGGACACACTCCATTGTTCCAGAACCTAAAAAGCAAAGTAAATGAATACTGTTAAAAATACTGAATGATTTTTATACAAATCTCATGGTTTTGGAATTTTCATCCTTGATATTTGAATACTTCTTACTGGCTATTCTGGAAATATAAGCTTTGCCTGCCATTCATCTTTCTTCAGAAGACATTTGCTTCCACAATGTGCTATAGACTCTTTATGCCCTCATTGCATTTATTTTATCTAGGTGCAAAGAGAGTGAGAAAGATACTCATTTCTCTGCATGGGAGGAAAGGTGGCCCTATGGAGTGAAGGAAAATGTGAAAGAGAGCTTGAGTTAGGCAGAGGAAACAATAGGAAGAGTGAGAATAATTATATCAAGGGAGGATGGAAAAAGTGTAGAGCAAGAGAGATGTACATAAGCTTTAGACTTAAGGGTCAAATACAGATATTACACTTTTATTTGTATATGGACCTGGAAAGTGGTCTATACCCATAACAGAACAGAAGTTCAGCATACAGGCTGGTTTAAAAATGGTGGAACCCAGTACAAGATTTGGTCCTCCCACCATGTGCATTCTGTTCACTACAAATCTTAACTGTTCAAGCGAATGTGTGTTCTGTTCACTACCTATCTAAACTATGCCACTTACAGAAAACTGAGTAAAGTTGATTCCACCTTGGGCTTTTTGAATGTCTGTTCCTAATCAAGAAATTGCAGTATTACACATTTCATGTACTGGAGATTAACAATATCAGTAAATATCACACTGCTTTAGAATGCCAGTGGGTCAGTGTTCACAAAACAATTATCATTTTCCCATGCTTTTTAAAGGGTCACACATTTGTTTTGCACTATGGAAAGTAAGTCAGAGATTAATCATCTGTTAAATATTTCTTGGAACAGGCTCCTAATAATTTTTCATTGCATTTATACAACTTTCTACCCAAGGATCCTAAAGCATTTTGCACTGAATGCTAGTAAAAATGCAACTCTTCTGCCAAAGTTAAATGTACCTGAATTTTTATGTAGTTTCCCATTTCATGGATCTATAATATTTCATAAAAACTTGTACTGTTATAAAAATACAATATTGTTTGGCTTTCACTGTACAAATACTAGTAAATTGAACTCCACAACATATTTCCTTTTCTCAAATGGAGAAAATAAATCCCAGAGAGGTTGAGGATTTGATTATCAAATGTTCAGGCATCTGGGTGTATAAACAAATATTTGTGTAACTGGATTCTTAAGTTTATCTATATATTAAGTTAACTTATATGTACATTCAACTGTATTAAACCATGCAAACAAAGTAGGCTTATACCTTCATATGACCGTTCAGTATTGAAGCAGGCCCACATGGACTTTTCAAATACAATTCAGGCATCTCAACATCTTCCACTTTATCTCAGTCATAATGGCAAATCTAGTGGAACCACATATTAACTATAGAAATATATTATATAGCATATTATCTCTCACTGTGGTGGCGAGGTGCCACCACAGACTCCCAAAGGGGAGAGAGTACTCCCCACAGGCCCCAAACCCCAGAAACAGACCCCTGGCAGGGGTCACATGCCCCCTGCCAGGCAGTCAGCACAGGAGCCAAGACCGCAGCTGCAGCCGTGCGAGCCAGCATTATGCCAGCTGTTTAATCAGCTGTTTCCCACATGGGGAACAGCTGGACCAATTGCGGCGGCTGGTACAGCCACCACGGGAAAGTTTAAAAGCCCCGCTGGAATCAGGTCAGGGGGAGATCCAGAAAGAGAAGACGCTGGGGCGCAACACGCTAGGGCTGCTGAGGCTTCAGCACGGGAGAAGAGCAGCACAGCCAGTGCGGCTCCCGCATGCCACGCAGGGGAAACTTCTGAGCCCCCTGCAGGAGTCAGAGCAGGGGAAGCCTTTCAGCTCCCCACAGAAGGCAAGCCAAGGGAAGCCCTTGAGCTCCCTATAGGGAGCAGGGCAGAGGAGGCATTCGAGCCCCCTGGACAAGGCTGGGATCAAGGCAGAAGCCCCACACCTCACTCCTTCCCAGGGGAATACTTCTTTTGAGGAAAAAAAGGGGAAAAGGGAAATCAAAGAGCCCAGAGAAGGTGGACCATACTTCGTAGCCAGAGGGAGGAGAGCCATCGGCAGCCACACCAACTGGGAACCCCACCTGAAGCAAGCTGTGGGCAACCCCACAGGGGCTGAAATCCCTACTCTATGAGCATCACATCTGGTTGGTGAGTGGACAGGGTGTAGGGAAGGTGGAGCCCCTTGGAACATTGCGCCAAACAACTGTGAGTACTGCTGTTTGTCGGGAGGCCCTCCCAGAAAGATCTACACTGAACCGCCTTCTCTTGATAAATCAACATCAAAGTTGTGGCAGGTGAGTTGAGGGGCAGGGCTACTCACCTGACACGCCGTACTACACGTGAGGCCCTAGACATCACATTCATATTTAGGGCCAAAATTTAATTTTGAAAATTAAAGGGCAGAGTGAAATATATAAGGATGATCTCACTGAATTACACAAGTATTTGAAGGACTGGTGATAGGGGAAAGGTATATCATTCAATTCTTTTTTTTTTTTTTTTACACGTAACTATATGTTAAACTAAGTTCAGCTGATGTCTGTGCCAATTGGTGGCTTTGATCCCAGCTTGAGATCATAATGATTTCTTTTTTATTCAAAGGTATTTTGCCAAAAGTCTTTCAAGATGGATTGAAAAAGTACCCTATGGTGCTGTCTTAAATTTGATTGCTGCAATTAAGAGACCATAAAGCTCTCACAGGGAGTTCATTGTATTCATAAATGGGAGTGTACAGAAGACAATTCATTTATACATTACCAGTTATGCAAAGACAGGTGAAATGATTTGATTAAACTTTTCATGCATAATTCTCGCATCAATAAAAACATATAAGAGGGGCACAATTTATCTTCCTACTTAAAAAAAAAATCAATTACTAAGCAAGGCTAAACTTTATGGCATGCTAAAGCAAACACTAAGCAAAGCATCTTTAATTCCAATATCAATATTCATTAAAGTTTCATATGCCTTACCTACAAACTAATCATACTAGAATATTAGATGCTTTTTTGCTTTCTTTTTTTGCACCCCATGTTGAGCATCATTAAATATGTTTTAGCATTCATTAGGTCAAGACAATTAGACTATGCAACAGATATAGTGAACATAGCAGACAGAATGATTAAAAGATGGCCTAACCTAAAAGACTACTAAATTAGAATGTAGAACCCACCAATATTGCTTGCTGCCCTCTCTCCTACTCCTAGCCTCCTTTATTCTGGCTCTTTTGATTATACTGTCCTTGTCACAAATGTCATTTTAATTTGATCACACCCGAATATTCTAGGTAAGTATGTTGCACATGTGCAGACTGCATGCTCGTTTGTCACATTATTGCTTGCTGTCACTTTTGAAGGTAGGTGTCTGTTTGAAGAATGTGCAGCAGCTAGAAGGTCAGGCTATTTGCATAAAGCTGTGAAAGAACTCTTTTCAGGGAGAATGTGAGAGATACTGCTCCTGTCTCTGTTTACAGGAAGTATATAGGGACCAGCTGTCAGAAACCAATTCTGTCATTCCTCTACCTAAATCATTAATAGAACAACAAGAAACTTACTTAACAATATAGTAATGAATTGCATCTAAAACATCTATATATTTTACAGCATTTCAATTTTCCCTCTAGGTACAGAAACCTTTTTCTGATGGTGGCTGATACTTCTAGTGTGTATTAAAAAGTTGTCTATAAAATAAAGAGGATCTGGATTCCTCTGATGGTTAACCAAACATTTTTGATCCTCCAAAATCATGAACACAAAAGTAATATTTAAAGGGTATATTTAAAAAGTTAGAAATGATTATACTAAATATCTAGTGAAGACAAAAGAAAAAAGCACTGGTATGAGAAACAATACTGAAGTAAAACCTTTTATTACTGTGCATAAGACCTGATGTGATTTAAAAACCTATTCTTTGAATCAGTGAAAAGACATACAAGAGGGCAAGTACTTCCAAATTAAGAAAGTTTATTTAAAACTGAGATTCAGACATTATTACTAGGGACCTACTGAATTCACTGTGAAAGTAGAGTGTCTGGTGGCTCCTTTAATCTTGCATGTTTCCCTGCAAGCACCTTGCTTCTTCCCTGCCACCCATGATTGCTGATAAGCAGGGAACCCCACCGCTCCTTCCTGATCAGCAGCGAAGCTAAAACCGTAGTTTCAAACATGGTGTCATTTTTACCTCCCCAACAGTCAGCAGCAAACAGCAGGGCTGTCCAGGGCCCCTCAGCCAATCAGCAGCAGGAGGCAAAAATGGCGCCATATACAAAACCACAGTTTTTGCCTCCCTGCTTATCAGGAGCAAGCTACATGCGGGGCCCCTCCACCAATCAACAGGGGGGTAGGGTGGGACAGCACAGGAGAACCTGCAAGATTCAAAGAGGCACAGTGCACCCCACTTCCACCATGAATTTGGTAGGTCCCTAATTATCACACTCTGACTTCCTTTAGGTCAGGTACAAACATTACACTTTTACCTGTATAAGTGATTTGAAACCAGTCTATATCCATAACAGAACAGAAGTTTGGCACACATAGACTGGTTTAAAAATGGTGGAACCTGATCTAAGATTTGGCCTCCGACCAAAGGGTGAATATGTGTTCTGTTCACTACCTATCTGTTCTGTAAGGATTACATCTTGGGTTCCTTGAATGTCTGTACCTTGCCTTAAAGTTTATCTATGACACAATCACAAATGTACCGACAGATTTGGTGTGTGTGTATGTAAGTTATGAATGCTATACTTTTTTTTCTTTTTTTGCTAATGAAAATGGTACGTACAATGATAAACAAACCACATATGCAAGAATAAAAACATACAGAGACATTTTTCCTAGAAGCCTGTCAGAGTAAAAAAAAGAAAAAGAAAATGTCAGTGCTGTTGAATGGATGAATGTGAATCACTATGCTTTACTTAGATCTTTGTAGATAGGATTACAGATCACAAAACCACTTTTGCAGTTGGTATCCTTATTATCAATCTCAGAACAGAAGCCTAAGGGTAAAAACTATCTAAGAACCTCAGGAACAATGAATTAACCTACAAACAGACTTGTGGGATGGAAAAAGTACTGTTATCTCCATTTTACAGATAGGTAACTGATAAACTGAGAGCAATTAAATGACTGCCCCAGGTCACACAGCACGTTTATGTCAGGGCTGAGACATTATTCTTTATTCATTTTATTGCCTCTGGCTCAAACCTTTGCAGGACACAGTGTTCAGAAGACTATATGCCAAGCAGAGAGAGCTAAAGCACAGTGAGTACCAGCCACTTTCCTCCTTGCTCTGAACATGACTCAGCTCCCTGATATACAACATGCACCAGGGGTTGCTGAAGGTAAAAGCCATATATGCTGCTGGCTGTATACCCAATAAGAACTAACCCACATAGAGGTAGTGAATTTGAAATGATTTTTGAAACCTTTGTTCTGACTGAGCATTGCAAATAGAGCAGAGTAGGTCAGAGAATGTGCCCTAACACAGCTTTTTGAAGACTTGAAGGGCTGGACCTCATAGAGAAAGTCCAACAACAGCTTTATTTCCCTGGTCTAACCTCAAATCACCTTTGATTATTAAATCTTCTATGCTCTTTGTTACATACTAGCCTGCAGGGAATAGGCCATAATCAGTATTCCTACTACATTCACAAGTACCTATATTAGCTGACATCCAAAAACCTGAAGGTTTGGGTGCTCAGTACCCAACACTAAAACTGACCGATTCAAACTGTGGACTCAAGAATCCCAGAATGTTTAAAAGAAAGTCAACCTATTTATATGGGTGATTTTTCATCTTCCTGCAGAGTACTGAACAGAAGGTGGTATGACATACTATTAATTTCCTCAGTTCGCTGAGAGTAGGCACTGGGGAATCTTGCTTCCTCTCATATTTTTTTTCCTTTCTACATGGGGAATACAACTCATCTCTGATTAGATGAGAACCTGCTTCATATCCTTTAAGGTGAAACTCAATTTTCCCAGCATAATACTAGACTAGGTGAGATCTATCAAGGAATCTTAGTGAGTTATAGAAGGTCTGATGCTGATCCACATAAATGCAGAAAGGTTCTTCTCAGACTTTTATTAAACATCAAACATCTAGGCCACACTATACTGCCTCCCAATTGAGCCAAGGGCTGCCTGAGAGAAACAGATCCTGCATGCTTCTTACCTTCACTTGTGCATGTCCAAAACTAGTATTTGTGCATTACAGATGGCTAGCAAGATGGAGTGCATGGGGCCTGTTTCTCACTAACGGGCCTGGGTTCAGCAGGGAGGCAGTACAGACATGGGCCCTACTAGAGCTGTTGAATGACTGGGTCCAGTTAAGCATGTAGTCATTCATAATTTCTTTTGCTTGTGGTCCTTCTTTGGGGCCAGGACTTTTCTTTCCTCCTGTACCCCTTCCCTTTGGCTGAAGTAGTCCAGTCAGTCTATGACATGGTAAGTTCAATAGTATAAATTATTACAAATTAAAATGAGTATCTGAAAAAGATTTAAAAGACTTCAAATGCTACTCTTTGTGTTATCCCTATTGCTAAATGCCTTTGTTGTTATTCCTCTTTGGCTTGGTACTCACAGTTTACATGAGAAAGCATATATATAAATGGTCATATACAGTTTATTTCACCAAGATGAAAACTTACAAGGAGTATTTGTAGTTCATGAGGATTTTTTAAAAATGGATTTATTTGATCATAGATTGCCTGAAATAATCTCTATTGCAAATGTGGTATGAATGAAAATATTATTTTAATTATAAAGAAAACCACAGAAGAGTTGTAGCTGACCCCTTATGTTGAACTAACTTGGACTAATGTAGAAAGCAATTAAATAGGCAAACAATTATAAGTCACACTGTCTTTCCAAGTTGACATGCTAAATGTAAACAAAGGGGCAAAAATATTTTCCTTGTAAATACAGAAGCACAGACATGTAGAGCAAATCCCCTGGTACCTAAAGCACCATAGACTAGAGAGCACCTTCAAAATGCTAACCATTTGGGGAGATAATGAATAGAAAGCAAGTCAAAACCCATGTTAAAAGTCATGCAGTTTGATCTGTCATGAAATATGTGGGGCTACAGTTACACTGCAACACTAAACTGTTAATAACTAAACCAATGGAATATCACTATTATATGAACAAATGTTGCATGGAACCATATGAGCCATACTTTCTGGTTTGCTTTTCATCCCAGAAGCTATATCAGTTTTGTATTGTATCAGTAGAATTGCCAAGTCCTCTGCAAATTCAGGAGGTTGGATGATTTTACAGGATTGTCCCTTTAAATAATCCAGCCTAGTGGCTGTAGGAGGTAATTTAAATATTGTTGTTATTGATATAATATGGAATAAAGAACATTTAATTTTCAATTTAATAGTTTAGGGTTAAATATTTTTCTGCATTTTTTTACAAAATCAAGGAAACTTATTATATATAAATATCAGACTAATATCTTGCAGTTTCATCTCTACATTTTCATGTCAGTAGCTGTATCCAACATAGTAAATTTTTGTCCCATTAAAATGATACATATTTTTACACATAAAACCTCCCTGATTAAAAATTAAGTCCCTTTCAATTACAGTCATAGATTGTAGCAGTAAAAAGTAACATGAAGGAAAATGCAATTAAAATTGTAGTGAACATTTATGTAAATCAAAAGTCGGTAGTGAAGCAAATATAATGAGCTAGTCAAACTGTGACTAAATCAGATTTGTTAAAGTCCTTGTAGACACATATTTGCACAGAAACCAGACAGGAAAGTTGTTTTCCTTAATTTCTTTTCTTGTCCCAAATAGCATTTACCAGGATCATTCTTAAAGTATCATGGTCACCCTGAGTTACCAGCACATAAATCTTATTTGTGCACTTCAGTTTGTGAGAATTACAGCTGACGCCCTTTGTACCTGCATAACCTCAGTACTGAAGTCACTCAACCATCAAATCAATTATCCTTAGCATGGCAGACAGATCATCTGTATTTAAACTCTAAAGAATTAGCTAGACAACATCTGTGAAGACATTAACAACCCCTTTTTTTTGGTTGTTGTTTTATAAATCTCAAGTGAATTGATCAGGGATATGTTAAAATTCCTAGAGGAAAGTTGGGGATTTGACCTATCAGCAGACTTTACCACACCAGGTACCAAATAAATTGCATTTTATAGGGTTGTTGGTTGCTTTATTTTATAGCTATATGTGGTGCTATTGTGCAGTTATCCAGTCTTTACAGTTGATGCACATGTCGCCTCTCCATTGGCCTAGACCTTGTAGTGGTGGAGAGGCTTGTGTGTCCCAATGATCCTCAGATATATGTTGCCTAGAGGCTTACACCCCTGGCAGGGTAATTCATGGTGAAAAGGCCTGAGAGGAGGTTCCAGACAAACTATGGTTCAAACACCAAATCCTCAGTGACGGATAAGGCAGAAGATGATGTCAGGTTCTCAACAGCTGTAAAGACAGAAGAAGGCTGTAGCAAGATGGAGGTCTCCTGTGGTCTAGGGTAGCATTTTTCAATCCATGGGTCATGACCCAAGCGGGTTGCAAGAATATATGAAAGGGTCACGAACAAACTTTAAGAATGGATTCTCCTTTAAAGGAGAAAAATGTGGGAAATCGTGGCTTATCCCTTGCAAGACTGGCTGCTTGGGGGGTCCCCCTTCCCCACATACCTGGGGACTGAGCCCTGGAGGGCAGGAGGTAGAGAGTCAGGAGCGAGGAGCAGTGGGTCAGGACTGGCCATTGATGTTTACAAATGGTTCCTGACACAAAAAAGGTTGAGAACCACTGGTCTAGGGTTCTCTCTTGTCACTGGGCTCAGATCCCCACTTTGTCAAGATCATGTGGTTGCTGCTTCTGCACATCAGCTTCCTTGTGTTAAATCAAGTCATGTGGGTAATTTCTATTTCTATGTCTTCATTCCCAATAGACATCTTGCCTTTTCCAGTTTATACTACATTAACACACTTCAGTGTTTCTTCTCCTCTGTAGTTCTCCTATACTGCTGCCATAGTAGACATCATCTTCTTTTCCTAGTTCTTAACCTTAGAGAAGATTAAATAGAATATGAAATCTGACATAGTTATGCATATGTTTCCTCTGTTATTAGAAATGGAGGAGAAATTAAAGAGACGTTGATGAGTAGAGTAGAGCTTAGCTAATCCCTCATCTGGTGAGAGCTTTCATACTGTACGCAATTACAGTCATCATTTTTTAAGAAAAATGAATTCAAACTAGATAAGGTTCCAAGAAGGGCCATGAGGACCATCAGGGAAATGGCAACCTATCATATAAGTGGAGACTTTGGTTTCTAAATTGCCTCTCTGCCAAGCCTGGTATCACCAAGAAGCAGGCCAGGCCCCATTCACATGTTCCCACTTACTCTGCAACAAATCCCTGAAATGAGACAATGTAGCCACCTTACAGCAACCCTGAGCACATTTCCATAAGCATGCTCAAGTCACAGAGCCTAAGCGTGGGAGAGAGGCACACAGTCAGGATTGATGTAAGGTGGTTATATTGCCTCATTTGTGGGACTTGACAAGTATAGCAAGAGAGGCCAACATGCTTCTTGGCAATGCTCCCAGGCTTTGGAGTGAGGCTGTGTATTTAGGCCCTGAAAGACCTTGTCTTGTTTAGCCAAACAATACAAATTATGAGAGAAGATATGATTGTGTTTTGTAAATACTCCAGGGAGTGAGAAGAGATATTTAAAGGACCGTATTGGTGCAAGAACAAGTAGATATAAATAAACATGAATGAATTTAGGATGGACATTTTAAGAAGTTTGTTAATGATTAGAGGAATGAGATTCTTAAACATGGTTTCAAAAGCAATAGGTATATGGAACCTAACTAATTTTAAAATGGAGCTTGATCAGTTGATGAAAGAAATTATATGGTAGGGGATAAAATTCAGTTATTCAGATAGTCCCACCCAGTCCTACATTTCTGTCTCTTCTATATCTCTTCTGTTCTTTTCTTGGGCTTCAAAGGCATTAATGAAAAGCAACAAAAAATAAAACTGAATAAGCTTACAAATTAAGAACCCACTGAGTGGCCCACCCTAAAGCAGAAAATCTAAAGTGTAAACTCCACAATCCTGCTGTGTGTATCAGCTAAAAGATATGTCTGAACTGAGGAAAAGCAAACACTCCTTGCCCCTACTTCTTTCACTTTCACAGCAAGCATCATCTCCCTCTCCTGGCTATGCACACAAAAGAGCCAAAGATGACTGCTAAAGTCATCAGAAAAGTAACTAATGCATTTGCAAAGCATAGGCTTAACAAATATTTGCCAGCCTCCTCTTGATTCTTAACTTATTTGAGTTTAAATGACTTCAAAACTTTATGGAAAATCCAAGGTGTAAGAAAACATGTAAATCAGAAACTAACAATGTGTGGATTACTGTTCAATCTGGGATTTGGGGGAAAAGTCAGATTCCCTAAGAACCCAATGAAAATTTGTTTCTATATTTCCTATTGAACAGAGACTGGGTGAAAAATAAAACTTTCTTGCTGATGACTTCTCCAATTATGGGAGTCAGCTTCTAAGTAGCTTTCTTAACATTAAACTATTTGCATCTATTTGACACATAATGTGAAGGCGATGAACATTTGCCTGACATAATAGACAGAAAGCCATTTTGCACATTTGGATGCACTGTTGTCTGTCTCCTATCGGTGGTTCTGATCTTCACTTAAACCTCTATAAAGAGATGCAAATTGAATTTTACTAATGTGAATCACAATTCTTTACTGTTTATAATAAGAGTTCATTTTTAGTATTTTATTTTCCATAGGGAAAAAAAAAACCATTGAAAATTACAGTATTAACTAGCAAGAAAACCACCATTTAGAAATGTCTTAAAATGTGTGACTTTCTGCAGTCACAGTGAATTTGTGTATTAACAGCTTTTTCCCTCATGAGTTGATTTGTCAATGTCTTATTCTGTAAGTGTGAAAGAGGAAGATGCAACAAACGTGATAGGATAATTAGCACTAGATACTGCTTATATAAATATTGTACAATAAAAACACAGTTGGTTAATAATAAATAGCCAGAGTCAGATAGCAGATGTCATAAAGAAATCCAAGCAATCTGTGAGATGAGGAAGAAGAATTTCCTCACACATAAATAATGTGGAGGAGGAAATGCTCTGACATCAGAGGAAATTTCATTGGATTTAGTTTACCATAAAGATTAGAAATTAATGAAACTAAAGAACGTGTGTAGGATGTTGACATTTTCTCGTGCTATATTTAATCTATTAAAAAAATGGTTGACATCAAGGCAATTTTTTCCTTTTTTGTCCCTATCATCTTTTTCTATGCAAGTATCAAGGTGTGTGATTCTGCTCTAGTATGTTAATAATATTTAAGTGATCAAAATGTGTCTTAAAATTAACATTTTATAAATATGGTAGAAGTTTGCTCATTTTGCATTATTTAAGAATTTATTTTGGGTGTTTATTGCAGAATATTATATACTTCTAGAAACATGTATGTAACCCTTCTGCCAGGCACTGGTTAGCAGCAAGAAGGGCCAGGTTCACACTACAGGGTACCCATTAAATCATACCAGTGGCTCAAGCCCCCAGCCAGAAACCTGGGGACACTAAATTTGCTGGGGTGTCCCACATAAAGAAAACCCCCTCCTTACAAGCTATATAAATACAAATTGAACATATTTATTACAAATAATAAAGGCAAAAAACCCCCAAAGAAAATACAAAATACAATTTAAAATGCTAGTAACTTCAAGGGAAATTCCATAGGTTACACCCTCTTGAGGACTTATGGCAGTCTGGGGCTTGGGACTTCCCAAAGGGTATTTCTGGGGATCTGCACCCCTATACCTGCCCTTCAGCAAGGGGCTGGAGAGGAGGCCCACACTGAAGAGTCCTATGAGCTGCTCCTTGGGTTCGCTGTGCCATGGGGAGCTGCTCAGGAGTGTGGGTCCTTCTATGTTGAAAGAGGCCCTGTTACTCTTGGACAAGCGGTAGATCATCAACCTCCACCTTTTCATGGTTTCTCTGAGAAGTTAACTTTCATCAGCATACTGCACCACAAAACTCCTACTCCTACTCCTAATCCCGGTTCTGACTGGGCAAAAAACTGCAAAAAATCTACCAGCTGGGGCTCAGCCAGACAGCTATGCTGAGACACAACAGTAATGAAACGCAAAAGGGGCCCTGGAAATCCGTTCTCAGCTGCACTGCTATGCTGAGATGCAACAATTACAAAACAACACAGGAGGCAGGTCTATGTGGCCAATAACTTCCAGGACCCCATGCCTGGTCAGTCTGCTCCAGGAATTAATACTCCCATGGTATTATCCCACTCAAGGCCTTAAGTTTGGCCAAAGCTGCCAGGACTCCATTCCTGGTCAATTTGCTCCAGGGCTTAATACCTCCACAGTATCATCCCACTCAAAATGCAGGGAAAAAAGAGGAAAAGAACAGGGGTTTCAAACTCTGAGATTTCTAATGCCTGATGAAGGGTGTTTGTGCCCAAATGCTTGCAGTTAAATAATTTTTTTTTCTGCAAAAATCTTGTTGGTCTAATAAAAGATCTCTTCTCTACTAGGAATCTTGATTGCCTTTAAACTCTGATATCAACCCTTTCCCTGTATCTAAGGCTTTCTGTTCCATCACATAGATTTAGTTCACCTCTCCAGCAAAGTTGTGGGGGATAACTTCTTCAGGAGCAGTTTCTCTGGCTCCCAATTCAGATTTGCAGCTCTTAGAAACTTCAAGAGAAAGGAGAGTGCCTTACTTGAATTGTTCTTATATACCTGGCATGACCTCAAGCCTTGTCCAGTCAGGGAGTGCCATGCTCCAGCCTTTCTCTTAACCAATCTGCCTGAAGAAATTTCTGTTCCCCTTGGCCAATCAGGCCAGAGGATTTTTACATATCTGACCCAGATACAAGATCCCAGCATTCCATGTGCAGAGAACATGGCCAGAGCAACAGGGGCCATTTTGCCCACATGGCCGGACTGCATTTTTCTTCTCCTTAAAGCACCAGGCCAGAAGAGAAAAGAGGGAGAAAAGATAAATACAGAGGGAAAAAACAGACACTATGCACAACAACTAAAGGCACACATGCTGCGATATGAAGCGCAAGTGTGTGTGGGTGTTAAATGTATAACAATAGCAGCTGCTTCAGCAGTAAAATTATCAGTGAGACTCAAGATTCAGCAGGCTAAAGAAGACTGAGGTATTTAAGGATTACAGTACCACATTTACTTTTGGATATAGAACTGTATTTGAAATATGTAGTGATAGCACAAGAGAGAGTAGGACTTAGGTAGTGGGGGAGTCTTGTTTGCACACCAAAATAGTTTTAGGACTTAAAGCAGCTCTCTGGCCCAGTACAGTCCTAGTTCCCTGCTAGTCCACTGCTAACACAAAAAGACAGCTGGAGGAAGACTGAAGTGGAAACCTCCAGGTTCATTGCTACATATTTATTAAACAATGCTGATGTCCTCATCAAACCACAATTATTCAGGAGTCCAGGTTACCATAATCAAATTACAGGAACGTAAAAATACAACAAATTCAACATCCTGATTTTTGTGCTACAAGTATCATCAACAACCTCATTAGATATAATATGTAAAGAGCCTTCAGGGTTAACACACTTGGACTTTTTGACCATGTCTACACAAGCATGGATTTTTGGTTCCCGGGGGACAAGTAACATAGAGACACCTTGTGCCACACCTCGTCCCCAGGGAATGCCCATGCTACACACCCTCTGACACACAGCAGGTTACCCTTGGTGGGGTAGTGGAGTCTGGGGCCAAAACTGTGCTGGCCCCAGCAGCCCTACCTGGGGGCCTGGGGGCTTCCTGGGACTGCAACAGTGGTGATTCTGCCACCTGGAGCCTGCCCAGCAGTTGGAGCATGGCTTCAGCTAGTCAGGCTCCAGTTCTGAGCAACGTGCACTGCCCCCATGTCCACAGCTCCACCTTTTTTGCATGAGGGTTTTTTTAGCCATGGATATCCAGGGGTCAAAAACCCACTGCTGCTCCTTTGCAGCATGGAGAACAGCTGAACAGACATCTCTGCGGAGCCATATCCCACAAGGCCATGCTCATCTGGATCCAGCCCTTTATTCCATCAGAGAATCAATGTAAAAGGATCCCTCTTGATAATGCCATATTTTCAAGTTTCCCCAACTTGAAGTCATGGTGGCTTTCCTAGCTGATCTCAGCTATCAGCTCACAGCATTCTAAATATATATTTGAGCTTCTCCTTCCTGAAGCAAATCTCAAGATAAAAGAAAACTCACTTGCCTTCCTAGGCTTTATGTCTTCAGGGTGTGCATGTCAGTATATTGTTATTGCCTATGGTCTTCAATCTTGTTCAGTTAGGAGCTGAAAACAAAGTTAAGGTTGTGTTTAAAACAATGGTTTCCAGCTGTTTTCAGCTTGGATCATTAAAATGCAACACTCAGGTCAATTGAGAGAATAGTTGACAGTTTTGTTCAAAAATATAATTTAGCTGGCATAGTAAATAAGAAATTAAATTGTAATATAATAAAAGGTTCTCAGATTGACTTGCACAGGGCTGCCATTTGGCTGCTGTTTAAAAACGATAAAAATAATGTATGCAAATTTGATGAAGCTGAAATTAAAGAAGTCTAGCAGAGATAGGTTAAAGAAGCCAATTTTGTTTTATTGTTTGTAAGCGGATAAATAATTCTCCAATAGGCATTAAAACACTACAAATGTCTTAGCAAGTTCCTTTGAGTTTTTGTTAATTTCTCATCTCAACTTTGGAACTACTGAAAAAACAGTCACTAGGACATTGAAAATATATAGTTCAAGCATCAAACTAAAGTGGAGTCTTTATGTTGACTTTACTCTATTTTTCCACAAGAAAAAACATGTTTCAAAATGTTCAGCATGGGGAGGCTTGGTTTTTGCTGGGAACCTTCCAAAAACAGGCAGTAATGACTTTGGCCTAACTTTCATTTAAAAGACAGCTTTCTGTTTAAAGGTGAGTTCCAGTGCATGTACTATACATAGATTTTTAAAATATTTTTCAAGAGGGTATTGGCATAGATATTTGACATTTTAATTATTTTTTTAGCAAACAGGACAAAAGGAAAACTTACCTAATGCTTTTTCAAGTCTAGTGTTTATTACATCATTTTCCATGGACAATGAAAAATGTTATAATACATATATATGCAAATATGTTTTTTAAATGCTGCTTATCCTGCTTCTTTCAACATCAAGTAAGCTCCACACCAACTTTTCCCCCCTAAAAGTATCTATATATAGTTAGAAATTGTAAAATGCCAAAATGTAGGTAAATAAAATTCTTTGGTTAAATGTGATATCTTTTATTAGATCAAATAAATAGTTAGAAAAATTGTTCTTTGCCAGCTTTCGGGCACAAACTCCATTCTTCAGGCATTGGAGAGAGTCTGATGTTGGTTTGGATGCCCTCCTGGGTAGATTAGAAGCCAATATGCAAAAATGCAGGTCTGTGAAAATGCAAATGCATGGTGGATAATAGGTGATGGGGGGAGGGATGAGGGGAGGAAGGAGGATGTTGACCTAGTTAAAGAATGCAATTAATAAACTGTAGATAGGTTACCTGGGGCTCTCAGATGGTAGGCAGGTTATAATGTGCCATAATTCCAATGTCTATATTTAGTCCATGATTTTTTGTATCTAGTAGATCTATGAATTGAAGTTTGTAGCCTCATCTATGGAAGAGGTCTTGTAAATTCTCTTTGACAATTAGAACTTGAGAGATTGGAGACAGTGGTTATCTTTTGAAAAGTGTGCACCCACAGGTAATTGGATATTTTTGTCTTTGATAGATTATTGGTGTGCATTCATTCTGGTACACAGTCATTATTTGGTTTCTTCTACATATTTTCCATCAGGGCATTTAGTGCACTGGATGAAGTATATTACATTTTTGGAGGTGAAGGTGTAAGATCTGGAGATGAAGATATGTTGGCAGGTTTTACATTTCTTATCCTGGCATGATCTGGATCCATTCAATGTGGTTTGGGCCACAAGAAGTTTGCATCTGGTGATGAGGTTAGCAAAGTTCAGTGCTTGTTTAAAGGATAGGCTGGGTGGTTTTCAAAGCTCTCTTTGAGCATTTGTGTCTTCTTCTAGTATGGGTCACAATTGTTTGAGGATTTTCCATATAGGTTCCAGGGAAGGATGGTATGTGATTCATGGGCATTTTCCTTTTGTGCTGCAGCAATTCTTCATGTGGTATCTAGGTGGCTCTTTCAAAAATGTGATCTCTCTCTCTGGAGGACTGTCCTTTTTGGATAAAAGGTCTTTTGAGATTTGCAATGTGGCAATTGCAGGTATTCTCCTCAATGCAAATTTAGTGGTATCGGAGGGCTTGGCTGTATATTACAGCTTTCTTGGTGTGTTTAGGGTGATTGATGGTTCTGTGTAGATATGTATGTTGGTCCCTGGGTTTCTTGTGTATGGTGGTTTGTATTTTACCATTCTGGATACTGATCATAGTGTCTAAAAAAGAGATGTTGCTGGTAGAGTATTAAAGAAATAGTCTGATGATTTCCATTACAAATTCCATTGAATTTTTAATGGAAATTCTGACAGGGCAAAAAGTCTACCCCATCACAGAACTCTGGGTGAGTGAAGGGAAACAAAGAACTTACCTTGGCAATGAACCTGAGGAGAGAAAGGGGTGGGGATACCCAGAGAACCTGAATGAAAACAAAAACAAAGACTGGAATGTGCAGAGGGAGTGGGAGGAGAGAATGCCATCTGTGAGAGAGGCAGGAAACAGCCAGAAGGATTTAAAGGGGAATGGAGCCTGGAATTAGTTCATAAAAATAGAAGAAATAAACCAAGAAGAAATATGGAGAGTCTACAAGAGAGAGACAACAGACAGCAGAGAAATGGGAATGGAAGAAAAGTCCCAGAAAGAGACTTACCGGGGAAGCTGAAGTGAGGTGACAACGGAGACCTATGAGTTGGTGAGGACATCCGGTACCATCCTAGGAACCTTAAAAAAGAGAAAGAAATAAGAGTGGATGAGAATTAACAAAGGGAAGAGAACCCCACATTTTGATATCAGTAGAAAATTGCTTGGGACCCATGCAGAGGAGAACAGGGAAGCAACCAAGAAACTGAAAGCTCCCAAAGAGAGAGGGAACTAAATATATCTAAGATGTTATTTGTCTTAGAGAAACGTAATAACTGTGCAGAAGAGTTATTTTTGCTGAACAGCAGTCACAATATCTTCTTTGTCTCTCAGGACTGTGTTTATTTCCCTATCTGATTCCATCAAAGTCATGGTGGGCGGGAAATAAGGAAAATTAACTAGTTCATATTAAAATGAGAGACTGTGATTTATTTAAGCTTAACTCTCACAGAAATCAATCAGAGATTGCAGGTTTTCAGTCAAAATGATAATGTCATCAATACACTTTAGGTATAGCATGAGTTTAATGGTGCAGTTCTTGAGGAATTCTTCTTCCAAGTGAGCCATAAAAAGTTTGGCATATTGGGTGGTCATTATGATACCCATAGCTGTGCCCATGGTCTGGAGGAAGTGCTGGTTATTGAAACTGAAGTTGTGTGAGAGGATGAATTATATAAGTTCAGTAATAGTTTGATGTCTGTACTCTTAATTGTAATCTTGCTCTTGTACATATGTAAGGCAGGCTTAGATGCCATCCTGATGTAGGATGTTGGTATATAAGCTGGAAACATCCATGGTGGCTAGAAGGGTATTGCTGGGAAGGTGGTCTATGTTGTTAAGTTTTTGTAAATAGTCTGTTGTGTCTTGGACAAAACTCAGTCTCTGGGTGACAAGAGGTTTTAGGATGGATTTGTTGAAACCCAATATTTCCTCGGTTACGGTTCTATGGTTGGATATTATAGATCTGCCTGGCTTCCCTTGTTTGTTGATTTTACAGAGCATGTAAAAAGTTCCTGAACTGGGTAATAGGAGGATCGAGTTGTGTAGTTTTTCTTTCAATTCAGAAGGAAATGATGTGATGGTGGTTTTGAGTTTTAAGGTGAAAAGCGGAATTGGATCTTCCTCTAATTTTACATAGTAAGTGGTGCCAGAGAGTTGTCTGTTGACTTCTTTTATATAGTCTTCACAGTTAAGGATAACTATAGCTCTTCCTTCATCTGCTGGTTTCATTACTATATGGTGGTTCTCTCTTAAAGATTCTATGGCCCTTCTCTCTGAGAGAGAGATAGGTTATTATGGTGGTGTTTATTGATTATTTCATTATTCATTCTTTTCCTGAAGCAGTCAATATAGCAGTTGAGGTTTGGATTTTGTCCACTGTAAGGTGTCCAGTTTGAGGTTTTCTGGGATTTTTTTGGCATTAATTTTTTCCTCAATGTTGTCACAATATGAAGTGTTGTTGGAATCACCACTACCCCAAGAGTTCATCTGCCTCTGTGCTTAGATGAACACGGCTACAGCCTAGATCCTTGATAAATGGAAGATATCACATTTGGCTGTTTGAAATGGAAACTTCACAACACGAAGAAGAAGAAAAGAGCCAATTTTAACAACTTGGACTAAAATTTTAACATTGACTTTATGGCTTCCCCAGCCAGGCTGACATCTGATACCTATAGGTAAACTACATGCATTGCCTTTGTCTCCTGCATCTCTTCTAAATTAGCATTCCTTCAGAACAGCTTTCCAAGACTGGTTTTTCTCATACTTGTGAGATTTCTAAGCATCTTTAATTTCTGCCTCCGTATTTATGTATTTATTTATTTATTTATTTGTGTATTTTTTTGCCTGATACATGGTGATCCTGGTTTTCTCTGATTTTAAAAAATCCCCAATTTTTGGTAAAAAAAAAAAGGAACCCCAAATCCATATTTTTACGTTATTAAAATGAAACACCACTATATATACATTTATATATTAGTGGTTTTTCATTTAAATCACAGGAAAATGTGGATTTGGACTTATTTTTTTAACTGAAAATTGGGGATTGTTCTTTAAATCAGAGAAAACCTGGATCCCTGCTGATGAAGGACCTGTGTCCCCAGAAGCTTGCAAATAAACTTTTTGCAACTATGTATTTGGTTTAATAAAAGATATGGTCTCTACCCAAACAGTTCATCTCCCTTCCTGCATTGGCAAGCATGGCTGCAGCCTAGATCCCTGATATACCTCTCTTTTGCTTCCAGTCAGTGTTATGGCTTGATTCTACTTGCCTTCCATTCAACCACTGTTCCTCCCAGATATATTAACTACAGAAAACAGATGCCCTACTCTCTGATCATCTTCATAGGTCTGCATCAAGCAAATTTTAATCTTCTGTTATTTTAAATCAAATACCCTAGCAAACACCCTAGCTTCAATAAGTACGAATGTATGACTTACCTTACTTTTTGACAATATTAGTGATCAACCTACTCAGCTACTTTGATGGTACATGTTTTGCAGGGAGAAAAGCTAATACTGTGATTCTTTAAAAATGATTTCAGTTTAAGATCCCTTAAAATGCTTTCAGATTTGCAAAGAGTTTAATAGAAGCCCTAGTTTGAATATGCTGGGTGATGTAAATAACAACATTGCCTGACATTTGAATTTGTTTTACACTAGACTCTGAACCTCATCTTTGGTTTGGGTCTGATTTTGGATGTTTGCATGCACAAGTGAGGGAATGGGCACGTATTTCCCTGAAAACAAGATCGTGCACTGACTAAATGGCAATCCTTTATTTGAAGCTAGCTGTAAGTTTTACAAGGTATTCTGAGGTAATGGCACAATTTGAAAAAATGAAGTTGAAATAGGTCACCAAGAGCAGATGGCATTCAACCAAGAATCTTCAAGGAGCCAATGAACAGATGAGCTCTGTGCTCAAAACAAAATTATGCAATTAAAACTTTATTGTGCTTTTATTGAATTTAATAGGACTTTTGCCATTGACAAGAGAAGCAGGATTAGACCCTTCATTAATAAAAGCTATAATATCAGAGACCTGGAGGGTGTCCAAGTTTGTACTTCTAAAGAAGTGCTAAGGATGATCTAAGAAATTATAGTCTAGTATGTCTTGCCCCTGTATTGAGATAAAGAGTTATAAAGCAAAACAAAATAAATGAATCTATTAATGATGGAGCCATAAAGCACCTAGATAAACCTAATATATAAGGGATAAAATAATAATGATTGTTTTAAAGGTGACTTATGCCTCCTAGAATTCATTAAGGGAGATAACAAAATAGAGGATAAAAAGAAACTAGTGCACTTAACTTTGATATGGTCCCTTTGATATGGTCCCTCATGGACCTTTAAAGTCTGGATCTTCTGTAGGGTACTGTTTCATGCCATCATTTCAATGTACTGGAAAGGCTGCCTACAGCTATAGGCAGGCAAAATTTAGTGCAGCTAGATTGATTTGAGATAAAAAAAGATTACATAAATCCCCCATCTCTACTCAGTTCTGGCTTTGACATAGATGAGTAATGGATTTTTTGAAGTATGCACCCAAGTGCATGTGTATATGGATATAAAGTTTACCTAAGTAGCCTATCTTACTTACTTCTGGTGGTCAACCAACACTTATAGTATTCTGGCCTTTATGACAGGATCCTACCCCAGGAGAGCCCATAATGCACCCAGAGTAACCTCTCTGCTTCCTTTAGGCAATCTCCCCTTCAGCTCACCTACCACACCTTAATATTATTATATCTCTAAAAAAGGAGGCTGCTCCAGAACTCCACAAGCAAGAGCTCACTCATGAGTGCCAGTGTCTCTGCTCATCACCTTAAGGGCTAACCACAGCCTCCAAACTTCCCCTACAGCCATGCCCATGCCTCCCTGTACCTTGAACTGTCTGATGGCAGCCTTTTTATAGATTTCATAGACATTAGGGCTGGAAGAGACCTCAGAAGATCTTCGAGTCCAGCCCAATGCCCCAGGGGTAGGAAGTCAGCAGCGGTCATAGGATCCCAGCAAGATAAACATTCAAATGTCTCTTGAAGGTGTTCAAAGTAGGTGCTTGAACCACCTCTGTTGGCAGTCTATTCCAAACCTTGGGGGCTCAGACAGTAAAGAAGTTCTTCCTTATGTCCACCCTGAAACGGTCTTGGAGGAGGTTGTGACCATTTGACCTTGTCATCTCTTGGGGCACTCTGGTGAACAGATGTTCTCCCAGATCTTGGTGAGCACCCCTGATAAACTTATAGGTGGCCACCAGATCAACCCTGAGCCTGCGCTTTTCCAGGCTGAAGAGTTCCATAGCTCTCAGTCTCTCATTATAAGGTCTGTTTTCCTGACCTCTGATCATGCTTGTGGCTCTCCTCTGGACTCTCTGAAGCTTCTCCACATACTTTTTGAATTGTGGAGCCCAGAACTGGATGCAGTACTCCAGCTGCAGCCTCACCAAGGCTGAATACAACAGGAGAATAATGTCCTGGGATTTGTTTGAGAAGCATCTATGGATGCAAGCCAGCATTTTGCTCGCTTTACTAGCCACAACATCACATTGCAGGCTCATGTTCATTTTGTGGTCAATCATGACACCCAAGTCCCTTTTATCCATAGTGCTAGCCAGTGTAGCACTACCAAGCCTATAAGCATGCTGCAGGTTTTTCCTCCCAAGGTGGAGAACCTTGCATTTTTCGGTGTTAAACACCATCAGGTTTTGTCCGCCCATTTCCTTTGCCTGTCAAGGTCAGCCTGGATCACCCTAATGTACTCAGGTGTGGATGGTTTACCCCAGAGTTTGGTATCATCAGTGAACTTGGCCAGTCTGATTCTGACACTAATGTCCACATCACTAACGAAGATGTTGGATAATATAGGCCCAAGGACAGAGCCTTGAGGGACCCCACTAGTCACAGCACACCACAACAGTTGACTTCCATCAACCACCACCCTCTGGGTTTGACCACAAAGCCAATTACCCAGCCAGCGGATCATGGTGAAGCCGAGGCCACAGTTGGTCTGTTTTGCTAAGAGGTGATCATGGGATACCAAATCAAAGGATTTTTTAAAGTCAAGATATATAACATGAATCTCTTCCCCTTTGTCCAAGTGATAGGTCACATGGCTGTAAAAGGAAATAAGATTGGTCAAGCAAGACCTATCCGCAACAAACCCGTGATGGCTATCCCTCAGGATTTTGCCATCTGCCAGTCTGTTGAGAATGATCTCTTTGATAATCTTTTCCACGATCTTCCTCAGGATAGAGGTCAGGCTGATGGGCCTGTAGTTTGCCGGATTCATTTTCCTCCCTTTCTTGAAGATAGACACCACATTGGGCTTCTTCCAATCACTAGGCACTTCACCAGAGCACCAGGAGTACTGAAGATCCATTCCAGGGCTATGATGCTTGCCCTGAGGTGTAAGCTGTCAGGGCTGGCTGACTTGAAGGTATCCAGCCTCTCAAGGTGTTCCTTCACAAGGTCAGCATTGATGGAGGGTAAATCTCTTTCACCTTGGGACTGGTGAAAAAATGACGCAAAGTACCTATTTAGCAAGTTGGCTTTTTCCTGGGTGTCAGTTGTCAGTTGTCCCATCTGGTTTAGTAGGGGTCCAATGTTGCCCTTGCTTTTCCTCCAGCTCCCCACATATCTAAAAAAGGACTTTTTATTGTCCTTGATACTTGTAGCCAGTTGGAGTTGAGTCACAACCTTGGCTTTCCTGGTTCACTCTCTGCAGGTTTGGACCAGTGCAGAATATTCCTCCTTGGAGGTGGATCCCATCCTCCATCCTTTGTAGGCCTTTCTTTTTAAACACAGGAGGTCCACTAGTTCCCTGGAGAGCCAAGGGGGATGCTGTGCCCTTCTCCTACCTTTCCTCTGAGATGGGATAGACTTTGCTTTTGCATCTAGGATG
>NW_017729032.1:90189973-90193189 GCF_001723915.1 Gavialis gangeticus
TTGGTCAAGCAAGACCTATCCGCAACAAACCCGTGATGGCTATCCCTCAGGATTTTGCCATCTGCCAGTCTGTTGAGAATGATCTCTTTGATAATCTTTTCCACGATCTTCCTCAGGATAGAGGTCAGGCTGATGGGCCTGTAGTTTGCCGGATTCATTTTCCTCCCTTTCTTGAAGATAGACACCACATTGGGCTTCTTCCAATCACTAGGCACTTCACCAGAGCACCAGGAGTACTGAAGATCCATTCCAGGGCTATGATGCTTGCCCTGAGGTGTAAGCTGTCAGGGCTGGCTGACTTGAAGGTATCCAGCCTCTCAAGGTGTTCCTTCACAAGGTCAGCATTGATGGAGGGTAAATCTCTTTCACCTTGGGACTGGTGAAAAAATGACGCAAAGTACCTATTTAGCAAGTTGGCTTTTTCCTGGGTGTCAGTTGTCAGTTGTCCCATCTGGTTTAGTAGGGGTCCAATGTTGCCCTTGCTTTTCCTCCAGCTCCCCACATATCTAAAAAAGGACTTTTTATTGTCCTTGATACTTGTAGCCAGTTGGAGTTGAGTCACAACCTTGGCTTTCCTGGTTCACTCTCTGCAGGTTTGGACCAGTGCAGAATATTCCTCCTTGGAGGTGGATCCCATCCTCCATCCTTTGTAGGCCTTTCTTTTTAAACACAGGAGGTCCACTAGTTCCCTGGAGAGCCAAGGGGGATGCTGTGCCCTTCTCCTACCTTTCCTCTGAGATGGGATAGACTTTGCTTTTGCATCTAGGATGCCCTTGAGGAGCAACCACTCTTCCTGAACTCCCCTCCCCTTTGGGTCATGGTCCCTTAGGGCTTCCTGAGCTTGTCAAAGTCAGTATTCCTGAAGTTGAGGATTTCTGTATTGCTGACTGACTTGCCAGCTTTCTGTTGGATGGTGAAGGTGATCAGCTCATGGTCACTGTCACCCAGCTTCCCTTCGATCATTAGGTCACTGATAAGGTCATCCCCCATTGCCAGTACCAGGTCGAGCTGTGCTTTTCCTCTCATTGGCCCATAGACTTCTTGCATCAAATAGAGCTCATCCACACATGTGGAAAAACTTTGCGACCGTTCGGATTTGGCTGAGCACTCTGCCCATGTTATGTCCAGGTAGTTGAAGTCTTGCATGACAACCATGGACTGGGAGCATGCAGCCTTGGCCAATTCCCTGGTGAACTCCTGGTCAAGCTCTTGATCCTGGGCCAGAGGTCTGTAGTAGACTCTCACCATTGTGTCCTCTGTGCCGTGTTCCTCATAGATTTTAACCCAGAGGGCCTCCAGTCGTACACCCTGGACGCTAATGTCGGCTTGCAGGGATGCATAGCTTTCCTTGACATAGAGAGCTACACCACCACCCCTTTTGCCCACTCGATCTCTCCTGCACAAGGTATAGCCATGTATACCTGTGGTTCAGTTGTGGGTGGAGTCCAACCAGGTCTCTGTTATTGCTATAACATCATAATTATTTGTGTTGAGCAGGAGGACAAGTTCCTCCTGTTTATTCCCCAAGCTCCTGGCCTTTGTGTACAGGCAGGCAAGTGTCCCTTTGGGGGCCCTTGCCTTGCCCACAGATCATTCCAGGGCTGGAGCAAGGGTCGGCTCCCTAAAGTGCCTTGGCCTACTGGCTTTGCAAGGGTTTCTCAGTGGGCCAGCAGTGTCAGTAGTCCCCACTTCCCCTGGTGGGCTTAGTCTAAAGCCCGGTGGAGCAGGTCAACCAGTCTTGCTGAGAAGAGCCTCCTCCCCAGTGGAGAGAGGTGGAGGCTGTCCCTTCTCAGCAGATCACTGCCTCTCTCAAAGAGTGGAATGTGGTCGTGGAAGCCAAAGCCTTCCCGTTGACACCAGTGCCGCAGTCTTTGGTTCACTACCATGATCCTCCTCTCCCTCCTCAGCCCATAGCCTGAGACTGGGAGGATTGAAGGTAACACCACCTGTACCCCCAACCCCTTAAGCCCCACTCCCAAATCCCTGTAGCACTTCATGACCTGGCTTGGATTGCTCCGAGCCATGTCATTTGTGCCCACATGGATAAGGAGCATAGAATAGTGGTCAGTGGGCCAGAGAAGCTCAGGGATTTTCTCCACAAGGTCTCGGATATGGGCTCCCAGGAAGCAGCAGACTTCCTGGGTAAGGGGTCGGCAAGGCAGATTGCCCCCTCAGTCCCCTTCAGGATGGAGTTTTCCATGACAAAGACTTTTTGTTTCATCTTAGGGAGGGCAGAGGTGGTAGCTAAAGTTGAGCCTGTGTTGCTTGCAAGAGCTGTCAGCTTAGCAGGCTGTGCTCGGGCTGCAAGAGGTTCATACCTAGTTTCCTAGTTGGTAGGGTCAGAAGGGACCTAAGCAGATCATCAAGTCCAAGTCCTGCCAAGGGCAGGAAAGAATGCTAGGGTCAAGCAACCCTGGCAAGGTGTCTATCTAGCCTCCTTTTAAAGACCCCCAGGGTAGAAGCAAGTACCATTTCTCTTGGAATTGGTTCAAGATCCTAGCTGCCCTGACTGTGAAGTACTGCCTCCTGATATCTAGCCTGAATCTACTTTCCATCAACTTATGGCTATTATCCCTTGTTACTCCCAGTAGTGCTCGGGGGAACAAGGACTCTCCCATTGCCTGCTGGTCTCCCTTGGCCAGTTTATAGACAGCCACCAGATCCCCTTTCAGCCTTCTCTTGTGGAGGCTGAACAGGTTCAGGTCTTGTAGCCTTTCCTCATAGGGCCTGCCCTGCTGCCCCCAATCATGTGGGTGACCCTCCTCTGGACCCTTTTGATGCTGTCCACATCCCTCCTGAAGTGCAGCACCCAGAACTGGACACAGCACTCCAACTGTGGCCTGACCAATGTCATATAGAGCAGTGGTCTCCAAAGTGGGGTGGGTGCACCCCAGGGGGTGCGCAAGACGATCCATTGGGGTGCAGGAAGTAAATATTAGAACTTCTATTTATATTTATTTTTTATCTAAAAAAATAAGAAAGAAATTAAGTTTTACTAATATTTAACATACAGATTGACACTGGTGCCCGTATGTCAGACGGTCACGTGTCATGTACGGTATGCAAGGTATCCTGAGGGAAGAGTGGGAGTTCCACAATGTGGAGGGGTTGACAGTGGAGCCCTCACTCGTTTGTTTGCTTTCAGCGTATTGCAACGTATATATTGGGGGTGCATGCTCAAAAATGTTTTACTGACAGCGGTGCATGATCAAAAAA
>NW_017729032.1:90198189-90198401 GCF_001723915.1 Gavialis gangeticus
TGTCAGTAGTCCCCACTTCCCCTGGTGGGCTTAGTCTAAAGCCCGGTGGAGCAGGTCAACCAGTCTTGCTGAGAAGAGCCTCCTCCCCAGTGGAGAGAGGTGGAGGCTGTCCCTTCTCAGCAGATCACTGCCTCTCTCAAAGAGTGGAATGTGGTCGTGGAAGCCAAAGCCTTCCCGTTGACACCAGTGCCGCAGTCTTTGGTTCACTACCA
>NW_017729032.1:90208539-90214548 GCF_001723915.1 Gavialis gangeticus
CCGAGCCATGTCATTTGTGCCCACATGGATAAGGAGCATAGAATAGTGGTCAGTGGGCCAGAGAAGCTCAGGGATTTTCTCCACAAGGTCTCGGATATGGGCTCCCAGGAAGCAGCAGACTTCCTGGGTAAGGGGTCGGCAAGGCAGATTGCCCCCTCAGTCCCCTTCAGGATGGAGTTTTCCATGACAAAGACTTTTTGTTTCATCTTAGGGAGGGCAGAGGTGGTAGCTAAAGTTGAGCCTGTGTTGCTTGCAAGAGCTGTCAGCTTAGCAGGCTGTGCTCGGGCTGCAAGAGGTTCATACCTAGTTTCCTAGTTGGTAGGGTCAGAAGGGACCTAAGCAGATCATCAAGTCCAAGTCCTGCCAAGGGCAGGAAAGAATGCTAGGGTCAAGCAACCCTGGCAAGGTGTCTATCTAGCCTCCTTTTAAAGACCCCCAGGGTAGAAGCAAGTACCATTTCTCTTGGAATTGGTTCAAGATCCTAGCTGCCCTGACTGTGAAGTACTGCCTCCTGATATCTAGCCTGAATCTACTTTCCATCAACTTATGGCTATTATCCCTTGTTACTCCCAGTAGTGCTCGGGGGAACAAGGACTCTCCCATTGCCTGCTGGTCTCCCTTGGCCAGTTTATAGACAGCCACCAGATCCCCTTTCAGCCTTCTCTTGTGGAGGCTGAACAGGTTCAGGTCTTGTAGCCTTTCCTCATAGGGCCTGCCCTGCTGCCCCCAATCATGTGGGTGACCCTCCTCTGGACCCTTTTGATGCTGTCCACATCCCTCCTGAAGTGCAGCACCCAGAACTGGACACAGCACTCCAACTGTGGCCTGACCAATGTCATATAGAGCAGTGGTCTCCAAAGTGGGGTGGGTGCACCCCAGGGGGTGCGCAAGACGATCCATTGGGGTGCAGGAAGTAAATATTAGAACTTCTATTTATATTTATTTTTTATCTAAAAAAATAAGAAAGAAATTAAGTTTTACTAATATTTAACATACAGATTGACACTGGTGCCCGTATGTCAGACGGTCACGTGTCATGTACGGTATGCAAGGTATCCTGAGGGAAGAGTGGGAGTTCCACAATGTGGAGGGGTTGACAGTGGAGCCCTCACTCGTTTGTTTGCTTTCAGCGTATTGCAACGTATATATTGGGGGTGCATGCTCAAAAATGTTTTACTGACAGCGGTGCATGATCAAAAAAGTTTGGAGACCACTGATATAGAGGGGGAGGATCACTTCCTTGGACCTGCTCATGATGCATCTGTGGATGCATGACAAGGTGTGGTTAGCCTTCCTGACCATGTCTCCACATTGGTGGCCCATGTTCATCTTGGAGTCTATAATGACTCCAAGATCCTTTTCTGCCTCTGTGCTAATGAGAAGGGAGTTCCCCAGCCTGTAGGTATGCTGCTGGTTCTGTCTCCCTAGGTGCAGTATCTTGCACTTGTCAGCATTGAATCCCATCTTGTTCTCATCCGCCCATCCCTCTAACCTGTCGAGATCCAATTGTAGCCTGTGCCTCCCTTCTAGCATGTCCACTTCTCCCCACATCTTAGTGTCATCCACAGATTTGAACAAGGTGCTTTTCACCCCCTTGTCCAAGTCACTATTGAAGATGTTGAACAGCGTGGGGCCGAGCACCGAGCCCTGGGGGACCCCAGTGTCCACATCCCTTTAGGTCGAAAATGACCTGTCCACCACCACTCTGTGGTTGTGGGCCTCCAGCCAATTGGTGACCCATCTGACTGTGTGGGCATTGACACCACAATCTCCTAATTTTTTTAATGAGAATGGGGCAAAGCTACCTGTTGCAAAGCTCCAGCAGGGCAGGGACCTTGGTGCAGTGGGTCTTGGGGCCCTTGATCACCTTGGTCCAACCCCTTGGCTGGACAGAATGGGAGGTCCCTGAGTCCTCCCTTGTTCTGAGAGGTGACCTTGGTCTACCCTCCGCCTCCAGGGCATGAAGAGCCTGGTAGTAGGAGTCTATCTCCCACTTATCATCCCTAATGGCATGCAGTCTCTGGACTGTGGCCTGGAGCTCCTCCAGTTGGTGCATCAAAGACCCCAAAAAGGGGCAGACCTCACAAGGGGAGGTGGCCATGCTCCCAGACCCGAGAGCCTGAAAAAGTGTCAGGCAGCCCCCGCAGCTGAGACCCAGGGACTCTGTGTGGAGCCTGGAACCATGGTTTCTGTCTGGGTGGAGGCCTCTGAGGTGCCAGAGGTCGGGGCCATAGACCCTGAGGGGACCCTCGGGATGCAGTGTGTGCCTATCTGCATGATGCTGCTGGTAGGCCTGATACGGCTGGGACTGCCTACCCTAGGGGGCTCACAGGCAGGACCTCGGGCCCTCCTGCTGGCCCACCTGTGCAAACTCCGTGCTAACTCACGCACCAGGCAGACAAGCGCACCTGTGTGTGTGGCCTGTTTGTGAGGGTCCAGCTGTGTGGCTCCCTGGGGGGCTGGGCAAAGTAGGAGCAGAGGTGGGGTGAGACCCTCCTTGGCTCCAACTCAGCTGTCTCCTCACAGCTGAGCTGAATTAGTCCCCTCCCACCATGGGCCCTGCTTATCTCTGGCTATTCTGGGGGCAGCGGGGGCACTCCATGGCTGTTGGGGAGTGCTGGGGGGAGCTTCATGGTGTGGAGCATGACACGCTTTCACCCATGCATCTGGCACCACTCCCTAAGCCCAACTGGGGCTTTTTTCCCTTTGGCAGGCCCTTTTAAACTATGAGCATGCACAGTGGGCCTGCCACCAGCACCATGCCACTCTTGGGCAAGGGGGGGGCCTGCCCAAGATTTGAGGGACCCTGCCTTACTGGAGAGGGGTTGGTAAGTACCTCCTCCCCCTCCTCTACTCTCTCTCTGGGGGTTGGGCCAAGTAGGAGCTGGGGTGGAGCGAGACCTTCCTTGGCTCCGAGTCAGCCACCTCCCTGCAGCTGAGCTGGGATAGTCCTTTCCCACCGCTGGCTCTGATTACCTCTGGCTGTGCTGGGGGTCAGTGGGGGCACTCCATGGATGTTGGGGGTCACTGGGGAGCTTCAGGGTGTGGGGGTGCAATGGGCTTTCACCCATGAATTCCGTGCTGCTCCCTAAGCTTGGTTTCTAGCTGCCAGTCCTCCCTAATTCAGCTCAGTTTAGTACTCTTTCCTCTTAAAGAAACAGAAGACTTCTGTCTTCCTATCACATCCTTCTTTCTTATCTATCATGTGCTTTTTCCTCCTAATCCTGTTCTACATTAATTACCTTCTGGTCTCTTCTTTTATTGTCCATTAGCTGTTGGCAAGGCCTACCTGAAGGACATTTTTCTGTTGGTTGGTAATCATTTTCATATTTGGTTGATGATAATTTTGATATTTCTCAAACCCTCTTCTCTTCTCAACCACATGGCTGATGCATGCTAACTGCTGTGCATGTACCATACTTGCAATGAGGTGCTGTTGTGTAATATTTTGTGGTCTTTTGCTACTTCTTTGCTTCCATATTCGCCTACCTGGATCTTTCACTGGTCTGTCTTCCTGGACTGAGGTGGCATGGGTGCTAAGACACACAGTTGACAGCCTAGAAATCACAAGTTTGAGGACTTAGCAAAACCAGCCAGATGGCCCTGCCAGATTCCAATGAATCTGGTAAATACCTCATCACAAAGGACATTTCCATATATCACTACAGGTCTAATAATGTAGTTATATAGCTGCAATTTATTCTTCTGGACAGTATCTTGGACATGAGAAGCATAATAAGGGCTGAAGCTTTTTTCTCCACTCTGGATTCTTGCAATAATTTTCCTGTTCATTTCATTGGAGTCAGTCAACATTGATCCATGATATTTTAATTCTTTAACCCTCTCACAGTTACTAATTCCCACACAAAGATCTTGTTTGGCTTTTACAGCTCCACGCTTGAGTGTAAGCTCCATATATGTGGTTTCCTTAATGTCCCTCTCAGCACTGCTGTCTTGTGTCCAGTCTCCTTTTGAAGATCTCCAGGGTCAGTGCCTGCACCACCCCCACTGGCAGTCTATTCCAGAGTCTGGTCACACAAACTGTAAAGAAGTTTTTACTTCCCTTGATCTGCTGGCAACATTCCAATTAATGCATCCCAATATGCCATTAGCCTCCTTCACTGTTGGCTCATATTCAGCTTACTGTCCACTATAACCCCCAGGTCCTTTCCTTCAGAGCTGCTGCTTAGCCAGTCAGTCCCCAGCTTGGACCAGTATATGGGATTGTTCCATCCTAACTACCTGTGGATGACTTTGATCGTGTCCTTATTGAAACTCATTAGATTTATTTTAGTCAAGTCCTCCAATTTGTTGAGGCCTCTCTGAATTATAGCCCTACTGTCCAGTGTATCTACTACTCCCCCTAGCTTGGTTTCATCTTCAAACTTGCTGAGAGTGCCCTCCATTCCATCTTCCAGGGCATTGATGAAGATATTGAACAAAACTGGCCTTAGGACTGACCCCTGGTACATTCCACTTGATACTGGCTACCAACTAGACATTGAGCCATTGATTACTATCCTTTGAGCTTGACAAACCAGACAACTTTCTATCCACCTTCTAGGCCATTCATCCAACCCATACTTCCTTAGCTTGCTGCAAAAATGTTGTGGGAGACACATCCTACTATTCTCAGCTCCCATGACAATACCCTCTTACAGCCATAAATTCATGCTTCAAGGGACCAGAAAGACAGAGCAAAGTCAAAAGAGCATGAGACTCACTGTAGCCTGTTAATGAATGCTCCTCTAGAAGTGGGAAGTCCTAGGGTTTGTTTGCTGCAACAGGGCTTTCTTATTTTTATTAATATAAAAAGCATAAGCAGTTGCTGGGGGAAGAACTGATCTCTCCTTCTGGGGAAATAGCCTCATCACTGGTTTACAGAGCTATGTTCTCTTGGGTTTGTTTTCCTTCTCTACAAATGAATCTTCAAATTTTGGATGTTTAGGGAGATAGCTTTAACAGAAGAGGTGGAGAGCTTTCCCAACCCAGTGTCTTTATTACAAGGTGATTAATTTATTTTCCTAGGACGTGGAAGATGTGAGTTTGAAACCCAAGAAGATCAGTTTCCCTCTTCCTAGGCCAGTGTTAGGTACCTTATTTCCCTTTGGGTATCTTGTCTTTACTGGGGTTTTCAAATTTACCCAGGTAGAACAGGTGCCTTACTGTCACTGGATGCCTGGGAGAATAATAATATATCTTTAGGCGCATAAAAACTGTATCTTTAGGTACATAGATACCTTTGAAAATTTAGCCAGTAATCTTTAGTATCCAAATGACATTTATTTCAATTACCTCCATGATGTTTTCCATGCTGCTGTTCACTCTTGAGACAAAGTCCAGAAAGCTCCTCCAAGCAGAAAGCTACTTTACTGGTTTCCTTCAAGTATCTCTTGCTACGATTAAAAAATGCTTGACTATGCTTAAACCACCAGTGTATTATGAACAAACCCTTTGTCATTATAGCCTTGTGTTTCCTCATATGCCTGTATCCTTTCATATTTGTTCAGAACTGGACCTCAGAGATGCTACCACAAAACAAACAATGAACAATACATGTGTAAGTACATATTAATGCAGGGTTAGATAATTTATCTATCTATCTATATTAATGGCATTTCATCTTAGTCACAGAAACATGTGGGTTTTAGGATACTTTTTATATCTGGAAAAGGGGGATTTTTTATCGGAGAAAAACCAGAATTTCTGGTCCTAATAAATAGCTATCTTGCACTAAGAGAAGGAGTTACCATATTTACTGAGGTCCAAGATGAGCTAGAATTAAAAAAAACACAAAAACAACTACCGAGTAATATAATTCTATAGATGTCAAATTTATAAATGTGTTATACTTTTCCATATATAAAATCTAATTATTTAAAGGTTTTCTTAAATTCATCCCCCACAACTGGTCCAGAAGGGAAAACAGAAGCAGGTGGCAGGTGGCCAGATCCCTACCCTTTGCATCCCTTGCCCCACCCCTTCCTGCCCCCCCCCCCCCCTCCTTCC
>NW_017729032.1:90214947-90222717 GCF_001723915.1 Gavialis gangeticus
CCTGAGCCCCAGTCAGCAGTTCCCCCATCCTTTTTGTGGGTTCCTCCCTGCCTATTTCCCTCCTCCTGATGCCTGTCCCCTGGCCATTTGCACCCCACTGGTGCCTGCTACCTGTTGCCCCACTACTCTCTCCCCTGCACCTTTCCCCTTCTGCCTGGGCCCCCACAAATTTGACCCTCAGGGACCTTTAGCTGCCTTCCTGCTACCTGCTTCCCACTATTTTCCCCCTCTGTGTGCCTGCCCCAACAACTCTCCCCCCCATGCCTGTCTCCCCATCAGTTAACACCCCCCATGCCTGTGTCACTCTAAAGCCACTTAAAATTGCAGCTCTGGCTCCAGCTCAGGGGAGATAGCAATGGCTGCCCCAGGCCTTGCAAAGCCCCGGCTCAGCCTGGCCTGGGAGCTGCAGTGCTGGCAGGTCCAGACCATGATCTTCATACTTCCTCCCCCATGCCTCCAGCACTGTACTATCTACTCTGCACACCTCCCTGCCCCCGTATTGTGTAGTCTCCCCTGTGTGCCTCTATCATGCTCCCTCTGCCAAATGAGACATGTTAAGCAATCCTGACACAGGGTAGATGGTGTCTCTAACCTGGGTCCTGGAACCAGGGCTGTAGCATCTGCTTGTCCCTGCCCATTAATTGAGTCCAGAATGAGTCTTTCTTGTCTTCCATCTTGAATGAAGGAAAAAATTTCATCTTGCATTCAGATAAATACAGTAATGGAAATATTCTTGAAAAAGCAAAAGAAAAGTGAGCCTGGCAATTCACTTTAGGTCAGCCTGACTTCAAAATGTTCATTGTAAAAGAGGGGAAGAAGAAATATATGAAAACATCCTGAGAAGGGTTAAAATCAACACAAAACAGTAGCATGTCCAAAAATTATCATGCTTTTTTTTTCTTTAGTTTGACAGGGTATTTTTTTTCTTCTTTAGTTTCCCCCTCCTAACTAATTAAACCTAGAACTCAGGTTTCCCACTTCCCAGGGAAATTGGGCCAGAAATATCACTATCACCCAACTGCTCTGCAAAATTTTTTCCAATCCATAAAATTAGGGATTTATGCAACATCTCTTCAGGAGGAGATTGCAGTGGGCCTTTGGTGGACCTAATGGTTTAAGGAATATTGACATTACAGAGTTTTTGTGACTACTGCACAAGCTCCAATATTATCCCATTTAGTGACTTAGAAGCTTAAAAGCTTCACAGATTCAACTTAGACATCTTAAAGTAAGATCTGGGCTTTGACTCCTAGGACTAAATTCTGTCTTCAGATTCATGTGCAAGTAATATTGTTCCTACTAAGAATACAAAACATTAATTTATTAATCAACCATATTAGAGAACTTCTAGAGAATATGCAGTCTATGTCATGGTCTCTTGACCAACTACTTACCAGACTGAAACCTGGACTTATTCAAAGGAATGTAATGTGGTTACAGTTCTAAATAGAAATGGGAATATGCATATATTTAAAAGATTAAGAAAATAAAATTTAAAAATAAAATGATTAAATGTTATGTAACAAGATTTCATTTTACACTATTTCTGCATTGATTAAATTGTGGCATTATTTATGGTAGGTTAGAGGTGTAAATTTACACATATATTGCATATTTGAAAGCATACACTACAAATGCTCCATTTCTGTAATGCTTAAGTGAATGCTCATGATGTATAAATTCCACAGGCGTCAGACAGATTCATTCATGTGTTGTAGATAGAGCTAATTATTTTATTGCTGCACAGATTTTGCTGGTATCATAGACCATTTAGAAAGCACCTATTTTTAATTTCTTTTTTAGGAAAATATGGTATATGTCTATCTAACTTCAAAAGATTTCCCCTAATGTTTTAACAGTACACAATGCTTGTGGTCTAAAACTTTTCTAGACTTAATTCAATAATTAAAAAATTATTTGCAAATATTACATTTACAAAAAAACTTACTGAAATTTGATACAATTAATCAAAGCATTTATTCAACAAATACTAAGTCAGTTCATACCTCCTATTCTTTTTCCATCTAGGCTCTTCTGGCATCAGAATTCACAATTCCAGTGATAACAGCTATGGCAGAGAGATAAATTAAGGGCTCAATGTAATATAAATGGACCTAGCAGAAGGGTGTCTTCTCAGAGCAAGAACTGGTAATGGAATAAGTTTATATCCTGGATCCAAAATACTCTAGAATTCTTGATGTTCTAAGTACTTTGCCAGACCAGATTTTTAAAAAAAAAGGTTTCATCCTTTAAAAAGCATCAGGAAAGATTGATCACAAGAAGCCAGCATGGATTTCTGAAAAACAAATCATGTCAAGCAAACTTGATTTCCTTCTTTAACAAAGTAATTACTTGAGTGAATGAAGGGGATATAGCTTATCTGTACTTCAGCAAGGTTTATGACAAGGTTCTGGAAAGCTACTACAAGGTGGCTGAATTGCTGCAAGCAAAGTGCAATTATTAATAGGCCTATGTCAAAATGGAAGAAGGTTTTGAACAGAGTCCCACAGGGGTCTGTCCTGGACCCAGTGCAGTTCAATATGTTTATTAACAATTTGGATAGAAAACTTCTTCAGCAAGTTTGCAGATGACATGAAATTGGGAAGGATTGTGAACACATTGGAGGATGTAAGTACAATTCAGAAGGATCTTGACAGATTGGAAAGTTGGATTAGAGCTAACAGGATGAAGTTTAATCTAGACAAATACAAGGAGCTACACCTCAGGAGGAATAATCAAACCCACAAATAATAAACTAGGTGACACTTGGATGGATGGCAGTACTATGCAAAAGGACTTGAGAATCTTGGTAGACAGACTCAATATGAGTCGGCAGCGTGATACAGTTGCCCAAAAAGTGAATGAGGTTTTGGGATGCTTCAATATAAGTCTTAGGTGCAAGGCATGGGAGGTGATACTACCTTTCTATCTGGCATGGGTTAGAACTCATCTGGAGTATTGTGTGCAATTCTGAACTCCACAATTTGAAAAGGACCTGGATAAGTTAGAGAGGGTCCAGAGGCAGACAACAAAGATGATCGGGGGTGTGGAAAGCAAGTCAGTGGGGAGATGCTTGAACAGATAGCTCAGTTTATATGAGAGGGGGCATTATAGCAATCGTCAAATAGCTGAAGAGCTGCCATAAAGAAGAGGAAAAGCACCTTTTTCTCTCTTGCTGTAAAGGGGAGGATGTGGCCCAATGGTTTGAAGTTACAGCAACATAGGTTTAGATTGAATATCAGAAAAAAATCTTCATGGTTTGAATAGTGAGGTAGTGGAATAGACTACCTAGGGACATTGTGGACTCACCATCATTGGAGGTGTTCAAGAAGGCGTTGGACAGACAGTGGTCAGTGATGATCTAGGCAAAGCTATACCTATGTTCTACTGTGGGTATTTCCCATGCTTCTTGGCATTGCTGGTTTTGCCCTTCCCCACTTTCTGCTACATGTCAGGGTGATTTTAAATCTTCCTCAAAGGTGTTGGGTGTTGACTACAGCCAAGACTGGAGACTTTAACTGGGGTGTGTCAATGATCTTGCTGAAACCAAAGCCAGAGGTTCCTGGCTAAATGGTCTTGCCTTTCTGCTCAGGGTCAGACCAATCACCATATTTGGGGCCGGAAGGAAAATTTCCTCCATGGTCAGATTGGTACAGACTTTGAGGTTTTTTGCCTTCTTCTGCAGCGGGGGGCCTGGGCCTCTAGCTGGGATCTCTTTAGCACATATTGATATCATTTCATAGAAGCAGGTCTTTGGGTGCTGTGGCTCCTCTGCTTTACCTGTGGCAGGTTAGGGTGTTAGGTTTCTGGTGTGTCAGTGTTGTACACACAGGGCAGTAAAGACAAAGGGAAAAAAAAGGAAACAAAAAGAAGGAATATAGGACTTGTTTTGTTTTGTTCAGATTTTTTTAAATGAATCCTGAGATTTTAATTACTCTTTAATGTTTGGGGTTAAACTAATCATCTTTTAATAGGAACCAGGGAAGGACATGGACAAAGGACGCGAAGAGAATAAGGGGAAAAAGGCCTGGGAGAGAGTGAAAAGTATTGTGATTATTACACAAAGTTAGAGAAATTTATTTTGTGTGGTTTTGGGTTTTAAATATGAGAAATTTTATGAGCTAGAATTATTGAACAAGACCCAGATACTGGTGCTGAGCTGAGACTCTGTGCCGAGATTCTGGGATCAAGAAGAGATTACCTACCCACTGTTAGATGACTTCCCTTCCAGAATTGGTGCATACGTAAATGAAGAAGCTATATTTATACAATACCCAGGGCTAGATTCTCAACTGAGGCAAAACTCTTTGCAATTTATAAGAGTTACAGTTTACAAAGTTTGGTGATCTGCATGGGTGACTAGTGCCTCCAGAACGAGGGGGGCACCTGCCCCCACAACAGCCAGTCAGCAACTGGGGGAAGTGGGGTCCCCCCTACGGCTAATCACACCAACCCATGTTCCCTCTAAGCAGTGTTCCCTCTAAGTTGGCTCTAAGAAGGAATGGTGTCTAGATGTGCCAGTGGCATGTGTGGAAGGGCCAGGGACACTCCCAGAAGTGCAAGTGGCACTTCTTTCGGCACCCCCACTCTCTGCCTGGTGCTCTTGGTAGAGCACTAGTGCTCCCACTTGCCCCCCTGCCCACTGCCTAAGTGGGGAACACTGCTGTAAGGGGGTGCACCAGTGCTCTAAGGGGGTGTACATGCACCCCTGTGCACCCCCTGTGTGTCACCACTGGTGATCTGAGTATTACTTAGAAGAAAGGTAATTCTGGTGTGAAATAAAGAAAAGCTAACATTCTCTGCTAGTTGAATCACTATATTTTCACTTTCTTTGAATTAATTTGTTTTAAATCTGTTGTCTTTTCTTTCAGGCTTAAAGAATGGATTTTTCTTTCATTGAAACCCAAGTTTCTTTGCTTCAAGGAGGTTAAGTTCCTCAAGACAAGAGATGCTATAATTAGAGGATACTCGCCTGTAAATGATATACCACTCACGGGATTTAAAAGCCTGTAGCTTTCAAAAATATCTCAGTAAAAATGTAATTATTTTAATTTCTCTGCACATAATATTGAGTCAAGGTCACGGGTTCATTAGTAGCCAAATCATAATATTTTTCTTATTAATGAAGATAATTTTTAAAAAAGAAAACCTCTTAAAAAGAAATATTTTTTGTAAGATTTTAAACTTTCACTTGAAAAATATTACTAGAAACTGAATATTGCTGTCCTGTTTGACACATTTTACATGACTTCTCTTAAGTTACTCTATTTTCTAGTTGTATTCAGTTGTTTCTTGGAAAATAAATAAATCTGATTAACTACATATTTGTGGCAAAAAGACTTGGTTCAAAATCCAGCCAGAGAGAATACAAATATAACAGTAAGACATATAGACATCTTATTAACAGGCAAAAATCTCTATAAATGAATAGCGCCCCCTCTAGTTAACTTCCCCAGCCCCAGCTTCTCCCTTTATGTAAGAAATGATGTTCACAAATGTCAAAAGGATTTATGCTTGGTGGCAACTTATTTGAAGACTGAGGATAAAATTGACTGATTATTTCTGAACTGCCACGCCCTTCTAGGTTCATCTTTAACATTAACTCGAGTGGGAGGAGCTAACTAGTGTATAGGCCAACAAGTGAGAATCATAGAAATTAAGGACTGGAAGAAATGAAGAAATTAAGAACTCTCAAGATCATTGCATCTAACACCTCTGCTTTGGACAGGAATACTGATGAGATCAAGCGATCCTAGCAAGATGTCTGTCCAGTCTCCTTCCAAAGTTGGGGACTGCACCACCTCCTTGGGAAGTCTGTCCCAGATTCTGCTCACCCTTACCACAAAGAACTTCCTTACATCCAACCTGTAACCATCCTCTATGGCCATTGCTCCTTGTCCTCCCCTGGGGTGCCCTAATGAACAGGTTTTTCTCCTAGCTCCTGATATTTACCCTTTACATATTTACAGACAGCCACCAAGTCCTGCTTCAGTCTTCTCTACCCTAGGCTGAATAATCCCAGATCCCTTAGTCTTTCCTCATCAGGTTTATCCTCCAGGCCCTTAGTCATTCTTGTGGCCTTTAATGGACCCTTTCAAGATTCTCCATATCTTTTTTGAAGTGTAATGCCCAGACCTGATAACAGTACTCCAGCTGGGGTCTCACCAGTGCTGAATAGAGAGCAATGTATTGGCTAATACATCCCAGTATTATATTAGTTCTATTGACTACATCATTGTGCTAGCAGCTCATGTTCATCCTGTGATCAGCTATAACCCTGAGGTCCCTTTCAGCCACCATGCTGGCTAGGCCATCACTTTATAACTTATATTCATGTCACTGGTTACTTTTCACTGGATGAAGCATTCTGCATTTATCTTTATTGAGCTGCATCCAGTTCCACTCTGCCCACCTTCCCATCTTGTCCAGGTCTGCTTAGGTCCCCATCCTATCCCCTAGCATGACCACTTTTGTCCATCACTTAGTACTGACCACAAACTTGGCCAGCGTGCTTTCCACATCCTCATCTAAAACACTGATAAAGATGTTGAATAGCACAAGGCCAAGAACTAAAACCTGCAGGACACCACTTCTCCCCCCACCACTACCCCCACCAAGATGATACAGACCCATCCACTAACAGACTTTGGGTTCAATCCATTAGCCAATTCCCAACCCACCTGATCATGGACTCTGCCAGCCCACAATCCCCCAATTGTCTTTTTTTTATAAAAGTCTCATGGGAGACAATATCAATGGACTTTTTAAATTCCAAGTATATGAAATCAGCCATGTCTTCCACATCTAAAAGTTTCATTACTTGATCATAGAAGGAGACAAGTTTGGTCAGACATGACCAGCCTAAAACAAAACAATGTTGGCTATCCTTCAGCATCATGCCTCTGCCAGTCTCACACGCATAGACTTTATGATTTTTTTTCCCAAAATTTTACCTGGTATCAATGTCAAACTGACTGGCCTAGTTTCCCAGATCCTCCCTCCTCCCCTTCTTAAAGATTGGTACCCTATTGGCCCTTTTCCAATCTTCCAGGACCTCTCCCAAGAACCACCAGTCTTCAAATACCTTTGCCAATGGTCCCTCAATTACTCCAGCCAATTGCCTTAGCACTCTCTGGCGTAGTCCATCTGGTCCTGCTGACTTCAAGACATTCAGCTGCTCTAAATACTCCCTCACCAGTTCATCACTGACCATTGGTTGGTAAAGAGCCCCCAGCATCCATCCAGTATCCGACCAAGCAGGTAACCACCATTTGTATTCAGGAACACCAACACAAAGTATTCATTGAAGAGTTCAGCTTTTTCCTGACTTTCTCTTATCATCTGTCCCATTCCATTCTGCAAGGGCCCCACATCCCCCTTGGTCTTCCTCCTGCTCCCTATATAAGGGAGGATTAACTGATTAACTTATCATAGTTAATATCAGTGAAGCATGTTCACCCTAGGGATTTACATCCTTGTTGCTGAACTAATAGTTACAGGAAACTCCCCCCACCCCCCGCAGACATGCAAGTAAAGGTGCAATGGGATCTAATGTGTGATCCCTTTCATTGTGCTTGGGAGGAGGTATTACTGGGGGATCAAGCATCATATTTCATCACACCTTATTGCCTCAGTACAGGAAGAAGCTGGGATCATGATCCTGAGTTTCCTGTGCACCAGCAGTAGCAAGCTCCCATCAGCTGATTCAGCCTACCAGCCTCAGGGACAAAACTGGAGCTCCTGGATCAGGTGACAGGTCTCCCAGCTGTA
>NW_017729032.1:90227717-90232023 GCF_001723915.1 Gavialis gangeticus
ATACTATTAACAGTGTACATTTTCCATTCATACCCTCTTCTCCCCTTAAAGTTTGATCTAGAGGAGAATGGGAATAGAAAGAACAGGTTTTTTTTTAATAAGAGATTTTATTTTCTTACATTCAAAGGATCACAGCCCCAGCCTATTCACATGTTCAGTTAATGGTATGATAGGTACCAGCCACAAAGTTATTACATACTTTTTGTGTAATAATCTTGTAGCTTATTCCTTATTTTTTCATTCCAATAATTGCATTAATGTGTGGCCAGGTAACAACTAAAATGTGATTAATTGGTTAATCGTGCCTTAAATGTAACAAGTTCCATGACCCTTAGTGTAGGTAAAGCCCTATGAATATGTTTGATGTGGGAGAGAAGGCGTTTCTAGACACGGCTACACATGCATTAATGTGCCTTTTCTACTGTGCATTAAATTTAGTACCTCCAATGTGAAGTACTAAGTTAATGTGCATTATGCTGTACTAATGTGCAGTAGTATGTTTGCGTGTTTTTTAGTGATGCTTAATGTGCAGTAGTGCAAGCCTGGGATATGTTTGCACAGCCTTAGAGATATAAATTCTTGTAACCTGTGAGCAGGATTCAGATAGGTAGATTCTGAGCACACAACACATGCTGACTGCAGGAGACCTTAATGGCATTCAGAGCTTCTCTGGAACACGTTTTTCATTTAAGATGTAGGTCATATTATAAATGGAGATTGTTCAGGAAGAGGGAATAAAAGAGGACACAGGTATCAGCAAAACTATTACCAGAAGACAATAACTAGATAAGACACTGAGATTTGGATACCGTAAAGATAGGATTTAAATATTTAACAATAGTATAATAGTAATTATGTCCATAGTTACAGCTATAACAATTTCTGCTATAAATGTCCTATTTTGATCTTCATAACCCCCCAGGCCTATAATTTATCAACATTAGAAAAAAGTTCATGATTCATTCTTGTATTTAAAACAATGAAAAGTGTTATAAAAATGTAGTAGGGACAGTTTGAATTTATTTTAGATTTATAGGGCAGAAAAAATTGGCATGCTTTCACTGTTCTGGTTTTGGTCCTTTTTAATTTGAAAGTAGTTCTGGACTGCTGGATAAACTGAAATGATGCAACTCATTGGGTGGGAACTCACAGTGCACTTTACGTGCACAATGTTTGTCACTGCTACTTGTCCCTGGGAAACATCCATGAGCGTGCACTCTGGTGTATAGCATGTTGCCTTGGGCGTGGCAAGAGAAGTTGGGGTCAGCACCTGGACTGGTCCCAGAAGCCTCACATAGGTTCTGGAGGCCTCTGGGGACTGCAGTAACAGTGATACAGAAGCAGAGAGCCTGACTGGTAGCAGGAGCATGGCTCTGGCTATCCAGGCTCTGGTTTTGGGTAGCACACAAAACCAAAAATCCTGGTATAAAAAGATAACCTAATGAAAAATGGCACAGAGTGTACTCCTGGAGCAGGCCCTGAAGCAACCAGAGTCTGGGTCTTCCAAGGAAACACTCTGGCACCCATCCAGAGCATCTCTATACCTACTTGCTTCCCCTGCTGCTCCAGTTCCCAATTCTCTGATAAGAAACCCAAATTCTTTCATTAAAATATCTGAAATCTGTGTTCTTCTATGATTAGAATGGCACACTACTATATACAGAGACAACAGTTTATTAATGTTTTATTGATATATTTACAAGTTAAAAGCAATTTGGAAGCCTACCAGTGCCTATATCATCATAATAAAATGAATACTAAATATCTATACACTGGTGTTTGCTTTTGTTTTTTTTAATCATAGAAAAATCAGAGCTGCACCTGTCCCCTCATTCATCAGGATGTGAGGCACTGAGCAGCACTGATATACCAGTGCCCTGCATTTGACCTTGCCCCTCACTCCCAACCCACACCCCACCAGTGTCTATCACTCCTGACCTGAAGCTTCTACCTGCCCCCATGAGCTCCCTCCCTGCAGCAGCCCCATCCCAGCACCAGGATGAGTCCAGCTGCAGCTGTCCCACCCACTGCTTTGTGGTGCTGAGTGGTGTAAGCCCATACCATTCTGCTCTCAGAGCCTGTGCCAAGGCCCCAGTGATCCCCATGCTGTTCCTGGGAAGACCTCTACTGGCACTCAGGGACTGGGCTGGGTAAGCCTCTTCCATTCCAGGCAGATCTCCCCCTGCACAGGCTGCTCTAGGAAGGCAGGGGGGCTCTACACCCAGCTCTGGTGGCTACTCTTACCTGAGCACTTCCTCATCCCTGACCCCATTTCTTTCTCTCACAAACAATCCTGCTGCCATCTCACCCCTCCCCCCAGCCCAATGTGGTTTCTGAGATGAGAGGTATCCCCAGTCTGGGGCTGCATGTCCCAGCACTGGTGTGGGATGCAGTATAGCAGGTCCTATCCTGTCTGGCAGCTGGGCATGCAGGGTGTGAGATTTGTGAGGAGATGTGGGGTTTGGAGTGGGGGTTGGGGGCTTTGTAGTAGGGTGTAGGGGTGGGTGTAGCATTTGTGGAGGTGAGGTTTGTGAGGTGGTGTGGGGCTTATGTGCGGGTTTTGTGGGCTGTGGGTTTTTTGAGAGGATTGGGGGGGTTGTGGATGAGTATGTGGGTGTGTGAGTTGGGGGGCGCAATTTGTGGATGTGATGCAGCAAGAGTTTCTCTATGGCTGCCACATGCCTCTGCTGATGCAGCATGCTGTCTCAGTGTGCTGGAGGAAATGGAAATGGGGCATGGCTGGCAGCGGTGGACTGAATGCAGGCTCTGCTCCTGGTAAGCAGGGATGTGCGGGTGGGTGATCTCTGGGAGGAAGGGACTGTTGGGTTGGGGTGTGGGGACTGTGTATGGCTGGCGGGGCTGTGGGTAGGGGGACTGCTCAGGAGGGGTGGGTCCCCTGACCTCCCCCACACACACAGTGCCAGCACTCCACCCCAGCAGCAGCAGCCACCACCGCCAACAGCAGTGGTCTGAGAAGGCACTCATGGCCCAATGCAGGCAGAACATTCCCCACCCCGAGCAGTGCATGGTGGCATACGGCACCAGCCCAGCCTACTGGCATACACCTTCAGACAGGATCAGGCCAGCACTTACTGCCACCTCGGGATCCTGGCACCACATTGAGGGGCTGCACACCAACAGGCTGGGGTGACCAGTTTGTGGGTAGTAGCATAGTCTATTACCATACAATAGTAGGGACGTGTCAAACCACTTGGCTTCCCACCTTGGCCCCAGCTGGTGCTCCTCTCCCTTGCATAACCAAGGCCTCTATGCAGATGGAACCTATGGGTCCAGCCTCTACCCAGACATAGCCTCTGACTCTGGCTGTGGGGGCTGCCTGGGACAGCTGCCAGCAACTGAGAATGGGAGCAAGGTCACCCCCACCTGTGGGGTATGCTCCTTAGTGAAGTCCCTGAACTGCTAGGTGACTAAGCTCCATACCCAGGTAGGTAGGCTTTGTACCATTAGGGCCCATGAGCAGGAGATTGATGGCTACTACTATCAGGCTTTTCTCCTGAAGAAAAATGAGAGAAGAGCATGGATGCCCACCTACATGAAAATGGACAACATGAAGATCAACTGGGAGCCCCATCCAAGGGATGCTTGGAAGACTGTCATCTTGGGTCCCAAGATACACAGTACCAGGGTCACTCCTGTTTTTGAACTGAGCAACAGTGTGACAGATCACCTTTGGTGCCTGTCACTTTAAGGGCTTTGAGTGGCAGCAGGGCAGCCAGCAGGTGCAGGCTAGCCCTGATGGAGCAGTCACATGACCTGGTAAAGGCCATGTGTTTGGAGGAGAGTGCTGATGGACTTCATTTTAGCTCAGGTCTTCAAGGCTGACCCAACAATCTGCTGCTGGCAGCTTCCAGAACAGCATCTGGCTGAGCGGCTGCTCAGAAACATCTTGGAGGTAAGGGAAGGAGCCATGGGGATGGTAGGAGGCTCTGGGTTCTGAGTATGACTTGAAACTGCATCCTGCTGGGGAAGGATGGCCTGGTAGAGCTGCCTGTGGTGGGGCAGCTCTCCATAAATGCCAAGCCTGTTGCCTCCCCAATGAAAGACTGGTAGGAGTACCTTATGGCCCTAGCCCCCACTACTCAGTGGTGATAGAACAGGCAGTGGAGCCAGGCATACCAAGGGAAAGGCACCTGAGTCCCTGGGGGTGTAAGACCTTAGACCCCAGGAAGGGGACATAGAGTTGGCCTCAGTGAAAGGATAAAGAATGTCCCCAGATATGGGGGCAGGAACAGCCTAGTGCCCAGTGAGGGGCTAGTGGCTAGAGTCAGCCTAGTATTAGGTGGAA
>NW_017729032.1:90237023-90240061 GCF_001723915.1 Gavialis gangeticus
TGAGGGGCTAGTGGCTAGAGTCAGCCTAGTATTAGGTGGAAGGACTGTCACCTGTAGGGTAGGTTGCAGGAGGTACCCGAAGAGCTGCAGGGGGATTGCCCAGCATGGAAGTAGGCTAGCCTGATCCCCCAAAGGGGCCACTCAAGAGAAGCATGGCAGGTTGGTAGTGGCCTAGTGAGGGGCCATATAAAAGAGGCCCTGTGAGATGGATGGAGTGAGTGAGGCCCTGTGAGAGGGGGCTGATTGTATGTGTAGTGTGTGAGAGGCCCAGCAAGGAGCAGAGTTTAGCCCAGCTTCTGGCTGGAGCAGCTAATAACTTCGGATGCCATTTGTGAGGCATGGGACACAGTAAGGCTAGGTTAGAGCTGTGTGTAGACCCCCTGGCATCAGGGCATTCAGTGGGCAGCCTCCCACTTATTTCATCTTGTATTACTGACCAGAATGTCATGGCAGGCAAGACAGGGTGAACTGCCCAAGACAGAGTGGTGGGCCAGCACTGCAATTGGCCAGAGGTCTTCTAGGAAGAAACAGTACCCACTTCATGCTGAAGGGGAAGGCTCTTTTCTCAGCCAGGATGGTAGCAGACCTCCTGGACAGGACTTTAAACTGAGATCAACGGAGGATGCGGGGGACAATGAGCAGAGCAAGCCCAGAGGCAAATAAAACACAACCATTAAACAGGAGATGACAGGAAGGACACTACAGCATGAGCTGAGGGAATGTAGTTCCCTCAACATGACAGGAAACTGAGGACCTCCAGCAGAGGGCTCAAATGACTGTACACAAATGCCAGGAGCATTGGGAACAAACAGGATGAATGGGCCCTCCCGCTTTCCAACATGGACTACAATATCATAGGGATAACAAAGTCCTAGTGTGACTTTACCCATGATTGAACCATGGCTATAGAGGGCTACACCCTGCATAGGAGATATCACATAGGTGAAAAGGGCGGAGGTGTAGCTCTATATGAAAAAGAGCAGTACTACTCCTTAGAAGCTGAAATTGATACTAAGGAAAGATGACTTGAGACCGTATGGGTCAATATGGGGGTATGTGGCATAAGGGATCTAACTGTTGGATTATATTACAGACCTCTGAATCAAGATGAGGAGCTAGATCTGGAATTCTCCAGATAACTGGAAGAGGTTGTGAGAGTATGGGATATGGTCATCATGAGTGATTTGAACTACCCAGACATCTCCTGGGAAAAACACTTGGCCAGATCTGACCAGTTGCATAGATTCTTGACTTGTATCAATGAGCTCTACCTGTATCAGGAAGTATATGAGCCAACCAGAGGAAATGTGTTTCTAGATTTAGTTTTGGCCAAGGGAGATGACCTGGTGAGTGATCTGATGATAGAGGGTAATCTAGGCAACAGTGACTACAACAATATTGTTTTCACTGTCCATCATAGGGCTGGTAAATCTGCCAGTAAGGTAGAAATTCTTGACTTTAAAAAAGCTGACTTCAATAAGCTAAGGACTTTAGTGAATAATGCCCTACAGGATTATGGTCCTCAGGGAAAGAGTGTGGATGAAGAGTGGTCATTCCTCAAGGACATGATCCTCAGTGCACAGAAGTTGTTGATACCTGTACACAAAAAAGGTGGCACAGGGGCTGGGAGGCCATCTTGGCTCAATTCAACAGTCAGATAGGTGGGAAACTGGCTGTGGGATTGGACCCAGAGAGTGCTAATAGACAGATCTGTATCAACATGGCAGAAGGTAGCCAGTGGGGTCCCCCAGGGTTTTGTACATCCACGATGATCTGGATGTGGGGGTGAAAAGCATACTGGCAAAGTTTGCCAATGACACTAAGCTATGGGGAAATGCAGCCATGCATTAGGATAGGCTGATAACCCAGGCAGACCTAGACAGATTAGTTAGATGGGCGGACCAGAACCAGATGCTGCTCAAAACTAAGAAATGTAAAGTGCTCCATCTGAGAAGGAAAAATTTGTAACAAACTTACAGGCTTGGTGGTGCTATGCTAGTGATAATTGACCATAAAATGAACATGAGCCACCAGTAATGCTACAGTTAGCAGAGTAAACAATATGCTGGCTTGCATCAACTGATGCATCTAGGGCAAAACTAAGTTATTCTCCTGCTCTACTCAGCATTGGAGAGGCTGCAGCTGGAATACTGCATCCAGCTCTGGGTCTGACACTTCAAGAAGGATGTGGAGAAGCTTGAAAGAGTCCAGAGAAGTGCTACTCACATGATTACAGACCTGAAGAACAAGCCATACGAGGAAAGGTTGACAGCGATGGGACTGCTCAGCCTAGAAAAGAGAAGACTTCGGGGGGATTTGGTGGCAACTTACTAATATATCAGGGATGAGCACCAGAGGCTAAGGAAACAACTTTTCACCAAAATGCCCCAAGGGAAAACCAGAAGCAACAGTCATAAACTCCTAGAAGAAGGTTTCAGACTGGATATAAGGAAAAAATGTTCACGGTTTGTGGAACTGTACTCTGGAATAAACTCCCAGCAGGGGGTGGTGCAGGCACAAACCCGAGAGATCTTCAAAAGGAGACTGGACACACATCTTGCTGGGGTTATTTCACCCCAGTAGTCTTTCCTTCCCAGAGCAGGGGGACTGGACCCAATGATCTCACGAGGTCCCTTCCAGCTGTAAACTTCTGTGAATTTGTAAATATGCTTCCATGGGGCCGGCCCGATGGAATGGGCCGGCCCCATGTGTATAGGGCACATGGAGGCAGGAGCTCGCCCAATCCACTGGTGTGCCGCTCTTGCATGTGGTGCTGGGTTCCCTGATTGGCAGCAAGAGCTAGTCTGGTCCTGTGAAAAGGTACATGCCAGCAGGCCAGGCTGGTGCCATGCTCTATGTGCAGCCCTTGGGTGTCAGGTGGCACCACACACTGTTGTGGGGGCTCTGGCTGTAGTGGGCCATGAGTGCCCCAATGGCCTGCTGCTGCTCCATGCTGTTGCTCCGGGGGGGGGGCTGTGTGACCTGCAGGAGCAGGAGACCCACACCTCCTGAGCAGTCCCTCCCACCCACAGTCCCAC
>NW_017729032.1:90240130-90248839 GCF_001723915.1 Gavialis gangeticus
TCTATTTGCTCCAGCACAATAAGGCAGTGTGCTGGAGCAGCAAAGGCATGCAGCAGGCATAAAGATGCTCTGCCCCCAGGCTAGAATGCCTCTCTGGAGCACTCAACCTTTGTTTGTTTCAGGGCATGCTCCAAGAGTGTGCCCTATGCCGCTTTTTCCCAGCATGTTTTGTTTTGATACATTATTAAAATTAGAGTCCACACTACAAATATGCAATGCGGGGAACATTTTTTCATTCCTAGCATGCTTCCTGTGGCATCTTAAACTGCTTTGAGATGTGGCAACAGGCACATGTTCTCTCATCTGAACACTGCTGTAGATGTTAACCAGGGGTGCAAATTGTCCCTGGCCAGATCAATCAGCTAGGGGCCTGTTCCACCTTGGATCAAATTGCTACTGTTCCAGGACATGTGGAGACGCTACCCCTGCAGCAATTGACTCCAGCTCGTACTGCTCCAGAGTTTATTGAAATGCATTAAGGCATGTGTAAATACACCCACTGAGAGGTCTTGCAAAAGAGAGGTAAAGTATTTCTTAGTTTTCAAGGACGTATGGAATCATTTTGATCACCTAAGAATCTTTATGATAATATTTGAAGGTCAAATTCCATAAGAGAATCTGCCCTTTTTCACAAATATACCCAAAGGACAATGAAAATTAACACTCATATGGCTGCAGTGTTGATTTTTTTTTATGGTAAAGAGAAAGAACTGAAGAGAGATGAGGAAAGTAGTATTTTTTTGCCAGGGAAAGTCTAGAGATCTAAGGATGTTGAACTAAAACAAATTAAAACTTTTTCAAAAAGTGTTTGGGCTGGATTAACACTGAAACTTAACATTTCAAGAGTCCCCCTTGCTGCTTCAAACATTAGGAGTAAAGAAACTTTATTAGCAAAATGTTTCAGTTATTCCAGATTTATTTAAGGGTCAAATTGTTTCTTATTGGATAAAACTGGAACACTATATATATTAAGGGATAGGCCATGGTACTTTAAAATTAGACCATGAAACATCTGAAATAGAATTCCTAATGAAAAGGTAGACAGACCTTGAATTATACAGAATAGGGTTTTTTTTTTCTTATGCCACCTTTTCCACTCCTCCCCAGAATAAAAAAGACAGTTGCCACAGCTGTTACATCTTCACCACCCTATCACCTTGACTTCTTAAGACTTTGAGAGAAGCAACCAATTTGTCTTGTATTTCTATTGCATGCATATTTTTCTTCATATTGGAATTTTTCACAAATATGACAAAATATAATGTGCAGGTGTTCGGAGAAATGAAGGGCATTCATTATCCATCAGTTTTATCAATTTAGATTAAGATATCATCATTTCTAGGAATTATAGAAAAAAGGAAAAGCATGCAATCAATATAGTAAAGATTAACAAATCTACTTAACAAAAAATATGCATTCTTTTATACAGACTTGGATTTTCACTATAGATTATCATCTCATAAAATAATGATCAGATCATCAGGCCTCTGAAGGACATAGGTTTGAGCTTTTCACATGAAACTTGTGTTTCACATTCCAGCTGGAATTCAATATTCTTCACTAGGTCTGGTTAGAGAATCATTGCCTAGAGGCACAGATTTAAAGGTCTGCCTTTAAATTTAATTGTATCAAAGCAAGCTCTCTGGTATCTTTCTAGGCTCTGGCTGGAGTTGTGACAGTCAGTGCCAGTGCTAATCTTATTGTTAATGTCAAAGACCAAGCGTGACAGCACCAGACAAGATAGGCTCTAGTGAATGACAGAGTAATCAGCCTGGAATAGAACTGGTTCATCCATAAAGGATCAGGCTGTGGGAAGTCACTATCAGCATGTCCACATGTTTGCTTCTTTTCTCATTCTGATGGCAGTTAGATCATTTAACGGCACATTTCTTTGTAGAAGATAATTTGAAATTCATGTTATTCTAACACTGTAAACCTAAAAAGGATAAAAATTATTATGTCTGCCTGCATTATCAATATTTAACATTTAAAGGTACAGTGTATTCTTCTGTGAAGATCATACAAATTTTAATAATTGGCTATAATGACTGTCATCCTTTCTCTCAGTATTTCATTTACTATTTTCCTTTGTTGTCATATTAGGTTATACAGGTATCTAAAGTAATTTTGCATTTTTAATAGTCAAACTGTTTTAAGAAAGGGGAATTTGAGAATGGTTACTATGGATCTCCAGAAACCAGCATGATATGCTGGATGATTTGGAGCCTTTGGGAATTCATTAAACAATATAGAGGATAAAGATCATTTTCTTATAGCCCTAAGCTTACAGAAACGGAATTCAAATTTTGAATTACCCTCAACTTCATTGTGCACATTGTGTTTTCTCACAGTTGCCTTGACTATATGTTATGAATAGGATAGATGTTTACAAATCTCCAATATTAAAATATATTTTCTAGATATGTGATCAAATCAATAACATTTGAATTAGTCATATATAACTTTACAGTAAAGGCTTTAAAGAACCACATGATTGTTCACTTTTTAAATTATATTTATATGTTTATCAAATCAGTTTTGATAACTAAATAACATAATTATCAAATATTTATCAAATATTGTCAAATTTATTGTAAAATAATTATTTATTTTTATTAAATAAGTAAATTATTTACTTATTTAATAAAGTAAACATGAGTTTATTTAATAAAAATTATTTATTTTTATTAAATAAACTCATGTGTTGAAAAAAGACTTTAGTGATCCACATGCATCTCTGCAACACCTTCATAGTGATGCACCTATAACAAGTGGGCATCCCAGGGCCGGTCAAGTCAAGGTTCTGAGCCCTGTCCTGTGCCCTCCCTGGGCTAACTCTGGGCCTACAAGCCCCTCTCTGTGGGATCAGGGCTCTGAGCCCTATATCAAGGCCCCCCTGGGCTACCACTTATCCCTGAGCCCTGAAACATTGCAAACCACTCCCCAATGCTCAGGGCCCCACCTCCCTGGAGCTTCACTCTGGATCCCTATATGCAGCCTCAGGACTCTACTGTGAGTCTAGGTGCTACCATAGGTCCCTCCACCTGACCTTGGCCATGGCTCCATGCTCCCAATGAGTCTGGGATCCCCCTACCTTGATCTCACCCACCAGGGATGTGGGGCTAGGGTTAGAAGACACCCTATACTCACCTTTCACTGGGGAGGTAGATAGCCTGGCATTTCAGGGGAGCTACCCTGCCACAGGTAGCTCCACCAGGCCACCCTTCCCTAACAGGGTGCAGTTTCAAGTGTTACCCAGGACCATTGGGCCTCCTTCTTCCCCACAGTCCCAGCTCTTACCCCCAAGGTTGTCCCTTGAGCAGCAGCTCAGCCAGATGTTGTTCCTCTAGCTGCTGGTGGCAAACTACCAGCTTAATGGTCAGGGCCCAGCCCTTATAGGAAACAGCTGAACTCTGTTTCCCAATCAGGCATTGGTGCCTGATGGTAGTGTGCACATAATAGAGAAACACCTTCCTAACTATTCTATCTTTTACTCCTCTCTGAACCAGTTTGTTTGTAAGATGCTACCTACCCTGAATTCTGCCTGTTTTTTTTTATGCCTTATAAGCAACAATCAAATGCTAGCACAGTGGAATCAATAATACAGTACATCTAAAAGGTGCTATTTTAAATGAGAAAAGATGTCAAATAATAGATCAAAAGAAAAGATTTCAAACCACAGCATGACTTTTTTTTCATACTATGGCAAGATCTTTCCCCACCCCCAACTATCAGAGTGGTAAACTTGTTGAATGAAACACATTTATTGACTGTTGTTTTTATAGGCTCATTACAAATCAAAATGCCAGATCAAATTACTTGAATACAGTATTTTTGTCCAGTGAATGCAAAAATAGTAATAGAAACTAGGGTTATTCAATAAATATTGTCAACTTCTAAGTCCCATCTTTTCAACATTTACAGAGTCCACCATCTTTTCAAAACATTTCATAACACATGAGTTTTATCTTCACCTTCCTAGGCCAGTAATGCAGAATTCCTTCCCAGTATTAATTGTCCGTTTATTTTCAATGTTCAAGATTTGTTTGGATATAAGCATCCAACAATGACCCTAGACTTAATACTATTTTATATTTCCTTTGAAGCAACCTTATTCTCCATCTTCGTGATTATTTCCTGCTGAGGAAATCAAGCAGAATGACTGAATACAGGCATCTACTTTTTATTTTACACTACTACCAGCTCAACACCACTTTTAATCACCATTTTATGAACCAATAATCTAAAAGGGACTTTATCTGCCCTGACTATACAACTATTTCCTCCAACAAATTACCTATTCTGAACAAACACACTATTATGATTAGCGCTCCTCTTGGCTTTCCTACTAAAAATTCCACTCTACGGGTTCAACCTGTGACTCCCTAAAGCTCATGTAGAAGCCCCAGTTGCAGGATCCATAATCCTAGCTGAAGTACTTTTAAAACTAGGTGGCTATGTCCTACTACAAGTAACCAACTTGCTCACCCAACAAACCAGCATAATTTATATTCCCTTATTAACAGTAGCACTCTGAGGGGGCCATCACAAATGAGCATGTAAAAATTGCACATTCCATTTCTCAAATTTCATTAAAAGTGGCATGATCAAATGTGACTGCAGTCAATTACAAAACATCCACTAAGTTGTGGATAAGGCCTATTGTTATTAATAATGAAAATAGGAACAGCAGTGGTTAGCAGCTGAATGAGGTAATCAACCAGCTACTGGTAAAATAATTCCTGAACTGTTGATAATCCAAATTTATCTTAACTGTGAAAAAGAACAGCAGTTCATACAGTACACCTATTGCAGTATTATCAGATAATATGAACATAGGGCTAGAAGGGAACTCACAAGGTCATCTAATCCAGCCCCATGCTCAAGGCAGGATCTTCCCTGACTACACCATCCCAGCTAAGTGTCTGTCCATTGAAGAATGAATAATTAACATGTATGCCCCTAAAATGTTCATTTAAAGGAGAGATAGGATTTAATCCCCAGTCCTAACAATTATACAATGTAACATGTAACACAGGCATGGCAGGACACATGATTTTGAAATCAGGAATCAGAACTCAATTGCACTATACTCACTACTGCAGTGGGAACCCAGGATCATGATCCTTCTTAGTATTTGTAGCAGGCTTGTCTTTTGGACCTTGGACTGAGTCCCAGGCTTTAAATCTTGCTGTTTTGATTGGTGGAGCCCATCCACCAATCAGGAGGCAGCAAGAGGAGTGAAGTCATGTCCCTTTCCTGAGGGGAGGGGCTCCCCCCCACCACTGGACCTGTTTGAAGACTGCAACACTCAGGTCAGGAAGACTTCAGGGGTGGAGCCCTGGAGAGTATAAAATGAACTGCGTGCCCAGCTCAGGGGAAATATATCCAGGAGAGAGAAGAGAGAAGAGTGAGGCTTAGAAGAGCTGAGGAGAGCTGTTCAGCAGGGTGAAGCAGTAGCCCAGAAGCACCCTTGAAGTCTTCAATCAGCAGGGAATGGCAGATGGATCCAGCAGTTAGGCTCTCAGTGTGCAGCATGGTGCATGGCATCCAGTCCCTGGGAACTGTGTGAGGCGGTTTAGGTCTGCAGCCTCTGGTGTGCAGCCAGAGACACGGAGCACAGGCCAGTGCATGAAGCAGGACCTGTGGAGCACTTGGGTGGCTCAGGTCCTCAACCCCCATAATGAGGCCAGGAGCTCGGTGCAGGAGGTGCTGTACAGAGAGTCCGGGAGTGTACCAAGCCTGGTGCTGCAAGAGGAAGCCTAGGACTCTGACCCATACCAAAAGGTTGAGTCCAGGGAGCCAGAAGGTGCTTGGGCTGCTGAGCTAGCAGACAGGGGTGAGCCAGAGGCCCCAGAAGCCTTGCATAGAGGAGCCCTGTTCCAGGGGACAGCGACCATACCCCTGAAGCCTACTGCAGGCAAGAGAGCAGCTTGGCACAGAAGGTGCCATTCTCATCAAAAAATTAGATGAATGTGGTGTTGATGCCTACACAGTCACATGGGTCACAAATTGGCTGGAGAGCTGCATTCAGAGAGTGGTGGTGGATGGGTCATATTCAGCCTGGAGCAATGTGGGCAGTGGAGTTCCCAGGGCTCAGGCCTCGGGCCCAAAATGTTCAACATCTTCATCAGTGACTTGGACAAGGGGGTGAAAAGCACCTTGTTCAAGTTCGCAGATGACACTAAGATGTAGGGAGAAGTGGACACGCTAGAAAGGAGGGACAGCCTACAGCTAGACCTGGACAGGTTACAAGGATGGGCGGATGAGAATAGGATGGGTTTCAATACTGACAAGTGCAAGGTACTGCACCTGGGGTGGAAGAACCAGAAGCATACTTATAGGCTGGGGAACTCCCTTCTTGACAGCACAGAGGCAGAAGAGGACCTTGGAGTAATTATTGAGTCTAAGATGAACATGTGCCACCAATATGAGGATGCAGTCAGTAGGGCCAACTGCACCTTGTCCTGCATCCACAGATGCAACTTGAGCAGATCCACTGAGGTGTTCCTCCCCTTCTATGCGACATTTGTCAGGCTGTAGTTGGAGTACTGCATCCAGTTCTGGGCACCGCACTTCAGGAGGGATGTGGACAGCATCGAGAGGGGCCAAAGGAGGGCCACTTGCATAATCGGGGGCAGCAGGGCAGACCCTATGAGGAGAGGCTATGGCACCTGAACCTGTTCAGCCTTCACAAGAGAAGACTGAGAGGTAATCTGGTGGCCATCTGTAAACTTATTGGGGGGACCAGCAGGGAATGGGAGAGACCCTGTTCCCCCAAGAACTACCGGGAGTAACTAGGAATAATGGCCATACATTGACTGAGAGTAGGTTCAGACTAGACATTAGAAGGCACTACTTCACAGTTAGGGTGGCTAGGATCTGGAACCAACTTCCAAGGTAAGTGGTGCTTGCTCCTACCCTGGGGGTCTTCAGAAGGAGGCTGGATAACCACCTTGCTAGGGTTGTTTGACCCTAGCATTCTTTCCTGCCCATGGCAGGGTGTTGGACTTGGTGATCTGCTCAGGTTCCTTCTGACCCTACCAATTATAAAACTATGAAACTATAAGACAAGGGCCACCCTCCAGGCCTGGGAGCCATGAGTTGCAGGGAAAAAGTATTCCCATCAGAAAGGGGGAGTCCCCTCTGCTTAGTTAAGGGCTCCTGAAAGTGGGGGATCCCACTGGGAGGGCCCCCCTAAAGTTACCAGCTTCCTTGTAGGGTTTGGGAAAATCCCAAGGGCATTGGGGTTTCCCCTTGGGATTACGTTTATCTTTGGGGTTCTTGCGTCATAAGTGGTATGACGGCACCACATCAAGGCTTGTTTTAAATATTAGTGCAGTCCTCAGACCTAGATGGCCAAAGCTGCTCGGTGTGGCCTCGCAGGGAAAGCCAAAGGCTCCCCAACACTAGAAACTTCTGCTTCCCTGTTCCAGGCAGCAGAGCCACAGTTGCTTGGCATGGGGCTTAAAGTCCCTGCCTCTGCTCCCCTTGGCTAGGCAACCTGGTCAATGCAACCTGGTGCAGGGTTTACAGTCCTCAGTGGGGAAGCCCTTTGGCTTCCTCCACACCCAGCCCCCACATGTGTTGATAATCAACTAAATTTAAGGTACCATACAGACAAGCTATAGAAATATTCTAAAATATGTGGAACATTTTTATGGCTTGTTCCCCATTTTATGGCACAGAAAATTGGGTGCACATGTAGCACCCTTCCTATTTATGCTATGATTAATGCAGAAACATGTAGAGGGAACCTTAGAAACACATATAGTAATGGTGACCCCATGCATGTCAGCAGGACTAGAGAAAAAGCAGAGAAAATCTAAGTGCCATATAAAATTTAAGTTCATATGGTCTTACGCTGTTCCCACTAATCATGCTACAGGACACTTATAATGAGACAGGGACAGTCACACATACAAAAGGTATTTTAATCTCCAGCATAGACTCTGGAATGAAAAGTAAAAGATTTGATGAACATGGATGGGTATAAGCCATGAGTCAACAATTTTATATAACAAGATTTTCACCCACAGTGCACTTTTTATTTCAGACTTTTACAGGGAATATTTTGTTCCTGCTTACATTTCTTAAAACAGTAACTGGTCTTGGAGTTTTATAGAATTTTTCTATGCATCTGGATAACAAGTTTGAAATATTAAAAAAGAAACACTTATGCCTCTATACTGCCAGGAAATCAAGTATATTCTTGGATGTTATGATTTGTAGGTGAGATTTTCAGAATCACCCAATACTGGCCTAATTCTCTTCCCATTCACTTCAGCATTTACCTGTAAAAGATCCCACACTATGTGTTTATTGCTTCAAGATCAAGTAATTGCAATTATTCCCACCTTGGACTGCCAGTAAATGTTAATTAAAAACCAAAGGTTATATAAAGAAGCCTTTTACTCAAAGTCTTTGGCAGAAGAAGCCTTTTACACCCTTTACTGGAACTTTACTGGGTCCCAATTATATTTAATTCTGGACTGAGATCAGCTTGACCCAAGATCAGAATGATCTTAGGTACATGTACATGAGATGCTATGTGGCTGTAGTGACTCGCTACATTGCCGTAGCTCATTGCTATGATGATGTAGTGTCAGGAGCCATTGACTGACACGGATGCTGCAGCTCAGTAGCAACGAGCTACTGTGCAGTAGGGCTGTGAAAAATTTTGCCAGCTTTTTCATTTTAATACTGTTT
>NW_017729032.1:90253839-90255926 GCF_001723915.1 Gavialis gangeticus
ATGTAGTGTCAGGAGCCATTGACTGACACGGATGCTGCAGCTCAGTAGCAACGAGCTACTGTGCAGTAGGGCTGTGAAAAATTTTGCCAGCTTTTTCATTTTAATACTGTTTTGACTCATTTTGAGGTTGAAACAGCAAAATTGAAATGAAACAGAGGCTGTTGAAATACCCTTGAAACAAAATGAGGCTAGTTGAGATGTTTCAAAAGTCAAAACTTTTCAACCATAGTGTTGGGGATGGGAAGTCACTCTAATTGGGCTGACTTCCCATCCTCAGTGCAAGATCTGGCAGGGAACGAGAAGTCAGCCCAGCTGGGCTGACTTCCCATCCCCGGCATGATCTAGTATGGGGGAAAGGGAAGGCAGCCCAACTGGGCTGATTCCCTGCCCCCAGCACAATGTAGCATTGGGAAAGGGAAGCCAGCCAAGCTGGGATGACTCCCCACCCTGGGCGTGATGTAGCACTGGGGATGGGAAAGCAGCACAGCTGGGCTGACTTCCCATCCCCATTGAAACAACATCAAAACAGACTTTCTGTTTCAGTGGAATGAAACCGCTGTTTTGAATTGAAATATAATTTGAAATGGAACACTGTTCTGTGGAACCATTGAAACTGAAGGCAAAATGGAATGGTGCTGTTTCGCACAGCCCTACTGTGCAGTCACATTGGAAACAACCTGGGCAGCATTGGGACTGCCAAAAAAAAACTCATAACATGATCCATGTACTTTGTACTAAATAGTAATTAACACACGCAAATTGTATGGTTGATAAGATTGTGCCCAAATAAGAGATTTGTCAAAACGAGTTTAGGAAATATATGGAAACTTTCAGTAATCTATGTAGCAACCAGATGGGATATAAATATAGGTATGTTAAACAGACCATTTTGAGGCAGATTACTGAGATGAAGTAGCTATTGTTTGAAGAATCCACTCTTTAAACTTGTAATATGCCTTTGAAAAAAGTTTATTTTTTTTTACTAATGAACTGACTGATTGACCTTGGCTATTTGGAGGTCTGAGTATTTTCAGTATTGAACTGTGAATGGAATCAATGCATATTGTCTATAGGTCAAAGACAACAACAGAAAAGAAAAATTGAGGAAAGATGGTGATGGAAAAACAATTTAAATGTTCAAACTGCAAAATGTCCAAAGCACAATGTTCACATTTAATTAATTTAAAATAAACTTCTGATTTGCACAATGATGGCTAGTGACAAGAAACTATCATAGTTGGTGCTTTTGTAATATCAGGGAATACACTGCATGAAGTTGTTATGAATTTGGCACCTTGTTATTTTCAAAACTTAAAATTGGGGATCCTTTTGGACAAATCCCATTTTCTGCAGGGGAAACAAATATGAACTTCTTATAATAAAGAAAGAGCTTCCAGGGTCTAATAAATAATCTAAGATGCCAATGTCTGGAATGAATTAATCAGAGCTGTGTACTCTGAGCGTAAATAAGTTTTAATTAGCAAACTGATTATCAGTATTAGAGATCTGGCTTTTATGTATATCTGGAGACAGCTGAAGTCTATCATTATGCTGCTACCTGGATGACTTGCACTATTTGCTTGTTTTATTCAATTTCAGTATCAAATGCCCAATGTGCAATGTGGCGCTCACATCATAAACTTAGACATAAAAAACCCATCTTGCTTATATGGTGTTTTATTTTTCATGAACTGACTCTAAATTGCATATAATCAACTTTGTAAAACACAATAGTTCAAAAGAGCAGATTAGGAGATAAAGAAATATGCAAAATCCAAAATAAATGGCATCTGGGGAGCAGATTTAATTTCTGCTTCTCAGAATGTGCCATATTGTAATTACAAAGATTTAGGTAAATTTAACTACTTTACGTAAACTCAATAAGGCAAATCCAATTGTGTTTCATTTATTGTAAGTCAGTTATGCTGTGTAATATGTTTCTTTTCATTTCTAGACAGCACTGTCAATGCACAAGCTGTTTATGAAACATCAGTACAATTTTTTGGACTTATTCAAGATGTGAAATGAAGACCAAAAAAAATCTTAATTGTAAACTGAGTCTTATAATTAATTATAGAAACAAACAA
>NW_017729032.1:90260926-90292511 GCF_001723915.1 Gavialis gangeticus
TGGACTTATTCAAGATGTGAAATGAAGACCAAAAAAAATCTTAATTGTAAACTGAGTCTTATAATTAATTATATAAACAAACAAAGGGACTGTACCTACCAATAGGATTGAGTGAAGTGGGAGTGAGAGGTATGGTGGGTGGAATAAAGGGGTGAAAAAACAAATTCTCCTTTGAAGAAAATGAAGGACTGTCTGCCTTTTGTGGGTTAAATATTGCCAACTGTAACTTTTGATATTAAGTTGTATAATTTGTTCTGGAAAATATTTTTGTATTTTGAGCAAAAAAGGAGTGTTTCTTGTTGCTCTTATTTGCTTGCTTGTTTGTTTGTTTGTTTTAATATCTGTCTGTATTTTAGTTTACCTTATGGACATGGTTGTCATTTGCTGGGAAAAAAAAGCCTGTGCTTAAGGGAGTCAAGAGAGGTGTGTTTACAAGGGTAGTGAAAGTATCTTATTCTCCCACGCTAGAGGGCCACCAAGCTGTTTACACTGAAAATGTCCATACTAAATTGGTACAAAGCAGATTACAAAATATGGGGTTTGTTTCATGAACAGAGCTCTATACAATAATAAAGGGACTCCATTTGGTCTATAAGAACCTAGATCTTATTTGAAATTCCTTGTGCCCAACATTCCTGTTTGTAGCCATGAGGTGCATCCAGATGAATCTGCATGTGCCTCTTGCCATGTCTCAAAGGAGTCTGAGATATGACAAGAGTCATGCTGTGAACAAAACAATGTTCCCCATGCTGCATATTTGCAGCGGGGGATCAAAATTTGATACCTGGAAATCCAGGTATCAAAAAAAAAAAAAAAAACCTGCAGAAAAAAGTGTGAGGCAACCAGAGGCTTGGGTCATCCAAAGAGATGCTCTAGTAGCCAGCCAGAGTGTCTCTATGGCTGCCCCTTGCCCCAGTGTTGAAGCACGCTGCCTCCACATGTGGGACAGCCTGGAGCAGTGCAGCCTGCATGGGCCCTGTGGAGGACATGTGGGCCCTGCGGGGAGACATCTAGGCCATGTGGCAGGGCTCTGTGGGGGGATGTAGCCCCTGTGGGGGGGTCTGAAGGGAGGCTGTGGCCCATATAGGAGGGCAGTCTGTGAGCTCTGCAGGGGGGCTGTGCCCTGCAGGGAGCAGGGGACTCATTCCTCCTAAGCGGCCTTCCCCACTTGCCCCCCCCCATAATCCACCCACAAACACCACACCCCTAAGCCATCCTCACAAACCCCTCACCCACATACCTGGCCCTGTGATTCAGGACTGAAGGGACTGGGGTGAGGGGCAGGTATTGAGTTGAGAGTAAAGGGTAAGGGCAGGGGCAGGGTACTGGCATATAAGTGCTGAACATCCGGGTGAGCAAAGGGGGTAGGGAAAGCTCTGATTTTTTGATGACAAATACCCAAAAGTAAATGCAATAGTGTTTAGATATTTAGAATTCATTTTATTATGATGATAGAGGCACTGGTAGGCTTCCAAATTGCTTTACATTTGTAAATATATCAATAAAACATTGCCCAACTGATCTCTCTCTATATAGTGAAATTTTATTTTAATAGTGAAAAATACTATTTTGGATATTTTAATTAAATATTTGGGTTTCTTATCAGATAATTTGAATTGTTTTTTAATGGGGGACACCAGGATCCTTGCTGGTGAGATAAGTGGTGAGATTGTCCAGGGCCAGCACTAGGGATCCAGCTGGAAGATAGGCAAGGTGGCTGATCTGTTGGCCATTTGGCACCAAGAGGACCCACTTAGACAGTTCAGAGCAGGGCACCACAAGGAGCACATCTTCTGGGTGATAGCTACACACATGACAGAGCAAGGGCACCCCATCCACGTCTGGCAGGCTTGCAGCCATCAGGCTTCAGGTCCAAGGTGGTGGATGCTGTCACAGGTGGTAGAGGGTCACAGCCAGGCAGCAGCCCCCATTGCCAGATTGCTGCACTGGGTAAAGGGGGCAGAGGCCACTCCAGCTCAGGGCTGTTTCAGCAGTCCAGCTGGCACAAGGGGCAGTGTCCCCAGATACCAACTGGCTGGGCCTCAGAAGCTCCTGTCTATTTGTCCATCCAATTACCATGGGCAAGGCCCACCTGGCTAACTAGTAGCTCCTTTTTAAAGGGGTTAATGGATGAATGGAACAAATAAATCTCAGAAGCTCCTGAGGCAAAGTAGCCCTGAGATGCTTGCCAGGGCAGCTTTTTATATTGCTGGGGCCACAGGTGCTAGCCCAGGTTCTAGCTCCCCCTGGCTGCAGATCTGGGGAGAGCTAGGCAGAGTTATTTTGCCCCAAGTGGCACAACTTGCCCCACACCAAAGTTCATGTCTGGGCATGTGCGCTGAGGCAAAAATCCCCAGCTCAAATTTGTGCCGCTTCTATTTAAGCAGCTGCAAGCTCATGTGCCTGCATGTGTGGATGCACCCATAAAGTGCAGCATGTTCTCAGAACTATTGTGAAATTCTCCAAGCTCATTGAGCTCACTGTTATCTCCCTCCAAATCATCCCCATTACAACCTGTGTTCCAACCTGCAGGAAAAACCTTCATGTTGTTACAGGGCTGAACTCAAATGGAAAATTGGCTTGCAATATCACTGCTAATTTTAAAGGAGTGGATTACCAGCATCCTTCTCCTTATTTTCAAAGGAACTGCCATATAGTATTAGAGTCATAATTGATACAAGGTACAGGAACCTTTTACAGGACAATGGGTAGTACCAGATTCTTCTTTGAAGGCACAAGAAACCCCCAAATCAACAGAGGGGAAATAAACTGCACCATTTACCTGCCATTAACTTCATATTTTAACAGTGATTAATTATTAACTAAGAGTTAAAAATTGGTTGAAACCATGAAAAAGAAAATGTTGAAGGTTCCTTTGCCTCTGAAAGCTTGTCTACCTCCATATTTGCAGTTGGTCCAGTAAAAGATATCCCCTCTCAAACCCCCCTGCTTTGCTTTTCACATATTACCTGGACCACCCTGGTTACAAGGACATACAAACCCCACTACAAACATTTGTAGCGCTGGCTCTAAGAAATCCAGAGAGAGAGAGATTACCAAGAAAAATCTTATATCCATCTGTGAATCATACTAAATTCTTTGCTTCAACCACACTTGGTAGAAATAAGATTAACAACATGATGGCATACTTCATGCAAAAAAAAAAAGTCTTTTTGTCAGGTTTCAATGTGCTTACTTTCTTTTCCAGTGGCAGAATAATATTGCCTCCACTGAGATCTTGAAACATGCCAACATTGTGAGCATACACTCTCTTCTCAGTGGGCATTGACCTTGATGGTTTGGTTATATGCATAAAAAAGGACAATGGCCATAGACTCAAGGATCTCTTGTAAAAATCTCTTGTAAAAGTAAAAGAACATGTGAGCATCCTTTTCGCATTTCAAGGATGGTTGCAAGAGAGACAGAAAGGCAATGAACACTGAGCCAAATGTCTAGGAGAAGATCACTGAGGACTTAAGTGCTTAGAAACAGTCTATTAAGCATGGAATGAAGCATTTTTGAGGAAATCATGCAGAAGAAAGAAGAACATGCATAAGAAAAAAAAAACTCATGAAGAACCCGACATCATATTCAGGACTGTTAGATACAAACATCATATGTGATAAGTGTAGAAGGGAGTGTCACTCAAGAATTAGGCTCTATAGCCACACTCAGAGATGTTTAATGAGCTAATGTGCAAATCAGTGCAAATCTATTCTTTTGCAAGGCAGAAAGATGCCTATGGCTATGGCTGACTTTCTGTGAATACCCTATGTCACCCAGCATGTGGCATACTCCCAGAACCTTTAAATTATCACATACCTATCTATACTGTCTTCTGAAAAATCATTCAGAACTTTTTGGATGTTGAACTTTCTCAGCTATAGGGACACCAGCCTTATTTAGTTGCTGGTTAGGAGGAACTTCATGAGAACTCTAGTTCTTCTATCAGAATCTTGAGAGTTATGATGATTCTGGAGATTGTTTTCTTTAAACAGGATGTGTCTACATCTGCAATTGATGTGAAGCAATAAACTCCAGAATTTATTGCTACCAGGTGCACCAGTTGAATGTACATCCAGAAGTACAGAACATTGATCTGAGCTGGAGCAGTCCTAGCTAGCAGGGGATCTGAGGAATCAGGCTGCCAGCCCAGGGCTGCTCTATCCCAACTCAAGGTGCTGTGGAGGAGCAAGCTGGTGCATGAGGGTGTTTCAGTGCAGGGCTAGCCAACAGGCAACCCCCACATTGAAGAACTCATGCCCAAGTTAGCATGTGTGCTGCTGCCGAGTTTTTACTGCATAGCAGGAGAGTACTTGTATTTACAAGTACTATACTGCTGCAGATGAAATTAAATTAATCCAGCCTAATAGGAATGCATGTAAAGATGACAAGACATTTACTGCACAGCTAATTAGTCTACTGAATAAGATATATACATTTAACTATGTGCCCCGCACGCACATGTGCCCCTTGCCATACCCGAGGTGGAGGCGGACACAACAGCAGCAGAGCCAGCAGTGGGGTCAGCAGCAGCTAATCCCCCTAGGGTAAGTGGGCAGAGGGACCGGACACAGCTGAGCTGGGTCCAGAGAGGAAGCCCCCCAGATCCCTCTTAGCTGAGTCGGTAGGGAGCCGTGCTACTGAGTTGCACTGCACAGAGCGTGCCGGCATTTGCATTGGCATTTGCGCTGGCGGGCAAGCAGGAAGGGCCAGGAGGGAGACCCCTGCTAGGGCAGGGCGAAGGCCCTGCACTAAGCCATAAACAAACAGCAACTACTACGACGGTGTTGACACGGAGTTCTGCCAGGGCCCCTGCCCGGGGGCGCAGCCTACCCAGGGCTTGTCTGAGGCCTCCACCCAGACAGAGCCCATGGGGGGCTAGCGTCCCCCCACCCCCTGGCTTGCAGGAGTTGCCCAGCAAGGCTCGGGAGGCAGGGATTGGGAACCCCCACACCTGTCCTGCAAGCACCCACCTTAGGACCCTGGAGGTGCAGGTGAGGGAGCTCCAGGAGGAGGTTAGCAGGCTGAGGGGAATCAGGGAGGTGGAGGATGAAATTGATGACTATTTCCTTTCCCTGGAGGGCCACACACTCAAGAAAGAAGCGCCTCAAGAAGTGCTCTCCACTGCAGAGTGGCAGACGGTCATCTCCAGAACCAGGGCTGCCTGCAACACAACAGTACCACTTCCTCCAGTCCAGCTGGAGAACAGGTATGAGGCCCTAGCAACTCTGGAGGAGAAGGAAGGAGAGGAGGCAACCGGAGAAGAGGCAAATCCACACTCTCCATGATCCAAGCAGGCCAAAGAAGCTAAGCAGTCCCAGAGGAAAAAACATTGAATGATTGTCATAGGCAACTCCATCCTGAGGGGTACAGAGGGTCCCATCTGTTGCCAGGACCCCTCGACACGCGAGGTCTACTGCCTACCTGGGGCAAAGATTCAGGATGTGAAGAGGATGATCCAGGCCATGATCCAGCCCACTGATTACTATCCCATGGTCCTAATCCATGTGGGTACTAACGAAGTGGCCAGGAGAAGCCCTGATCACCTCATGGCAGACTACCACGCTCTGGGGGGCATGCTGAAGGAGATAGGTGCACAGGTGGTTTTCTCTTCTGTCCTACCAGTGAGCGGACATGGAAGGCGGCATGTGACGTGCATCACAGAGACCAACTAGTGGCTTCAGGAATGGTGTCTCAAGGCGCACTTTGGCTTCCTCCACAATGACCCGCACATCACGAAAAGAGGCACGCTCGGCTGGGATGGGCTCCACCTTTCCCCTAAAGGTAAGTGTGTGTTTTCTTCTAGGTTGGTGGATTTCCTCTGCCAGGCTTTAAACTAGGCTCATCGGGGGAAGAGGAAGACGAGGGCGGAGGAAGCCTTGGACTACCAAACCAAGCAACACCCACAAGTACAGCCCAGCCAAGACCGACGAGTGGAACATATACACAGGTAAACAACAGGGGTCAGAGCAATGCTGAAAGTAGAGAGCCAGTGCATACATCCTCAGGAGGCCTCAAATGCCTCTACACAAACGCTCATAGCATGGGAAACAAGCAAGAGGAACTTACCCTCCTGCTAGATGACACCAACCCAGACATAGTGGGGCTCACAGAAATGTGGTGGGACCCAACGCACGACTGGGCAGTGAATATCAAGGGCTATAGGCTGTACAGGAGGGATAGGACAGGGAGAAAAGAAGGGGGTGTGGCACTCTACATTAAGGAGGAATACACCTCCTCATCAAGTAGCACACAGTCATAGAAGGGGCACACTGAAGTGCTCTGGGTTAGAATACAAGGCAGTCAAGGGGAAAGAGACTTAACGGTGGGGGTCTACTACAGACCACCCAACTAAGGGTAAGAGCTAGACCAGAAATTCTTAAGTCAGCCCACGGAGGTATTTAGGTCAAAGGACGTGGTCATCATGGGTGACCTGAACTTTCCAGACATCTGCTGGGAAGAGCAGTCAGCTGGGTCTGACTGCTCACATAGGTTCCTAGCCAAAATGCAGGACCTCCATCTAACCCAGGAGGTACACAGACCCACCGGGGAGACGCCTTGTTGGACCTGGTGCTGGCCACCGGCGACGACCTGGTGAGGGGGCTGAGGGTTCTCGACCACCTGGGTGACAGCAATCATTGCCTGCTGGAATTGACCATCCAGCACAAGGTAGCAAAGGCCTGCAGCAAGGCAGCAGCCCTAGATTTCAAGAGGGCAGACTTCAGTGAGCTAAGGAGAATAGTCGGGGAAGCACTGAAGTCCCAGAGGGGAGGGGAGCCAGGATTCCAAGAAGAGTGGTCGCTCCTTAAGGAGACGATTCTCCAAGCCCAAAGGGAAGTAATCCCAAACCTTAGGATTATGATTGATCACAGAATAAACAGATGACTCCAGTGCAATGCTGTAGTCAACAGAGCTAATAGAATACTTGTATATGTTAGCTAATGAATCACAAGCAGGGCTAAGGAAGTGATACTTCCTTTTGGCACTGGTGAGACCCCAGTTGGAGTACTGTGTCCAGTTTTGGGCACTACACCTCAAAAAAAATTTGGAGGATCTTAAAAACCTCCAGAGAAGGGCCACAAGAGTGATTAAGGGCCTGGAGAATAAATCTTAAGAGGAAAAACTAAGGGATCTGGGATTGTTCAGCCCGGGCAAGAGAAGAATGAGGGAGGACTTGGTGGCCATCTATAAGTATGTAAGGGTTGAATATTGGCAGCTGGGAGAAAAACTGTTCACTAGGGTGCCCCAAGGGAGGATAAGGAGCAATGGCCATAAACTGTTAGAGGATGGTTACATGTTGGATGTAAGGATGAACTTCTTTATGGTAAGGGTGACCAGAATCTGCAATAGACGTTCCAAGGAGGTGGTACAGTCCCCAACCTTAGAAGTCTTGAAGAGGAGACTGGACAGACACTTTGCTGGGATCATTTAATCTCAGCAGTATTCCTGACCAGAAAAGTGAGGTTGAACTTGATGATCTTTCAAGGTCCCTTCCACCCCTTAATTTCTATGATTCTATGATTGTGTGAATGTCTCATATAGACATACTCACTGAGGAGCAAACTCCACATCTTCTCAACGATATTTAAGAATAATAGTAACAGATTCTTCAGAGAACTAAATTACTTCTTGAAAAGTATATTTAGGCTTAGCTTTATAAGTATGAGAAATGAAAAAGACTTTAAGAGGGAGAGGGAAATGATCTTGATATTATCAAATAAATTCTGAGGTTTAAGAAATGGAGGGCATATCAAGTGCAGCACCTGAACAAAAGCCAAATGGTTCAAAGCTCCCTGATGTAACTTGGTTTCTGCTGTTAGTCATAGAGTTTAATTTAAATGTTTCTGTTCTGTCAGAGTTCTACATATTGAGTGCTAGCTGTGTTGTTACTGTAGAGTCAAATGAAACTGCACTAGAAGTACAGCTTTATTCTAAAGCCGGCACCCTTCTAAATTTCCATTAGATTTAAGTGCTTTAATCCTTATTGGTAACCTGCCAAAGAAATGGTCTCTATTTGCTAATGTTCATGTATATGGCATCTTTTCTTCCCCATTATGCAAATAATAAATGTTCTGACATCAAGTTTAATGAAATAGTCCAGTCTTCTTGCAAAGGTGACAGGAAGCTACCACTCCCCCGCCCCCCACTCCCCACTCCTTTTTAGACATTAAAACTTTTATTAAAAATGATTTTCATTAAAATTGCCTTTGCTGATAAGTCACTTCAAAGACAACAAATTGTTTAAATCTATGTTGTATTATTATTGAAGCTATATGTAACAACACCACCTATGTTTCAGACAACTCTAGCACAGCCATTCTGGAAAATCTGATATCCTAAACTATATGAAATGAAATGGAACAAAATGCAGTCTAAAGGATTTAAGTCCCTGAACCTACATTGTTTCCATCCTTCATATTCCATTAAAGATCTTCCATTAAAGTCACTATGGTTTTTGGGTTGAAGAGTAAAGAGGGACTTAGAGGGGGAAAAATATATTGTAGTAGGACCTGTCCATAAGCCGTCTAACTTCAGAACCGGAAATTCACATAGGATCTCTTAATTGAGATCAATGGAATAAGTCATAGAGGTAAAATTAAAAAACGTGGAAATATTTCCAGAATTGGGGCATGCAGTACTTGTATTCACCCTGTATTTTTCATCGCTACTTGTCTAGCTACTGCATAGCAGACAACTAAAATATTGGTGAAATGCACTGCATGGATAGACAAGAGCTCATTTAACAAAGTTCTTGGAGATGCAACTTCCTAAGATTATCTTCTTTTGTAGACTTTAGCACTCATCTTCCCTACCTTCTCAAAAGCTAACCAACCTATATGCCTCTGAGAGGAACATACATGTAATGTCTCAAAGACTAGACTTGTAGAATTTCCTATTTCCCCAAGTTCTGTTCCTACCTGGTTCTGCAGACATTTTACTATGAGGAAATTTAAAGAACTACTTATCACTTAACTATATAAAGACTTTTTTTAAAAGATGATAAAGGATGCATACTTAGATGAAGGGGCGGATTTAGGGGATGTGTAGTGGTGGAGTACACTTCCCCTTTGATTCTTGTGTCCCCAAACTTTAAAAACAATGGCCTGGCTGTGTCAGTGGCATTTCCCTTCAAGCAGCCCTGTGGGAGTCAGTTGGTATAATGGCTCATTATAAATCTACCTGATTCCTGATATTCTTTCTTCACTTCATGGGTGTTAACATCCTTCTCTCCTTGATGTTCCATGATTCAAACTATATTTTCTTCTGTAATTTTGCTGTTTGTTAGCCATTCCTAGTAATGTCACCATTCTATTTTACAGCCTTGCAGACTGTTTTTAGCTCTAGCTCAAAACTTTCACACAGGTACGGTAATATAAACTCAGATGTACAAATGACTGACCATGAAGTTTTGGAGACATCCTCAAGACACTTAAGAAAGCCAGATTTTCTTTTACAAATCTAAATAAAATATATGCATTTAACTGTAAGGACTACAGGACTAATGATACATTAGGTTTTGATTATTTTGCCTAGTTTATGTTGTTGTTGTTTTTTTTTTAATTTGACATATAATCTAGCAAATAAGTGCATATTCTAATAAATTTATATTTGATTTTGCTTTGATCTTAAACTGCATAATATAGATCCCAGTATATTAGTAAAGCTTCTAGTCTATTTAACTGGAGAAAAATATGTGTTGTTATATGTGATGATGTGCCACACCATCTGCACCCCCCACCTGCTTTTCAAAATCCTAGATCTGCCCATGACTAGAAGGCAGCTTTTTCATGGAACCCTGTCAAATTGATCAGGTCCAAAATACAGGCTTTTTAAATAAAAGGCGTTTAACAAAATGTATTGCAGAAATGTTTTCTTTGGCTAGAAAAAAATGCCTTAGAGTACTGCAAATGCACAAAAACTGGCTTCCTACTGGTTTAAAAGAACCAAAAAAGAGAAACTGACTCCGTACCAAAAGATAAAGCTTACCAGTCAATATCCATAATAACTAAGATTTAAACAGAAACACAACAGTATATTTGGTGTCCAAAATTATTTCATATATAATAAATTAAAGTATCTTTAGCAATGCATAGACTCATTTTTATTGATACTGTCTTTTTAAAACTTTGTGGTTTTGATCATGAATACTAAAAAGCTAATTAAAGCTTTTTTCCAGTTTTCCTTTTGATATCTAGAGACAAGGTTCTAGGAAATTTCTAACTAATTTCTAAAATGCCTCACTATCTTTCCCTTTGCACAACAATTAGTCATTTTTTAGTAAAGGAGGTCTAATTTTGTAGGGTTTTTTCACACCTAATTTATACAAATTCAGTGCAAAGGGATTGCAATTTAATGCAAATGCAAACTTGTAAGAAATTATATCTTATTCCTTTCTTATCTATAAAAGTACTAGCTAGATGTGGTTTAATCACAATTAATAATTAATATTTGTGGATGAGAAAAGATTACATAGAGATTTGTTGTATCCAAATCTAAAAGTAAAATTTGTTATACTTATGTAGATATGTGTGTATTTCCTTCATTCCAGAAATATCTCTTAAAGTGCAACATTACGGTTCTGGAATTCTTGCTGTCATTTCACTGAATGGTGTGCATCTGGAGATTTCCATCAGTTCTCCTGATATCACAGGCTTGTTGTAATCTACCTGGGCCATGGAGTTCTGGTTGATAAATGTAATATTTTAAGGGATTATTAAATATTTTGTCATTATATATGCCATCTAGGGTTATGAGTGGCCAAATTTAATATTTGCCATTAAAAATGCAGTCTACTTTGGGAACTTTATTTTTTGTCTTTGAAGAATAAGCCTATATCTAGCTGTTAGATAAATCCACAGAGACTCAGAGTTTCTCATGGTATAAATCTGGTCCTTTGATTCCAATCCTCCCCCTCCCCATCACTAGCAGACTTAGGATTTTGATGCATCTATAAATATATATATAATCGGAAATTATGTGGTCAATTTACTTCCATCATAATATTATTTCTAATTCTATGCTTCCAGAAGATGAGAAAGAAAAAAGTACTGCAATATTTATTATAGTATATATATAATTCTTGTTCTTTGACTCATTTTTAAAAACCTGGTAAGTGGACCATGACATTATCTTATGAGGTTTTCATGGCACATCTCTATGTGCTCAAGGATGGCACATTTATGATTAACCATCACTTCTTAAAATAATTAAGATTCAAAATTATTTAAAAGTTCAAGGTAGAACAAGTCTACTTTATTCATTAAATTTCTGAATGAGCACATCTACACAAGTTGCTATGTCGCTATAAGGACAAGCTAGGGCAACATAGCTTGTCACTATGGTGATGGAGAGTTGACAGACACGAACCATGATGCCAACGCTGCAGCACAGTAGCAATGAGATACTGCAAAATTAACTGTACAGTAGCTCATTGCTACTCCACAATAGGGTCAGAAATGATTTGTGCATTGCCAGAACTGGGGCGCATGCAGATGCACCCAATGCTAAAATGTATTCTTCTCTGGACAAACTTTTATTTAGGTATGCAGATTTTTTAGGATGAAAGGAAAGAAAGGGTAGTGAGCCCAATTGTTAAGGAGGTTTAAAGTTTTCCATTAAAACCCCTTTTTGAATCACACCTTTCCAATTGTCCCTTTTGCAGCTGAATGTTTCAGGGTTTAGTTTCTACCCAAACATTTTTTTTTCTTATTTAAGCAAAACACATTTACATTCCATGGAACATGCATTTTCCCATCACTGCCTATTATCTCCATTTCAGCAAGAATTTTTCTGCCATTCCAAATGGCCTGAACAGCTTCTAAGAGCCTTTATTTGTTTATTTTTGCTTATTGCATGTATCCATCATAAACATGCTTACATATATAATTTTTTCCCTATAATTTTATACTGTTTGAAGGCCCAGGATGAACAATATTATGTGCTTTCTTAATGAGAGGTTTATAGACAGATATCTCTTTGTCTGAAGACTAAGAAAAGGGAGATTGTTAAAAGCTGAGAGGAGATTTCTAGTATTCCATTTATAAAGCTCATGCTTTTTAGTTTGGAAGGTGCCAACATATTTTAGTACTCTTGAAATGTATTACACTAAGTATTATAGTACTATAAATGCTATATTTAATTAGTTAACATTAGGAGCTAGATCCCAAGTGGTTGGTATAAGCAGAAGTCAATAGAATTACATCAGTTTGCACTAACTGAGCCTAGTCTTTATTTTAATTTCCCTCCTGTTTCTGGCCCTACATAATTAAACTAGTAGCAAGCAATACATACAGTTAACTATGCAGAGAAATGCAATCATATTTTTAAAAGACATTTCTAAAATAATTTTTCAAGGCAAGTATCTAATAGGAAGAATACATGGTAGTATCATGACACAATCCTACCAGCATCTTTAAGATGCCCCATCTAACTCATCTGTTGCTTTCCACAAATCATATAACATACCATCACATGCTTATCATAGTTATGAAGAATGGGAGAATGATCGCACTTAAGCATCCTATTACATATCATCAAGACCATGTGATGCAGGGGTTAGAGCACAATCCTTAAGTCAAGATCAAGAGATTTAAAGTTCCACTCTTACCTGTTCCACTAACTGTGAACTAGCCCAGTTCATAACACCTTCCTGTTCTTCGTGTTGCCAATCTTTAAACAGAGGATAGAATACTGATATTCTAGAGTGCTTTAGCTCAATGACAGAAGAGTTTAGAATTTGAAATGTTACATCATTGGGAAAGCAAACAAGTCTCAAATCTAACATGTTATCTTATTGTTAACCACCCCCCCCCACAAAGTTTCCCATACAGCTAACAATCTGGCAAGCAAATATCATTTTGTGAATATTTTTTAATTGAGTCAATTTAAGAAAATTAACTCAATTATTAGATATCACTAATTTCCAAAGCGTATTTTTTCTATTCTGGTGATACAGTTATTCCTTTGACAGTTAACCTCACTGCTCTAAGACCTTTGTGAAAGAAGCTTTTCTTTTTTTTCCATTTGCCTTTCACATGGCTGTACATTCTGTTGGCACCTAAACAGTCTATAAAAACTAAAAGTAATATTCAGTAATATTCAAACAAACAGGTCTATTTGAAATGCCTTTTGTTCACAAGATTGACAACTATAAGCACCATATTTAACTGGCTTAGCACAACTAACCTGAAAATGTAAAACAAAAAAGATTTCAGATGATTGTTTTGGGGACTTCACGTATATTCAGTAAAGGGAATCCTATTTTTTTATTCCATGTAACACCCATAGAATGAGTACCAGAAAAGTTTAATTTTAGCCAAACTATTCCCTCCCTCCCTCCTTTTTTCTCATTTTTAATGTTTTATTTATTTATTTATTTATTTATTTTGGTTAAGTAAGAAGAAACATACTATTTGGGCTGTCATTTCTCCATAGAAATGTAAAACTTGATGAGATTAACATAGTAAAGAATAACATTAAATAGCATTGTACACCCAAGGGAAAACATGCCTATTACTTACTACTCAAGCCCAAGAATACTAGTACTGTTAACTGCTCTTAGTGCTGACAAGTTTAGATGTTTCTTTTCCACATTTACATCTGCTGTCAAAGGAATCAATCCACTTTCTAAGAATGTGTCATTTACAAATTTTAACAAGCACACAGGAAGGCCAAAGTAATTTCATGGGACTTTCTCTATAAATATACAATTAATGAACTTAGCAAGCATGACAGTTTCTAAAACTAATCTTAAATATATGGATATGCATTGAGGCAGTGAAACTAATGATATGTCACTATCAACTGCAATGTAAGCCCATTATATTGCATCATTGTCTACATTAAGGGTTCAGTTCCCTAGTCTTGTATCTAGCATAGTCAATTACACTTGGACAAAGTGGGAGTTAAGTGTTAATAGGTCATTACCATAAAATTTTACATCCACTTCACTGTGCCAAAGGTGTGGGAGATTTAGGTTATATATGCATCAGTTTTTTGGGTAGCTGACTGCAGCTTATAGTAGCATCTGTTACATATTTATCAGCTCTATTAAATTCTGACATTGCTGTAGAAATCCTAAGAACACTTTCTCTAACAGATTGAAGATGCATGTGAAAGCCTGACTTTTAATATCTGAAATGATCATACTATTAGATGTTCATTTGTCAAACATCGCCACTAGAAGAAAGACATCCCCATGACTTTCAGTAAAGTTTTTTTATAGGGGAAATCAATGTGGTTTGCAAAAAATAAGGCCCATTAAAATAATCAGATACTGAACCTGCACTTCTCTCAATAACCTGCCCTTTATTGTTCCCATAACAACTTCTATGGATATCCCAGTAAATCCAATGTACTTTTGTCAAGTTGTGCTTTCTAGGTTGCTGTCTTTGAACCTCTCTTTGTGGAGCTGTGAGGAAACATTCAGTCATTTATAATACTCATTTATACTACCTGCCCATAGACTTTTTACTATTTGCTATCTCTTCCAGTGTCTCATTTTATGTAAATGACATAATTTTAAGCTAATTGCATGTATTGTCTTTATATAATTTCAGGATTATTTCTATTTTACAACATACACAAATCCATTCTATTGATACCACTTTCAATATGTCCTGCTAATCTAAACATTTTTATTGTTTTTAAGACTATAGTATTATTCCAAGTTTCAGTGAAGGAATTGGATAACTCATTCTGCTTCCACATATCTTTATAAAACTCTGAAATATCGCAGGTGCACCTGCTCAGTAGATTCACTAAAGATTGATGGCTAAAATCCCAAAGATTCTCTCTAGATGAAAAATGCTCAAACACAGAGCTAAACAGCACTTTCCCTGCAATTATAGCTCTGAGATGCTGTGAGCTGGGCCACATTTGGGCATAAGGACAGAGAACAGAGACTCTACCTCTCTTGTGCCCCTTGCCCAGCCAGGTTAGAGAAAGAAGTTTAGTTTATATACAGAGGGGATATAAGTCAAACCCAGAGAAGAGAGAGGGAGGGTAAGGCAGGCACAAATGGTATGCTGAGATGGGAAAAAGGATAGTCTTCATGGCTGCAAAAGTGGTTTGGTAGAAATGGACTGGATGTTAAGGTGGAGGAAACTGGAAATGGCTAGGTATGGAGACCTTTGGGTTTGGGAACCAAGAGGCCAGAAGGAAGAGAAAACAAATCTGATGAAGAGTCAGGATTTAGGAGAAGAATTGGGATTAGTTCGGAAAGGGAAGGTAGTGTAGACATGCATACACTTAGAGCCCTTTCAAAAGGGATCATTTCAAAAAGGCGGCAGTTTTTATGTTCTAACTGTTGTGTGTGAACAATTCAAGAACAATTCAAATGCGCAAAACCCCTCCAAGGTTAACCCGGTATGGAGCAGTGTTAAAAATTTGAATCTTGGTCAGCTAATTCACACATAACAATTAGAAGGCACCAGGTGTTGCCTTTTTGAAAAGCTCTCTTTTTAAAGGGCTCCAAATGTAGTGTGTCCACATCCACAGATGAAGAACGCCCCCGCCCCCCCCCCCCCCCCCCCCCCCCCCCCCCCCCCCCCCCCCCCCCCCCCCCCCCCCCCCCCCCCCCCCCCCCCCCCAAAAGAGAATAAGACTTGCTGGGTAAGAAGAGTGGGACTAGATTGAAAGTAGAAAAAATTGTTGTTCCTGCTGAGGAAAATGTGACTGGGATGCAGAATCAAGGATGGAAGGGGTAAGCTTGGGATGAACTAGCAAAAGAGTCTATGTTATTTATAACACACTCCCCTCCAGAGCCTGAAATGGATCCCACTATTACATTTGTTGTCTGCAAATGTCTGTTATGAAAAGTTTTGATCCTCTCTAGTGCTGTGCCACGCTGTGCTGATCTAAGTTACTCAAAGTCTCTGAGGTAAATTTGAAGGTTCCAGCTCTCCTAGAGAACCACAAAGGTTTCTTATGATGCCACATGATACAATTTCAGTAGTTCTTTGGAGCAGGGCACTGGGAGGTGCCTGCTCTTTCAAGAGAGCAAGCTGTCTGAGACAGTGCTTGCAAGTGGCAGAGGGGAGCTAATGAGAGGCTCGCCTGACCAGAAGGGCTCAGGTTGGTACTATATAAGTCCAAAGCCTGCATGGGTCACATAGTCTCTCCTCAACCAGCATGCAGGGAGGAGTTCTGAGCTGTAAGGTGGTAGTGTCCCTAAAGGAACCTGGTTTATATTGAATGACTTTGGAGACCAGGTAATCGAGGAAAGTTACCTAGGTTGAGAAAGAGTGGGCTGATATAGACAAGTAGCCTTGGTTTTGTTAACTAGGGTTACCATATGTCTGGGTTTTCCCAGACATGTCCTCTTTTTGAGTCCTCCAATCTCTGTCCAGGTGGGTTTTGCAAATCGTACCAAAAGACAAGGTTTTTGCTGTACTCTGCTGGTAGGAGCAGGGGGAAGGCCAATTGTGGTCAGGGAGCATCACTTATGTCTATGTGCATCCTGGGAACTGCAGGCAGGTAAGTCTGGGTTGGGGGCCTGGTGTTGCAGCAGGATGGGGGAGAGGACAGGGAGGGTTTGTCACCCCTCCAGCAGGGGAAAGGGGCATGGGGGCTTTTTAAGGACAGTGAGGAACTCCATGGGTGAGCCGGTAGGACAGAGACTAGTGACGGCGATTGCAGGGGTGGAGCAGCCAGGAGATGCTGTCCAGGGGAGAGGGGTCATGGCCAGGACAGGCCTCCTGGCATGGTGCAGCAGCCCCAGCCATGGCAGGGGTTGCCACAAGCCTCCCCTCCTCTTCCATCCAGCTCGTGGTATGGCTGGACTTGCTTTGAGCCACTGCGCTCCAGCCTGGTCAGGAGTGGGCAGCTGGGACCCCTCTGGTAGGGCTGGGGGGAGCAGGAGGCTGTGGGTTGGGAGTGAGGGGAACCAGTGGGGACAGGGGGCTGCAACATGGCCCAGGGGAGCAGGGTATTGTGGTTTGGGAATGAGGGGTACTGGTAGGGCTGGGGGGCTGTGACTTAGGAATGAGGGGAAGAAGCAAGGCTGGGGGGCTGAAGCTTAGGAGTGAGGGGCAACAGAATGGGCAGGGGTAGAGTGCTGGTATATCACTGCCCCTCCTCCCCACCACCACAGTCAAATCCTCCCCACCCCCGCACAACAGGTGTCCTCTTTTTTGGAATAAAAAATATGGTAACCCTGTGGTTAATGGTAAACTCCAGAGGGTTGAGGTGCTTATTAGAGGGTGCATACAGAACAATGGGAGAACACCCTTTATTTAGGCTAAGTACAGACAATCAAAAAGCTCGAGACTGAATTGATTTAATCTTTTCAGGTTAGTCTAAACTGCATATATCGAACTGATAAGCAAGTGACCAGACTTTCATTTTTGATTTTGGAAATGCAGCCACATCCCTGTAGTTACCCAGGCCAGAAGCTTGGTGGTGCTAGAGTATACCTCCCTGTTTGGCAGAGGCAGACAGCTTAGGCAAAAGCCACCCATACTGCAATATGGGGGGAGCAGGAGGGAAGCAGAGGGTTGCAAGGGAGGTGGAAAGTATCCTGGGATGCTGGGGGATAGTAAGTTAACTTGAATTTGGAGGGAATCTGGGACAGAAGTTCAAAAAAAGCTTTAACCTAAATCAGTTAAGTCTGATATTACATCCATCCAGGTTTAACTTAAATTGGTTTTGGCCATTCTGAAAGTGGTTTATATGCATTGAAATTCTGTTGCGTTACAGATTTGAACTGGTTTCCAATCACTTATACTGGTTTACGTGTAATTTCTGTCCTTAACCTTTGTGTCCTAAATGGGACAAGGCAATATAGGAAGATAGAATATGATAATATAATTAAACACCTATCATACTATATATGCTCAAGGGGGACAAATTAAGGTTGCACAGGAAAACAGTTTTCCCAATTCCTAACTTTTTTATGTTTACTTTCAAACCTGAATATTTCCCTTTCAGTATAGTTTTCTGAGTGTAATGTAGAGAGAGGTCGTTAGCCTTTTTAATCTGAAGTGAACGAGTTCTGAAGTGTTACCCTGCCATGTCTTGTGAGTCTAATGTGTGATTATGTGTATGTGTAAACATATATAATGAATAGCTTTTAAGTTTAGCCTTTCTGATAGATGCAGGAAAGGGCAAAACAAAAGCCTTTTTGTTGGATATCATGTCACAGATTTTGCCATGTGTAAAAAGCAATTTTGATTTGCCAAAACAGCAGCTTGAAAAGGGGAAATAAAATATTCTAGATCAAGTAGACAAAAGAGCAAAGGTTAAAAGGACTGCAATTTTTATCCAGCTCTTTAACCACACAAACAACATATACTGTGCTGAAACTATGATTGGATTAGGGGTAGCCTCAATTTATTTAAAGAAAGCTGACAGAAGAGCTCAAAAATGTACTGATTTCTATTGAAATGATTCTTCCCAGGTCCTGCTTAATTGAATTCTTTGGCAGAAAATGGTTTTCTCTTCTAGATGAGAATAAGCAGGATGAGGTGGTGATATTTTGTTATTAGGAAAAGTATACAATAAAATTACACATTCTAATAACTTAAAATTAAAATTGAACATTATATATGATGATGCATATAAATAAATAAAATGAAGCAATATACATAGTAGACTTTAAAAATTAAAAAAGGAAATACTATTTGATTCTCATCCTTATTCTTTATGCAAAAACACATTTACAGAATATAGGACAAGCTGTAAGTTTTTAGAGAAGCTAAATTGCCCTATAGTTAGTGATACTCCCTCTCCGTCAACCTGTTTCAACCTACTTTTTTCTTGTAGATGTTCAAGTTCCTTGTCTCGTAGGATGTCTTTGTCATGCATATTACTTGCACAAGGAAAAATTATCACAAGAAACAGTCATTGAATCTTATCCTTTTGTTGGATTCTCTCTACGTTACAGTATGTGGAGCTTAAATAAGCCTTGATCTTTGATCAATAAAGATGGAAGAATAAGCAAACAAAAATGCCTGTTATTCCTCTAGGAGAAAGGTGACCAGGAAGTCACAGTCAGTAATATTACAGAAGTGCCTGATGAAACCTGAAAAGTAACCAGCTTTTGAAGAGGATAAATCTGTCTTTGTAAGAATACTTTAAAGATTGTTTCTCTGCAGAAAACTTCGCTCAGCCTGGTTTTGGAAGTATTCAGTACATATCTATGCAACAGCTCAATTTTGAATTGCCCTTTGCTGTTCTCCTTTAGACTAGAATGACTTGGGAATCAATGATACATGAGAAGTTTTACAAGGATTGTTTGGTAGCATGGGATGTATGCATTTTTGAAGATAACTTTTGTAGGTTGTTCAGCTGTTAGAAATATTTAGATGTCACAGAAAGAAAATGATAACAACCTTAAGCTTTAATCCCTCTTCCCCTGTCTGTCTTGCTCAAACAAATCCTCTATTTATAACCACAACCCTAAATTCATGTTGTTTTTAACAGATTGAAAATGCTGGTAGTCTTCTTTGACCATACAGAAAGCCATATCCTGCTCTCAGTTACATTATGGTAAGAGCTGTTCCTATCTGCTTGGATGAGAGGTCTTGGCCTGAAAGCTAAAGAAACACTTTGTAAAACATTTAGCAACATCAGCAGAGTTCAGCCATGTGCAGAGCAGACACTTGAAGCTACTGTACAATGAGGAGAGCTGCCAGAACACACTCTATCCATGCTTATGAACCGGATACGGACACTTTGGAAGTCTTAAGTGCTGCTATTGCCCAATTCCAACCCCTGGGGGGAAAAAAGCTCACCCCAGTTCTTTAGAAGCCAAGCTGAGAATAATCAATTTTGGTGCTGAAAAGATTAAATTAGTGGTGCTGAAGGTCAGTAAATGCTAATATTTCCCTATAGCACAAGAGTCTTGAGCAAGAGTTTAACAAAGATATGGGTTTGGAACAAGATCTGTTACTGCCTGACTGAGCTCGATATTGTAGGAGAGAGAAAGGAGAGAACTCATACAGAAATAGAGTGGTATTTCATCAGCACGGTCCTCAATAAACATTTGTGCAAGGAAAAAAAATAATTGGAAGAGAAACATGCATGCCTGATGATGACAAAAAGTCTGTTTGTGCCTAATAGATTGGAGAAATTGTTCAAGAACTGTTTATTCTTATGGAAAAATTGCTTTGCATAATGCAGCCCAAGTCAGTTTCAGCTTGGGTAGCTATCTGTAAGTGCTGTTCACCTAAGTTATAGGAACTTAACTCTTAAAGTCAAGTCACTGAATATTATGGGGCATATGCTACCTTTTTCCAGGTGTGCATTGAAGCAAGGTGTGACATACAAAGCCACATGGATGGGTGTGAAAGGCATGTATGTTTCTTGTTCTGGGTGCAGTGTGTGAGGGCTTCTCGGTTTTGGGGAAGGCGGGTATTTAGGCTAAGGAAAGCTGAGGGAGGGGAAGGAGGGTTTACAACACAGCAATAGCTACTCATCACAACAGGGTTCAAAGGTTTGTTAAAGGTTTGCTATGTGGCACTCTGCTAAGTGTTTGCCATTTCTTGGAACAGTAGGAATTCCCTTTTTATGCCTCATGCATACTATTCCCTTCAGAAGGTGCGCAGTGAAAGTATGTAGATGGCAATGGAGATTTAAACCCTAGCAACATACAGCTCAAGAGGGAGGTTGATGGCAAATCTCTAGAAGATCAGTCCACGTGTCTGTCATCTATGTTTAGATGACATCTGTGGAATACACTCCCTCTAGTGGTGATGCAATCACCTACCCTGGAGGTTTTCAAGAGAAGACTGGACAGTCACCTCACTGGAGTCACCTAACCCTAGTTGTCTTCCTGCCTAGAGAGGGGGGGGCTGGACCCAATGACCTGCAAGGTCCCTTCCAGCCCCTTACAATCTATGAATCAATCTATGAATCTTTACTATGTATCTGTAGCAGCTCTTGATTTTTATTTATTGATTTATTTAGTTATTTTAAGCTCAATCTCTCATCTTTTGAGGGGATCAGCAGAAGATTATCAGCGAGGAGCTCTGTGAACTTAAACTCAAAGCATCAAATTCTTTGTTTTACAGCTGTGATTCCACTGAAGTCAGTTGCTTCTGTGTAAAAGGAAAACACACCTTGTTTGTTTTGCTCAGTAAGTTTTGTCTTGGAAAGTAATGCACATTTTTAATTGTTTCATAAAAATACTTGTTGTCAGAGGACCTGTGACATGCACGTGAAGCCACCTACTTTCTGGCATTCTCCTATCAAACTGAATAACTGCATCTCTAGAAGTGAAGGGCAAATTTCAGACAGATCTATAGCCTTGACCTCTGATAGGTAGCTTAACTGAAGTGCTTTGGAAGATTTAACATATACCTAGTGATCCGCTGAAGTATCAAACACTACAAATACCATTTTAATTAAGACAGAAATGCCTCTTTTGCACCAAGGCTAACATACTCCCAGAAGAATCGGCCAAAAGATATACCTTTTCAGGGAAGACCAATTCAGATGATTAAGTTATTCCAGTCATTAAGCAGAATAGCTGACATGCAGCAGCCTTCTCCTATATGAAGGCACCTGGGATATGAATAGAAATGTGTTCTTTCACACACAAACATTTTATGTGCATAACTCACCCAATGCAATATGCTAATCAGGTAATGATCTCAGTGTAAATATTATAACTCAAAAATATTATGAGGATTTGAGGTGTACCTTGGAGGCTTTTCATGGCAAAATGTGGCAATTTGAGGCAGATAGATTGTATCTCCTGTATTTTTTTCACTACATCTAGGGAAACTATATTCATTTTAGTCAGGCTAGCTCCCTGAGATCCCAAAAAAGTAAAAAGCAGCAGGATGAAAGTAAGAAAAGTAAAGTGCTGACTACACAGGAGATAGAATAACAGTTTAGTATAATTGTTGCCTCTCTTTTTTCAGGTCCTTGCTTTCATGGGGTAGGAGTAAGCAGCTAGACAAAGGAAAAACTTCATTTCCTTTTCCCATTCCTGTTGCACAGTCACATACAGCAAGGGTAGAGGGTTGTTACCTCTACTGTACCTGTATTTGTTTCAGCTGGTTATTAAGATAGTGTGATTAGTTATTTAAAGTAATGGGAATTTTTCACACTAGCTTCCTTTTCTGAGCAAGTTGGTGTATATTGTTTTGTGTTCAATTAGGTTATACAATGTATATAATTTTTTTCTGTGTTTCAGGTCTGTGTTAACTGTACACAAGTTTTTTTCCTGCAGTGTTTTGAGCAGTACCCTTGAAAGAAGCAGTCTGGCAAATTTCTTAGAATTCAAATGAGCAGACCTTAGGATTGTACAGTTGTTGAAATTTCATATTTCCCTGTACAATTAAGCCCAAGTCTTGGTTCTTCTCTCATGCTGATATAAATCTGGAGGAAAGCACCTATGCCAGTGGTATCAATTGGTGTTAAACTGGATATGAGAGTCCAACACATGGGCGACTGGTGCTTCCTGACTCGGGGGGGAGGCACTTGCTTCCCCAGTGGACAGTCAACAACTGGGGGGAGGTCCCCTTGCAACCAATTGCACAGGGTGTGGGTGGGGGGGCACTGCTGGCACTTGCTGGTAGCCAGGATTGGCCATGGAGGGACCACTTCTCCTGGCTCACTCCCTGGCTGGCATTCTCAGGGGGGCAGCAGAGCTCTCACTTGCTCCCCCTGCCCAGGAATGCTGCTCTCAGGGGGTGCACGTGCACCCCTGTGCACTCCCTCTGTGTCACCACTGGGCCAGCATCACAAAATGTTCTATAGATAGCTGGAACTCAAAAGCCAGTTGATGAGGTATATTTAGTAATGTTTAAAGAAACCTCTCAACATTTCATGTAATCTTTTACAATGGTAGTAAACTGATCAGGAAAACCTGATTAGGCAGTAAATGAATTTCAAAGAAAAAATCCATTCTTTGAGAAATTTCTGAAAGCTGGAGATAACTTTTGCTTCCTTGTTGCTGGCAAAAATCTTGTCATCCTTACTCAATCAAAGCCTACTTTTACATGTGCTTCAGACATGAGTAGAAGCAGACACTGCTGGAGCATTATAATCAGAATGTTCCAGCGTGTGGCAGCATCTTGTATGTTCAGCGTCCCCGTGTTTCAAAATGGTGGCAGAAGTGCTTTTTGAATGAGCTGTAGTTAAAGCACCCCATCACCATTTTGAAATGTGGGATGCTAAATACATGAGACATTTCAGGCATTTTAATTAGAGCTGCTGTAACTAAAACATCCTGCTTCCCACCCTGGAGCACATGTATAGGTGCCCAAAATGCCCATCAACTTCAGTGGGAGTCCTATCTGAGTTAGAATGGCAGGAATTTACCATTAATAAAGTAAAAGCAATATTTTGTGCTACTTCTACCATCCCATGCTACTGTATCGGTGAAATATGGGTTGCTATACAGTAGCAACAAAAGTGTAATACAGTTCTTGCAGCCAAAATGGGACAAGAAATAAACCAGAGACATTTTAAAATGATAAATTGAAGGGTTAGCAGGAAAGAAATGCAACATCTTGTCTATTTTGTTCTAAAGGTATTGGTAGACTCAGGGACTGGGGAAGGGAAGAACTAGAAGGCTACAGAAGATTTTGCTGACTTGCTATTATACTGCTTATTGTACAATTTACACAAGTGATATATTTCCATTAGCAAAAGTAAAACAGACTCACTTTAAAGCATCTTCAGTATGCTTTTGTTTGGATATAAGGATAAATAGTCTGCTTACAGACATGTTAAAAAACAAACAAACCACCAGCACTTTCAGCTCAGCGTGCCCCCCATGCTGAGTGCAGCACATGTCCAAAGGAGACATGTTAGTTTGACCCAGTTCACCCAATGTTGTACAAATTGAGTGCTCTAATGGGGCTTTTTGGTACTTTTATCTAATAGCTGATTAAATTGGCTTTAGATAAATGCACCACACAGCCCCATTGAAGCGCTCAATCTATACAGATGGTGGGGAGCCAGCTCAAACTAATGCGCTTCCTCTTCCAGTAAAGTGCTTCTTATTCACATCTATCAGCAGCCACAATGAGCAAAGTTGGACTGAAAAAAAATCAGTGTAGGTGAACAAAATGCTTCTTTCATATAATTAGAAAGAGAATTATGTTCAAATGAAGAGTATTATTGTTGGAAAGTCACAAACAATTTTTAAATTATAAAATGTTGCAGTTCGTGTATGAATAATCATGTGTTTATTTTCATAAAACAGATACATGTTGACCACAAGAGTTTACTGAAATGGAACAAGACTGAATTATAAACTAATTACACTAGAAGGGGAAATTCCAGCAGTTTTACTTGAGAAGATATACATTTGAAATAAATAGCCATATGATGAAAGAAGATAAAAACTTCTGTCCTCAAGCTTCAACTATCAATTGCTATATTAATGACTCACAAATAGACTTATCTGCTTCTGGCTTGTTTTCCTTCCCTCCAGCCATGCATTTAAGAAAGAGAGCCTGATGTCTTCTTGTTGCCTTGTCATTGATTTACATGTATTATGGTCAAAACAAACTCAATGTTTCTTTCTCTATTTTCAGTTTCCTGTTCTTTTCATCTGTCCTTTCCATCCATCTCAGTCCCTTATCTTCCTTGAACATACTAGCATTGTCTCAGTCACTTCTTTTTCCCTACACACACTCAAAATTCCAATGCTATATGAACAAAACAAAACATAACTGTTAATATCACCTTTTAAACTTAATCTGATCCACTATCTTCTTTTTCCAAGTTCAGGCTACATTTTTTGGACAGAACAGGAAAAAGAGACAACCTTATAACAGCGACTAGCTCAGCAGATAAAGTACTCAGATTTAGCAGATCAAAGTTCAAGTTTGTCTGAATCAGGAGAGCATGGCTTGAAGCCCCTTTCCACGTTACACATGAGTGCCTTAACTCTTGGGTTGTGGGCTATTTTAAGATGGCAGTTTGGTACGTGTGTATGAAAAAGAAACTTCAAGAAGTTATGATTTCATCTCAGTACAGAATGAGAGAATTTTTTTAAACCTGAAATGTTCATTGGATGAGAGAACCATTTCCTGCAAAGTTCTGGCCTACAAGTTAAGTATATGCAAGATAGATATTTTTCAAGATATTGGCCTGTATTATCTCAGTGCAGCGCTTCTGCAATTATTTCATAACTTTTGCTTTTGAAATCACTTTAATGAATAATAAGGAATGGGGATTAGTAAAATGCTTTCAAGAATATGAGGTATTTTCACATTTTTTCTTTAAGCTTTTCGATGAGGTCTCTTTAGAAATGGCCATTGGAGTTACTCTAGTTGTTATACTTCTATATTTTCCAATACTAGATATCTTCAAATGGTGTTTAGCATAGAAATAAATCAAGATACACTTTTGTATATGACCTGATAAAAGTATTTTAATCATGGTTTAGAGCAAAATTTTCTGAAGTGCTTCAAGTGACTTAGCACTCTAGGTCCCAAAGGTCACTTGGATGATCTGGGCACGCAGAGGATGTTTTCAGGTAAAAATAGGAGAAAATGCATTCAAAATAACCCCTAGTTCTGATTTAGTTATTTGTTTGACAATAATCTCCTTTGAAACTTATGGCTCATTGACAGACTGCAAAATATAGTTTCCAGTGTGCCTAAGTCAGTTTTGAAAACATGGATTGGGTGCTTTTGAAAATTGAATATCTTATCTTAACAGACTTAATTCTGCCTCCTTTACAAATGCTGAATATTATAATTTATTCCTTGAGTAGACATAATAAAATTAATGGGACAGCTCAAAGAGTGCATAGCACTAAGGCATTTATTGATAGGTAAAATAATGGTCATCTGAACCCAACCCATTACATGTATTCAGCATATGCTATTTGTATACCATGCTAAACGAATGCTTATTCAACCTCTTGAAAAACTCCAGTGAAGGAGATAGCACAACTTCTCTAAGCTTTCCATTGTCCTATTGTTTTACAGTTACAAAGTGTATACAATTGTACAGTCATGTAATTTTTTCCTCCAGAGGTTTATATTAAATCTTTTTCACTTCAGTTTAAATGCTTGTTCATGTTCTTCCCTGTATAACAAGTCAGAACAGTTGCTGTAGCTCTTCTGTATATACATTTTAAGATTCCCTAGAGTATAACAGAACAGTCAGAGAACAGGGAGGACTTGAGGTGTTTTGAAATGTTTTAAGAAGCTAGAACCTTCTTGAGGAAAGGAGGAGTGCTATGTAATAACTGAAACTTGCCAGAAATGTCATGAAGATAAAGGCATAGGAAATCAAAGTTCAAAGAGAGGACAGACATAGGAGGCAGTAGAACCAGGGCATTACAAAGTTAATTTTACAAACAGCAACAGCAAAGTTCAGGTACTTTCACTCTTTACCTACTTGTCATCTAGATTTTTCCACCCAACAGTAACAAGTTACATTATTCCTTATGGAGGTAATCTGGCTAAACTTACATGAATCAGACTGAAAAAAAATAGTCTTAATGTAACTTCTTCTACCTTCTGTATGGCTTGAAGGTCATTGAATATTGTGGATTTTCCTAGTGAATTGTAAGTGTAGAAGCACCATACTGTATGACTTTGTTTTAACTCACTGTGAAGACCGAGCGTTCAAAACCTACAAGCTGCCTAGTGTTTTACTTGAAGGGAGACTATCTATTAGATGCATGTTCAACTTAAGTAAAAATAGAAAAGGCCTTAGAGTCAGGACCCTTTGAGAACATTTTATAACCCCAGCTGCAAAGCACACTGCTGTTTTTATCTAGCTGTAATCCTTTGTTTCTCTTTTATCTTTACCCCATTAAATATCCCCAAGTGAAATGGGACTACAATTATGATAGTAAAGTATATATATAAAAGCAAAACACTGCTATGAAATGTGTGTGTGTTAGTAAGTAGCATATATTGCAAAATAGCCCACATGACCAAGACTTAAGGCTACTTCTAAGCATCACAGTCAGTCAAGTGTATTCCCAACAAGCCACAGCATATTCCACAATTTACAGAACATGTGATTGTGAAAGCTAGATTGTAACTACATTTTTCTCATGTGTATACAAGTGTCCCAAGATGCAGTTAAATTAATGTGTTATACATACATACAGTTATAGAAACAGTCTTATTGGGCATGTCTGCATGTGCATTTAAGCGTGACTTTAATGTGTATTAGCTTAGTTCGCACTAAGCAGGTTTAGGCAGGCATCTACACGTGCTGGTATTACAGCTCATTAACACTGGGTATGGACTGATTTAGGACTAAGTCAGTCTGCACACACAGCATCAGTTAACACATATGTTAATGTGCTTTAACTACTCATGCCTAAACCTGATACCTGCAAAAGTCTAAATTTGCCATTTTAAATGCACAATTAAGGGTGCACACATGGAGACGTGCATTGTTAATGCACATTAACTTAGGCTAATGCACATTAAAGCATCATGTGTAGATATGCCCACTGAGGAGTAAGTTTCTTAAAATCTTTCCCTAAAAATCCTCTAAGAAGGAAGCTAATAAGGGGATACAAAGTTACAGAGGATGTATGGTACAGATTGCTCACCATTTATTAAGTGATGAGATTCTTCAAGGGTTAAAGAAGATTAGATTTCCTATAAAAGTTCTTCTCTTCTGACAGCTTTTTGTTTGTGAGCTTTTCTCAAGGTTGATTCAAGGAGCTTTTTTCTTTATCAGCTTAATTTCAAGCAAATAGCTCATAAGCCATAAGAATCTCAGAAACAGGAACAGACAAGGCAGCCTATTATATCTGACCCTTTGAAGGTCTACATTTTAGCCATAATATGGCAGATATATAATTATGTCCTTGAAATCAAGGTATCATGGATCTAGTAAAGTTTTTGAACACCCTACCTAAACTGTAGATCTTTAATAAAAGAAGCAAATAAATGTAATTTGATGTTTGGTGTTTCTAAAGGAGAGAGAATTGGTACAAAAAAAGTGATTAATGCAATATTCCTGGCCAATTACATCTGAAAAAATGCAAGAGTATAAACACTTTTTCTGCCCTCACAGGACACTAAGAGCTAAACCATATTTTCCACATGTACCTAAATGGCATGTATGCAACTGCATATTTTGGCACTTATATACAATTTGCAATTCAGCTCTGGGTAGCCAAGAGAGGCACAGATGGCACACCAGAAAGTGTGTTTAAATGAGATGGATGCTATCATGGAAGGGTACCCTGGGCTCTTTCTTTTAATGGGGATCTTTCCTAGGGGTGTTTATCTATTTTGTCTAATGATATTAAATACAAGGTGTAATGGGCCAGCTTTAAGAGGAGGATTAAGAATGCCTAGTCCATGGCCTAGTGGTCAGAGCACTTTGCTAAGAAGCAGGGTCACACACTCCCTGGGTGGAGGTGGAGTGGGGAGGGAATCTAGACCTCCTCTCTGGGTAAGAGTCACAAAGCTACTGGGCTTCCCCACCACTGCTTTATTTCTGAAATAAGTGTTCAGGTCAGTTGTATCTTGGTACAGGGAGAAACAGAATCCTAAACCACATATATGTGCTACTAAGGGTGGTGCATGATTGCTTATGTTCTGTTTAGGAACATAAAGCAAAACATTAGCCCTAAAAATCTACATGGATATTTTGACAGTACTATGGCTTTGATACCAATGTATATACCAGTCCTATGCACTAATGCATATGAAAATGAAATCCAAATAATTTGTCCTTAAAATAACTTTGAATGAAAGGAAAAAAAATCTAAAACTATTAATTGTAACATATTAAAATCAACCTTGAACCAATTGTTTTTGAAGTTGTGTACAACAATGGATATTTATTTAGGTGCAGTACTTTTAAGTCACAAGACTTGTGGGGACACTTCTCCCAGAAGGATAGCAAGTCTCTCGTTCCTATTTAGTGCAACCATTGGGAACAAAGCAAAAATTCATTATATAATCATACACTAACTGGTCATACATGATCATTACTTCACAAAAGGCCCAACTTTGCAAGATGCAAATACCCTGCACTCTCAATGACTACAAAGGGAGTTGAAAGCATTCAGAAGTTGCTTAGTGCTTTGCAAGATGAAGCACTTAAATGAGATTGTTTTTCCCCCGAGTAAGAATTTTAAGATCGGATCGTCTTGCTTGGCATAGAAATAGGAATTCATTACAGCTTTGCAAAGCAAAAAGACACAAATTGCCTTTTTATGAATATTATGAAGTTCATGTCCAGAAAAATACTATAGTTTCACATAATTTTACTTAACTCCTACATGTTAAGTTACAATACCATATACAGTGTATTAAACTAGCTACTACTGCTTAGCTTCAGTGTAGCATTGTTAAAGCAAAATGGAAACATTTGGTATAGTGAGACAAAAGCAGCTGGATTAGTCTTAATTGCAATGGCTGTTTATGTTAAAACTGGAGTGTGGTGATACACTAGGGGCAGAATACTTGAAAAGGACTTGTTTTAAGTATTTCTAACACACTAAAAAAATCTTGTTTTGCCCAGAAGTGAAAATAGAGACTTTTTTTTTAAGGAAAATTTTTCATGTTCCAAGTCAAATCAGCCAAATCTATTCCAAACCCATTAGTCATTCAAGAATCAAATGTGATCCTCCAGCAAACATCCTCCAACCCCACTTGGGGCTTCAGATGCTTCCAAATCCTTTGGCGGGTATCCTGGGCTTGGGCTTCCAGAAGCTTGGGGATTGGATGACCCTGAGTTTGGCTTGCCCATGGCCATATGGCTGCAGGAGCAAGCTAGGGAGGAGTCTCCCATTTCCCTAAAGTTGGCGTGTAGCTGAGATCCTCCCACTGGAAGCTGGCCAGTGGGAAGCTAACTACAAGGCTCTCATAGGTAGTCCTGTCCACAAGCAGACAAGGGTGCAACCCTCCACTACACAATGCCATTTGAATTGCATTACTTCGGTCAGGGTATTTCCCCCGCCACCATTGTAGCCATTGGTTTCCACAGCTGACTTCCAGTGCACTACCCGGGGTGGCTTCATGGCTGTGCCTGTTAGCTTGGTGTTGTGAAATAAACACCACCAGGTTGGGGTTGGTATTGCTGGATTTCTCATCAGTTCCACACAGTCTTTGTTCACTGCTTTCTTATCCTCTGCTACTAGGTTGGCCTGCTGAAACTCTACTCCTTCTACAGCTCTGTGTGCTTTTCATCTCTCTCCCAGCACAAAGTCACCAGCAATTGCTTCTCTAGTCACAGCACAAAGTAAACTTACCAAGCTTCCTAAGTTGACAAGATGAGAGGCTATTACCAGGTCAACCCACTGGGAGTTTAACATGGCTCCCAACTATCAGAGGCTGGAAAGGAGGGTTTTTTAGTCTCTCTCTCAAACACACACCATGGGATACTTCTCAGTCTTGCATGTAGTTGTTTTCATTTTGTTCCTTTGTTCCTTAGCCAGAAAAGGAAATGATGCTGTGTATCTTCAGGGATGCATAACATTGCATAAATCAGTGACAAGTCCAGGAAAAATGGGGAAAATCTGACGCAAAGTACATTTATGTCAAACATTTTGTTCCCAGTCAGGAGTGAACATCAGTGAAATTAAAAAATTTAATACAGTAGAATGAATGATGAGCAAAATAGTTACATGTGTTGACATATTCATCTCATGCTGGTGAAATAAATGTTTTCTCAGTGCCACTGTATGTAATATTCTGTGATATTAAGGTACTACTTTAAAAAGACCCATGCATTCTATTATTCTTATGCACAACAGAGGGAGGTTTAAGGCGATTGTAACTCAAAGTTGAGAGATTATACTACATTTGATCACATATCACAGAGGTTAAGCATAACCAATCTCTTTTTGGGGGGAAAATGCTTTCTTTTGTACAGTCCTGGTGGTAGAATATGAGCTGCACTGTTACACATTACTTTTAAACAATCATAAAGGCACGTAAAATGGGAGCGTTCACCCATTAAGGGGTATTAACTCATCCTAAGTATCCTTTTAAAGTTATGCCAATTCCAGAAAGGGTTATTGTTGATCCGTTTCACCTACTTCATTCCAGGCTGTTGGTAGTTTGCTTTGGGGAAATAAAATGCTTACTTTCATTCCTCCAACATACCAGGATGCATCATTCCCAGGGGCTGCTTTGAAGCTTTACTACAGTTTGCTCCATAGTCTCGCTGCCTGGTGGTTCTACTCTCCACTACCAGGAGTATTCTGCGGTGGCAGGGAAGCATGCCTCCCCTAGGCCCACTCATCCCAGCTTCCCATAGCCCCCTTACCTGGGACTGGACTTGTGGGGACTCAAAGGAAAGCTCCCACCACTAACTTTTTGGCCAGGGGAGAACAGGGGAAAGGGACCAGGAGGGTATAGTAAAAGTTCAAGTAACCTCAGGTAAAGTGAACTTAATTGAAGTTTTCCCACACCTTGTGCCTGACTTAAAGGAGTACATAGCCCCCAGCAAAACTTGTATGGGGAGGGGCTGAGACAAGGTGAAGGACTTGAGATCCAGTTTGACAGGGCTCTTGCAGGCAGCTGGCATGGAGCCATCCACTTGAGCAGATCAGCTCTGCACTCACCAGTCCCTTCCTTTCTAGGTTGAGATGAGACCATGGAGGGCTTGGGGGGGGGGGGGGGGGGGGGCAAGCTCCCCCCACAAACCCCCCCCCCCCTGAGAGAATCGCTGGGGGCGG
>NW_017729032.1:90292776-90294207 GCF_001723915.1 Gavialis gangeticus
GGGGGGGGGGGGGGGGGGGGAGGGAAGCTGCCCCCACCAACCTCACCACCTCTGAGAGAACTGCAGGGGGTCAGCAAGGTTTGTTGCAGGTGGCTGGTGCTTGCCAGCCCCCTCCCAACCCTCCCAGCAAGGAAAGCAATGTGCAGCCCACCCTGCACCTCAGCAGCACCCCTCCCAGCCTGCACAACTCCCCTACCCCTGACCTGATGCCAGCCCTCCAGATTTCCCAGAGAAGGCAGAGCTGGGGAGCTCATTGTAGCAGGCTTGCATGTGGCCCAGCTCTCCCCACCATACAGTTAATTAACACATGACAGAATATTTTTTTCAGTTCTTTTATTTCATTTCAAATAAAAATGCTTTGAATAATTACATTAAAACATTTTATACAACCCTAAAGAATTTAAGAAGGCCAAGGTGGGCTGAAGCCAAGGTTGGCTGAGGCTCCCTTATCTTTGTTGTGCCAGCCACCTTCCTTCCAAAATGATATCATATTCCCTGCCTACGCTTCCCCTCCCTCATGGATGGCCACTTCATCATGTCTCAGTTTCCCTGGCCCCACAACCCCCTGGTTCTCAGCTCTTCCCTGGTGTGTGCTGTGTGCCATTCAGTGAGCATGCTAGTTATCAGCCTTGTGTCCTGGTTATTCCTCCCTTCCTCCAGCCCTCCACCCCAGAACAGATCTCCCATCCCATCCAGCATCATCCCTGCCACTGCTCCTGCCATCCCCCACAGTCCAATCCAATCCCAATTAACTGAGACACATGCAAGATTTTGGTCCTTTAATAATTTTTTTTCATTCCTTTCTGTTTACTTTTCTTGGCCTCTCCCCACTTCACTTCAAAGAGTTTTTCAAGATTTGTCCCCTCCCACCTGTAGTTTTGGTTTGGCTCTTGCTGGTGCAAAGGGTGGGAAGCCAAAGACCCCAAGCTGAGTTTTCTGTGCCCATGTTACATGTCACCCTTTCCACTCCTCTTCCATACAAAAGAAGGAATAGATGACCATACCCCTGCTCATCAGACCCTCTAGTAGAAACTCACAGTTGTGCAAGTCTGAGACAGCATCAAGCTTTAACTTGTCACAGCTCTGAAACTGTTCAAACTTTATGACTTTATAATAATCCACATGTTTAAAGTTCTTTAAAGGTAACCTGCAACAACACCCTTTGACAATCAGAACACTTAAAAATCATACATCAAGCTACATTTTGAGTGTTTATATACATGCTCCAAGAGGGGGGTGCACTTGAATTAGAGCAGCTCCAAGAGTGACAATTAAACCACATGTGGCATCACATGTATCAGCATCCCCACACTGAAAAATGGAGGCAGGGGTGCTTTAACTAAAGCTTACTGAACAAACTTTAGTTAAAGTGCCCCCACCACCATTTTTCAACATGGGGAACCTGCTGATACATGTAATGCTGGGGTCTGC
>NW_017729032.1:90299207-90300323 GCF_001723915.1 Gavialis gangeticus
ACCACATGTGGCATCACATGTATCAGCATCCCCACACTGAAAAATGGAGGCAGGGGGGCTTTAACTAAAGCTTACTGAACAAACTTTAGTTAAAGTGCCCCCACCACCATTTTTCAACATGGGGAACCTGCTGATACATGTAATGCTGGGGTCTGCTGGAGCGCAATAATTACCATACTCCAGCAGACTTGATTAATCAAGTCTGCTTTGACATGCTGTAATGACAGCATGTAACTAGAGCAGCCTCACTGCATGCCTATAGGCACCCATTATATGTAGCAAGACCAAATGGAATTATGCTCAAATTAATGTGTCATTCTCCTACTATATTATTGAATTAATCTAGCTTGTAGAGATCATATTTATATAGTGATAGCACTCTTGCCATTTGTATTTTGCCAGTACCTAAAGATGCCAGTCAAATTTCAATAGATTACTTGTGTACCCACATAGGTCACTGTCCCAAAAGCTTACAGTCAAAGTAACAAGGGCTCGGTTCCTCATCAGGACCATTCAGTACTACTACAACATGAATAGTCAGCAACCAGTGGGACAAAAACACAAGCACTCTATTTGCTTTGTGTGGGGCTCCAGAGCAAAAGCTTGTTGTTTAATTTTTGGACAACCCGAATGCTCTGTTCTACTTGGAATTATAGATGCCTGGTCCAGCTGCCAGGCATCTTTGGAAAGAAGATACAAAGAATGGGAAAAGCATCTTTTATTACTTTCCTTTACAAATTCTAAAATGGACTAAAAAGTTCCATGATAAATTTCATAAAGGTGTGTAATTTTATGAATGACAGTGGGCCTTTTTCTATGTAAAATGGCTTAGAATAAAAGACCTGCTTGACTCCATGAGGTCCCTTTCAGCCCAACTTTTCTATGAACTTGAAGTTCATTTTACAATGTTAGGACAGACATTTAGAGCCATACTGACCTCACTTGGGGAACAGAAAGAAATAAAGACTCCTATTACCTACCAGATTACTGGTATCTGAAACATGGAGTACAGAGACTGTGCCCCACCAGCTGTCCTCCCAGAGAATGGTGAGGAGAGAAGGCAAAAAGTATACCATACTTATGTAACCTGGGCAGTACTCCAAGAGGTACCCCCTC
>NW_017729032.1:90301283-90308787 GCF_001723915.1 Gavialis gangeticus
GTCACTGCCAGCCAGCCCGTCACACTTATATCATCATCATCACAAACCACTGAAAACAGGCAGCACTATGACAGGAAACAGGGACTACCCTGTGTTTAAATATAAGTTATCCTTTTGAAGTGAATACACAGTATCACAAAGTCAACCTTTTCGCACTAGGTTCTATAAGCTGAATCAAATCACTATAAATTAAAACAAGCCCTGAGTGAAGCATCTGGCCTCCCTCATGGTACTTTGGGAGAAATGGCTTCAGGACAGTGAGCACACCAAGAAGGAAGATACAACAGCTTTCCAATAGATACAAGGAGTCTTTAGCTCCAGTCTGATCGCAGAACTGTTTTTGCACTTTAAATTAAGCAGTCATTATTGCAGACAGCTGCCTTAACCACTAAGCTGCAGATTCATGTTTCTCTCTAGTGCAATGAAACTGGGATTCTTTTCTACATAGCTTCAGTGGTAAGGTTGGAAAATGCCCATCTCTTTGCCCAGAGAGAGCTCTGGCTTGGTGTTCAGGGCATACTCCTAGGATGTCAGAGATATAGGATTGAGTTTCCTTGGGCATAGGAAGAAATGTAACCTGGATCTCCTACTTCAAGTTTACATGCTTCAACCACTAGACTATTAAATAAAGTAGTTATCACTACCACTGGCTATGTTCTAAAAGCAAGTGGTGGCTTCTACTACATTTCATACAGAGCCCAAACCTGGCAGTGTATCTTAAGTGTAAGGAAATCTATCAAGTCCCTAAGGGGGTTGAGAGATGCATTTGCCTTTTTTCTGGATCCTGTTTAGTCCTAGGCATGAAATAGGTTTGGAATGCCTTAGAGTCATAGCAGGGCAAGTCCATGCCCAGGGGAGCTGCCAAGGCATGGAGCAGTGCCAGTTCCTGTCATACTGAAAAGCAGGTTTTTCTCTGATTAAAAAATCCCCAATATTCAGATTTTAAAAAGTAAGCCAAAATCCATATTTTTTCATGATTAAAATGAAACTCCTCTAATATATAGATTTAGGTGGTTCAGGATCCAGAAACAAGGCATATGACTGTCTCAACCCCCTTATATATCTATATATTAGTGGCATTTCATTTTAATTGTGGAAAAATATGGGTTTTGGGTTACTTTTTAAAATCTGAATATTGGGAATTTTTTTAAATCAGAGAAAACCAGGATCCCTGTTGACCAGGGCTGCCTTTGCATCCTAGGTCAGGCAGCAGTTACATTGTATGGGAATTGTCAGAATAACATTTTTGGGCTTACACGGCCACTTGAGGTTCTTCTGTCCTTTTGGGATCTAACCTAAATGCTTTTCAGTGCTCCTTCAGAAGTGGCATGATTTTGTATTGCCCCTTTCAATGGACTCCACAAGCTAGACATTAATCAAAATTGTACATAACATTCAAATTTGTATTTTAACATTTTGACATACAGGGGATGAAAAAGAAATCAAAGAAAATGGAAAACACAGCAGTATCAGGGAAAATGTTGTCCAAAAATACTGCAAATTGATCTTTGCTTCTGCTCACTCTCCCTGACCAAAAAGCAATTTTCTTAATACTTAGACTTCCTCCTGGCCAGTACCATTCAGGAGAATCCCATATTTTATTTATTTTGAAGTTTGCACGATGAATATTTTATTTCCATTGCATTCACAGTTTAATTGGGATCTCCCCCAGGGTACTAAACTATAGTTGCATGTGCTTGGAAAGTTACGTAGGTGACTGCTTGCTTGTCAGTTTTGTGGTATCCTCAGTTTGCAGGCTGTAGCATCCAGTTATTTTTCATTTTTAGCTAGTTAAGCTAGTTAGTTTAAGCTAAAGATCCCAGAATGTATTTGATCCCAGCAGTCTTTCCTGCCCAAAGCAGGGGGACTATGCCTGAATTATCTTATAGGGTCCTTTCCAGCCCTAAACTGTTGTGAATCTGTAAACTTTCTGGTAGTTTCTTGATTTTGTAAATGTAAACTTTTCTATCCTCTCTCAAAATTAGTGAGATGGGACAGGTAAAAAAAGGATTTATGTTCATTCCAGTTCAGATTCTGGCATGTTTTTACATTGAGTACAACCTTACCCATAAATAGTCTCACAAGAATGAATAAGACTATGCTGACTGAAGGACTGAGTCAAGCCTCAGAAAGTAACAATCCTTTTCAGTCCTCTGGCTAATAAGTCATCAAAGGCAGATTTGATAAAAATGTATAAAAATCACTTCCAGGATTCTCAGGTATATTACATAGGAACACTGGAATAAAAGGTATCCTTTGAATCACAGACTTCAGCCCCAACTGTTACAGGTAACCACATTGAAAATACATTTAGGGACAGGATTTTACAAACTAGGCAGGTGCCTTACCTCCTTTAAACATACTGGAAAGGTATTTCAGAAACTCATTTATCTGATAATCAGAAATCTTTCATTAATTTCCAGCCTAAACGTATTCACAATCAGCATATAATCTTTTGTTCTCATCCCAACAGTGTCATTTAGGTTTAGGCAATTTTTTCCAACTCTGATATTTACTCCCATAATGTACTTATGAAGAGAAATTATATACTCTCTCAGCCTTTATTTTACTCGGTTAAATAAGCCAGCCTTTTTTCACTCCTCCTGTAAGATACGTCCATTCTCCTAAATCATTTTAGCAACCTCTCTTTGTGCCTGTTTCAGTTTGAGTTCATTTTCTGGACTTTGCCTGACCAGAAATATGTATAGTATTAATGGTGTGCTCTTACCTCCTCTTTGTACGAGGACATTAATCTCTATCTCTACTGGAAATACCTGGTCTGATATATTTTAGGATTGCATTTGTCTTTTTCACAGCCATATCACATCAGTGATATATCCAGGTCTTTCTTCTCCTCAGCAAATTCCAACTAGAAAGTCTTCATTTTGTTCCAAAAAGTCTTATCATTTGCTACTAAATGCATTATCTTACACTTTCTATTATTATGTCACCCCATTTCTCTTATCCCAGTTCTCAAGGTTATCCAAGTCTTCTGTATATCATTTCAGTCATCCTCAAAATTAACAATGCCTCCCAATTTTGTTTCAACAGCAAATTTCATTAAGGCATTCCCCTTTTATGCCAAGATTGTGAAAATATTAGTGAAAATATTTTCATCCCAAGACTGATTCTGGAGGAAATGCATTAGTAGGTTCCCCCAATCCTGAGAGTTTCTCCTTTAGCATAACCTGTTGTCATTGTATCCTCTTTCTCCAGTTCATTATCTACTTTACAGTTCCAATATTAAGCCCCATCAACTCAATCTTAACTAAATTATCATCTCTAATTTAAAATGCTTTACTTAGGTCACTTATAAATTAGAATACTACATTTCCCTTTTTCTAAAAGAAACCCAAAAGCCCCCAAAAACCAAACATCAAAGAAATATACTTGGTTAATCTGACGTCTTCTAGGTTTGTACAATTCACATTATATTTACTATCAATTATCTCCATGTCCTCAGTTATTCTTTATTTCAAAAATTTGTTCTAAAGCTTTGCTATTGGAGGTCAGACTAGGAAATCTGTTTTTGATCCAGGTCAGTTTTTCACTCTCCTAAAATACTAACTTTGTTATTCCCCAGTTGCACTGTATCACTTCTAATTTAGTAGATTTTTAATCCCTGCTATCAGATTTGAGACTTCATGGGTGAGTTCTTTCAGAAATCTGGAATAAAAAACATCAATTTCTCTCACCTCCTAAATTAATCCCATTAAATTTATTGACTTCTGCTTCCCTAGATGTGGTAATTTCCATCTCCATATATTCCATTCCACTTCTGCCTGATATTCTACATCATCCTTTCATTGTTTCTTCCCTTCCTAGTATCAGCTTCTCCACATTAAGATCCTAGCTCTCTAAATTTCTCTGAATCTGTCCCTTTGAAATTAAAACCACAAAAGTCTTTAAATACTTTTCTTTATCAGTAACAATGTAACTTACATATCATTTCCCATTGTTTTGACATGATAATGCAGTCTCCACAGACTTGCACTGACATCATCTTATTTTGACATGATTTCATAACTATACCATTGACATCTTCACAGATTGATTTATTAAAGCTTTGACACTGTAATGCAGTCTATGGTAGAATTGCATTGACATCTTCTGGGGAATTTTGTGATGGCAGAGACTCCCAGGGAAGTAAATGGTAAAGTAGCTTTGACACACAAGAAAGGGTTGCCATTCATGCATGGGTGCTAATTATTGCTCTTAAATTTGTTTTAACAATATTTTTTATTATTTTAAGTATAAAATATATTCTGTTTATTATTGATCTGATTAATAAACTCTATTATTGCTTATGAATTGATGTTTATATATTAGTAAAAAGGTCAGAACAAAGTATGTTTTTTGTCATGATGGAGTAAAAAACAAATGGGCTTATTATTAAAATACATTTTTAAAGGGGGAAAGAATTTGCAACCCAGCTGTCAGTTTCCCAATATTGTTTGAGTGGAATGAGCACTGCCTCCTGGCTCATGTAGAGGAGTGGAAGTGAAGACTCTTTGGTCTATTTCTAGTTCTGACATTCAATTCCTGTGTGAATTTAAAACCAGTCAGTTCACTTGTATTCAGTTCATCTCTCTCTAAATTGGTTATACTAAAGGTAGTGTTACAGGTTACCTTTAAACCATTTTAAGACACTTAAAACAGGAGTGTCCATGTATTAAAGGGTGTTAAACTGTGATACAGACCCTGCAAACATCTAAAAATTATGTGACATAGGGTGAGGTTTATCTTCAAGCCGTACTACCTAGATCAAGCTAGGCTATTATTAGTCTGCTCCACTGAGATAAAGTGACCAATTTTCAATAGTCCAGCACCCCAGGGTGCATGGCTTCAGCCTCTCCACCCCAATGAACTTTCCACCCTCCTACCTCTATTTGCCCAGGGTGTGGTACTGGTCCCAGGCCAGCAACCTGCCCCACCCAAGATGGCACATTGCTGGCTCCAAAAACTCCAGGAGACCCAATCTGGGAACCCTGGGCCAGGAGCCAGGTATTCAGACCTCCTCTCAGAGGACTAAGCCTCTGTCCTGTATCCAGCTGGCTCCCCCCTAGTCAGGAGAATTTGGGGGTAGCCTTGGGGCTTTCCTCCCTAGCCTCCCACAGTCCTAGAGGGAATGGAGGAAAAGGGCTGCCTAGTATCATGTGGTGAAAGCATGGAACCCAGAGAAGTATGCTTCCCTGAGGTCTATGCTGGCACTGTGGTTAACCGTGGCAGTACTGTGCTGGGAACGGAGCCACTGGATGGTGAGATTATGGAGCCCAGGGAAGCACGCTTCTCGGTACTCCATGTTTTCATCATGTTCAACTCCTGGGGCTCTGCTCCCAGGTGAGGGATAGAATTTATGGGCATTTATAGATGTGCTTTGGGAGGTGGGTGAGGGGAAGAGGGGGTGGAATTTCAATTAGAGTGGCTCCAACATGGTTACATTTCACTATTATTACATTCTATGTTAACATCAACTACATTAGTTCAGTTCCTGCTACACCTGGAACACCATATGTATCCGCATCCCTAGGCTGAAAAATGGTGGTGGGGGCACTTTAACTAGGCCTCATCAATGCTGATACACGTGATGTTGGAGTCTGCTGGAGCATGGTAATTACCACATTCCAGCGTAGTTGATTAATTGAGTCTCCTCTGAGGCATTGTAATTATAGCATGTTGAAACAGCCTCTCTGCACGTGTATAGGCACCTCTATCTCCTAGCCAACCTCCTGCTCACCAGCCCCTCTACTGTCAAGTAATAACTGTGCAGGTCAGAGATGGGATTCCTGGGAATCAATCAGGGAGTTGGTGAGGCTCTACTCACTGAGGTGCCCCTGAGGGTCACAAGAAATAATGTCCATAAGCTAGCAGAGAGCAGATTTGGACTGGACATTAGGAGGAACTTCTTCACAGAGTGGCCAAAATCTGGAATGGGCTCCCAAGGGAAGTGGTGCTCTCCCCTACCCTGGGGGTCTTTAAGAGAAGGCTGGATAGGCATCTGGCTGGGGTCATCTGAACCCAGCACTCTTTCCTGCCTATGCAGGGAGTCGGACTTGATGATCTATTGAGGTCCCTTCCAACCCTAGCATCTATTAATCTATAAAACCTGTGACTGCTCTGAAACTATTTCAGCTCTAACACTGCCTAACAGTCCACAGATTTAGACTGAATTGAAAGTAAACTGTAAGAGCACCATAATACTTGTTTGCTTTGCAGAGATGCTTTGAGGATTATTACATAAATGTTTGTAATACATTTTTAAAATAATCAGATCAAAATCACATTAGAAGCAAAAAATACAACCCAGAATTTCAGCAACTGAAAAAAAATCTTCCCATGTTACCCACTTTGGTACATAATCCAGTATATTTTCTCTCTAATTACTATTAAATGTTATTGTTAAAGTAACATGGTAATTCATTGCAAATTTACGCATGACTGTGTGTGGCAGCGAAATGATCTGCCTAGGAATGCACAGCCTAATCAACTGATTTTGTCTAAAACATGAAGGAAAAGAGAATGGTACATTGATACACACCAATCAATTTAGAACTCTATTCATTTGTGCTTGGCAGGGCTATTTTTAAGCCCCTACATAAATAAAGTCATATTTTGCCACCTCTTCTTATGTTTGTACTCTACAAAGAATCCTTTTGATTTCAGTGGAGATTTTCAAATTTAGAGAATGTCTTTCCAGGGGACTTTATTTATAAAACCTAATTATCTGTTTCTGATTTTCTTTTATGGGCTATCAAATCAAGCATCAGAGTACTATTGTACTAGGTACTATGAAAAAAATCATGATCAAGAAACTAGTCTCTGCTTCATAATTTACGACTCAGAAGGAAACTGACAAGCAGATGAAACAAAAGTGAGTGAGGGGACTGAGGTAATAATGAACAGGGGAAGGAAAAAAGATGTCTAACCAATACTAGATAGAAGTAACTTTTTGGAGTCACAGCAGAGGTAGGCATTAATGAGAATGGAGCAAATAAAGTTGCTCCTTTCCAAACTTTTTGAGGGAGTGTTTTCCTTCTATGCCTAGAAACAGCATAGGAGAGAGTGTGAAGGTGTTCTGATAAGAATAAAAAGTAATCAGGGGATTGATACTGATCCTATTGGCTGTACAACAATTTACAGAGTGGTAAATTAGTAGATTCCAGATCAGAGGGCCTAAGGAATTAAAACCCTTAAAAAGCCTTAGACACGGAGCTTGTGTTTGATGCTGTGAAAGGGAAGGCACACAGAAGGGGTTGATGAGCTCAGTATAATTAGTCAGGAATCTGCAGTGCTTTGAATGGAGATGAGGATGGCAATGTGCCTGGCATCAAGATTACAGAAGCCAAAGAATGAGTCTGAGAGGGCTTGAGCAGAAGCCAGCACAGTCTGGATAGACAACTCCCCCCCCCCCAAAAGAAAACAACACAAAACCAAAATGAAACAAAACAGAACTTTAAAACATTACACAGGTAGAAGTAGCAAGACTTGCTCATAGCCACTGAGA
>NW_017729032.1:90313787-90317518 GCF_001723915.1 Gavialis gangeticus
GGATAGACAACTCCCCCCCCCCCCAAAAGAAAACAACACAAAACCAAAATGAAACAAAACAGAACTTTAAAACATTACACAGGTAGAAGTAGCAAGACTTGCTCATAGCCACTGAGAATTTGACATTCAAAATATAATTTTTGTACTTCTTTAAATAAAGACCCAGGGACAATTCTTGGAGAAGCGTTTGGATTGTAGGACTCTAGATTCCAGATCCATCCTCTGACCATTATGCCAAAAAGTTATGTACTTGAGCTCTCTTTCACACCTGATGAATGTTGCTTCCTCTGTTGCATTGTGGCAGAACCTCATGAAAGGAATGGAGAAGGCTGTGACTGCAGCCTAGGCTATAGACTGGTGGTTACAGCACTCTCTTTGGAGATAAGACTTTGAATCCCATCAGGGTGAGGAAAGAGAACTTCCTCTTACCATAAGGCTATTATATAAAGAGTGATAGAAGCAGCAACTACTGCCTTCTTCATATACTTTTGAAAGTGACCATTACTTTAGTATTATGTGAAAAACTCAATCCAGGCCTTCTCAGGAGGCCTAGGAAGAGTACCACCTAGTTTCTTGATCATAGAAGCTTGGTTTTGTGCATATATCTAGACTGGTGAGGTTCTGAAACTCTAGGTATCTTGAAAACTTTAAAATAAAACATTAAAGTAATTCCTTCCTTTCTTTTCTTCTTTTTTTGGTGTGGTGGAATCTCAGTTTCAGATGTAGGACTATATCGATAAAAGACTTAATGAATGCCTGTATTAGACCCTTTAGTTCAGTGTAGAGACACCTGAACTAGCCCCAAACTCACTAGGTTGGGTACTGGCAGCAATATATCCATGGTTACCCTGATAAAGGCTCTGGTCTCAGACACTTTACTCTGAGTAGCAGGGTGGTGCTTCTCTCCTCTTGGCATTTAGAGCTCTAAATTTTCTCATGGAGTTAGGCTCCGATGCCATTTCTTTCAAGGACAAGCAGAGGCGAGTCATTTCCTTCAAACACATTGTCAAAGGATAAAATAAGGGGAGGTGTCTGGAGATTTTAGGATTAGGCAATAGTTTTGAGAAATGTAATTTTACAATTAGAGGCATAAAGTAGGAATAAGGTAAAACCAAGCCACCTAAGTCCTTTGTGAAGTAAACCCCGTTAGAGCATGAATTCTTTATCCAAGGTCCAACAGAGGAGGGAAATGTATTGTACTTCTAGAAGAAATATCAGTCAGTGTCTTGCCTTGTAACACAAATTTTGTCATCCTTTGCAGTCCCACTTTGTCTAGGTGAATGCATCATTTTTGCTGTCTTCTGTAGAAACAGCAATGTTCACAAACATGTAATAAAAACACAGAACTAAAAGGATCAGGGATAACAATCAAGGACAACAAGCAAAATAGAATCATTCACATATACAGAATCATAAGGTTAGGAATGTTCAACATTGTTTTTAAGTGAAGGATACCATTTTCCTCAGGTGTCTCACTGATTAACATGTATAAGCAATGCTAAGAGCAGGGACTTATATCTAAGACTCAACATCTTAGGTACTGCTCTAACAAGGACCCCACCCAGAATATTTCCTCCAAGTTGGGATATATAAGTGCCAACCCTTTTAGGTAGAAAACAGTGAACCTAAAAGTTAATTGTTGCAGCAACTAAATCCTTTATTGCATCTGTTTTTAAGGAAGTCCAGTTATAGTTTCAAAGATAAACATGTAAAATAATGTACAAACAAAACATTTTTTCCAAGCTAAACGGGGATGGAGCTTTACCATGCATCAATTACTCCACAATAACTGTCCAACTTTACAATCTTACTTGGCCATCCATTAACTTAATTTATACTGACATACATTTAGGCTGGAGATTAGGAACAGAGCAGATTGCCACTGCAGTGTGGACAAGTCCTAAATATTTCTTAACATACTCTCAAAGTTGTGCCTATGTTAAAATTCTCCATCTGAGTGAGCCACAAGGAGGTATGTATGTCACATAATGTTCCAGATAGCAAGATAAGTCCAATATCAGACTTAGGAAAAGATACGGATCTCAATTTAATTGGCTCCTTTCTATTGTGGAAACAGGGTGCATCTCCACATGCACTGTACTGAGTTGAATAATTAGCTCCACAGTAAAGTGTCACTGTCTACATATGCATCAGTATTAGGGTGTAGTAAATTACTTAACTCTGTTGAAGGATAGTAGTGTTGGGGACAGTACTTTCCTACAGTGGAGTAATTACATGAGCTGAAATACACATGTAGACAGTGACAGGGATGGGCTGGAGCATGAGGGTGATAAAATATGGCTCCTGCCTGCCAGCCAGCCAGCCCCCTTGTGCCCCAGACAGTCCCTCTGCTGCTCACGACTGCCACCCAGAACCCAGGGCTGGCCCCCTAGGCACCCTGCCAGCTTGGGGCTGCTCCACCCCAGTTCAAACTGCTGCAGTCCCTGGTGCATGTTCAGATGCTGCATCCAGGAGTAGCTAATGCTGGAGTTTATAGCGTTGCTTTAATAGCACATGTAGATACACCCAGGAAGTGCTTGGTGGTATCAACAGCATGAAATACGAGGTGCCTTTCTGAGTCTGAGAGAAGATTGATCTGATAGACATAAGTTACACTTTCTTTTAGTTTTCTGCAGCTCTTGAGATTGGATTTAATTAGCATTTAATAATTTTTCACAGTAAGGAGTCCCACATTTTGTCTTTGTCTAGACTATTAAAATTGATTGTGTTTTAAATCAGGTGAGCTAATTAACTGAGGGTTACAGTTCCTCCCAGGGTTACTTTGGGGGCAGTGCACCAACCCACCTTCCCTTTTCAGGTCTAAATATAAAAGCACAAACAAGCCCCTTAATTGTACTTTAGGAGATGAAGTTTTACTGTCAGCTGGCCTTTATGTAAATACAATATCCAGTTTTGCCAATCAAATGCAAATGACTCTAGGCCACTCACAACTTTATAATCATCATGGCAGTGTGAAAATTGTAGATAATCAGGAGGTGAAGAACTGATTAGCATGAGTTTTCATCTTTTCACAGATAATTGCAGACCAAAGCCAGAGAATAAAATTTAGAAACAGATGCCTAAAATGAAACCAAACCCATAGCCCACTGTGCCTTCCACAAAGTAAAAGATCTTATTTAATTTTTATCATGTATGATCTTTTCTAGAGAAACTATAGGAATATTTTAGCTACAGTTTGCAATAACCATGTACTGATAGAAAAAAACTAGGAATAACATTTAAACATGAAAAGTAGTTAAGCACAATTTAGGCTTCAAAATTAGTCGATTGAAATACTAAAGGAAATTCAGAGATTGACACAACTAGTAGGAATGATTCCTTTAGAATCAGTGTACCAATATGTTTGCAGTAAACAGTGTTTTGGAGGTTGCCATCTTTTATTTTTTTAACAAATATATATGTATAGTCACAACTACTTACGATAGCTGTAGTATAGACGTGTGGTATAGATACATGTGTAGCAGGATTGCCCTTTGGAGCTTGGGTTGAGTCCCAGACTTGAAATCTTGCTGTTTTGATTGGTGGTGTGGCGGGTGCAGAGATCCCACCTCAGGAACACAGCTGGGTATTCGTATCCCTCTGCTGTTTCCACCACATGAGGCGGGCCAGTAGGGGGTGCTCCTGCGTTGAGCCACCCACCTCCCTGCGCCCGACCACCTTCCAGGCTCTGAATGCCTCCCTAGGGGCGCCTTATGTCCGGCCAACCCCTC
>NW_017729032.1:90318790-90319544 GCF_001723915.1 Gavialis gangeticus
GGGATTAAGTTTATCTTTGGGGTTCTTGCACCATAAGTGGTGTGATGTCATGCCTTATATTTTGTGAACTCTCTTTTTTGTAACTTAATAGGTGAGTAGAGTCCTAGGGCTCTGTTGGGACCCCCCTGTTGCTATTATTCACCTGTTCTTTTGTATTTATTTGTCGCTTATTTATTGTTCACCCATATTTACCTATAGTTTATCTGTTAGCTATCTATGTTTATTTTGGGGTTTATCCGTTTCAGATCAGATACTTACCTGTATCTGGAGCACTGGTATAAGGTTTTATGGCATTTACCAAGAGGGTATTGTTTAATGTTATTTGTTTTTATACATGTTTATATCCGTGTTTATATCCATGTTTTTTTCCCTTTTGATAAGGGAATGTTAATACATTTGTATATAGTTAAGTCCCCTGACTGTCCTGGCCTGATTTTATAGGGATGGAGGGAAACTGAGTGGTCTGCAGTTCCCCCACAGCACACCTGCCAGCTAGCAATCTCCTTCAATTGGAGAAGGGGAGTACATACCCGAGTTACCTGGGCTACACACATATATCTGAAGCTTTTTCAAGAAGGGGAGCTGCTGATTTGCAGCATGCAGCAAGAGTTACTTACTAATAGCTACATATGGACAAGCCACCTGTGATACAAATGTAGCAAAAATACAGTCTGAAACTTTAACCTTGGATGAAGCAGTATTAAAGCTGAGGCTATTTTGCTACATTGGTATCATTCCCAGCTTGTCTACATAT
>NW_017729032.1:90324544-90328128 GCF_001723915.1 Gavialis gangeticus
AACCCATTCACCAATCAGGAGGCAGCAAGACTTAAGTCATGCCCCTTTCCTGAGGGGAGGGGAAGAGGAGTTTCCCCACCCCAAGACCTGATTGAAGACTGCAACATGCAGGTCTGTAAGACTTCAGGGGAGGAGCCTTGGAGTATATAAAAGGAGCTGCGTGCCCAGCATGAGGGGAACACATCCGGGACAGAGAAGAGCAGGTCTTAGCGGAGCTGAGGAGAGCTGCTCAGCAGGGCGAAGCAGTAGCCCAGAAGCCCCCCTGAAGACTTCCATCCACAGGGAATGGCGGACAGCTCCAGCAGCTAGGCTGTCCATGTGCAGCACAGCGCATGGTGTGCAGACCCTGGTTGCGTGAAGCGGCTCAGGTCTGTAACCTCTGGCGTGTAGCCAGAGACACGGTGCACAGGCCAATGCATGGAGTAGGACCTTTGGAGCACTTTGGCAGCTCAGGTCCTCAACCCCCAGAATGAGGCTGGGAGCTCAGTGCAGGAGGCGCTGCACAGAGGATCCAGGAGCAGACTGAGCCTGGTGCTGCACGAGGCAGCCCAAGCCTCTGACCCATAGCAAAAGGCTGAGTCCAGGGACCCAGACAGTGCTCGGGCTACTGATCCAGCAGAAAGGGCTGAGCCAGAGGCCCCAGAAGCCCTGCATAGAGGTGCCCTGTTCCAGGGGACAGTGGCCCCCTCCCCCCAAAGTGCACTGCAGGTAAGAGAACAGCTTGGCGCAGAGGACGAGGGCTACCCTCCAGGCCTGGGAGCCATGAGTTGCAGGGAAAAGAGTATTCCCAAAGGGAAGGGGAGTCCCCCCTGGTAAGTTAAGGGCTCCTGGAAGTGGAGGTCCCACTGGGAGGGCCCCCCTAAAGTTCCCAGCTTCCTTGTAGTGTTTGGGAAAAGCCCAAGGTCATTAGGGTTTCCCCTTGGGATTAAGTTTATCTTTGGGGTTCTTGCACCATAAGTGGTGTGATGTCATGCCTTATATTTTGTGAACTCTTATTTTTGTAACTTAATAGGTGAGTAGAGTCCTAGGGCTCTGTTGGGACCCCCCTGTTGCTATTATTCACCTGTTCTTTTGTATTTATTTGTCGCTTATTTATTGTTCACCCATATTTACCTATAGTTTATCTGTTAGCTATCTATGTTTATTTTGGGGTTTATCCGTTTCAGATCAGATACTTACCTGTATCTGGAGCACTGGTATAAGGTTTTATGGCATTTACCAAGAGGGTATTGTTTAATGTTATTTGTTTTTATACATGTTTATATCCGTGTTTATATCCATGTTTTTTTCCCTTTTGATAAGGGAATGTTAATACATTTGTATATAGTTAAGTCCCCTGACTGTCCTGGCCTGATTTTATAGGGATGGAGGGAAACTGAGTGGTCTGCAGTTCCCCCACAGCACACCTGCCAGCTAGCAATCTCCTTCAATTGGAGAAGGGGAGTACATACCCGAGTTACCTGGGCTACACACATATATCTGAAGCTTTTTCAAGAAGGGGAGCTGCTGATTTGCAGCATGCAGCAAGAGTTACTTACTAATAGCTACATATGGACAAGCCACCTGTGATACAAATGTAGCAAAAATACAGTCTGAAACTTTAACCTTGGATGAAGCAGTATTAAAGCTGAGGCTATTTTGCTACATTGGTATCATTCCCAGCTTGTCTACATATAACTTAGAGTGTAACAGCTGCTTACTAGTTGGGAGCAAGAGTCCTCCCTCCTTTGAAAATGGCTCCAAAGGAATGTGAGCCCGTGACAAAAGATCCTACGGCACTATTTTCAAGAAAAGGGATATGTAGCCTCTTTGTAAAAGTAATTTTGCTAGTATATTCAGTACCTCTAAATATCTGATTGAGTTAACTTGTGAATAAAATGCACACAAACCTTGCATCAAACTGTTGAGTGCTGTTCCTATATGTTGTCATGCAACTGCAATGGTTTCTTTGTAAAAGAGGCTACATTTTGGTTGTAAGAAGTGTTCTCTTTCTTTGTTAGATAAATTGTTGGACACTTTGAGAGCTATTTGTTTCAAAGTTTTATAAATATATTTTCTTTCCCCCCCAGTCATTTATTTGAATTACAGCACCTTTCAGACAAACAGAGAAAACTGCAAGCCACATAAATAAATGAATTTGATATCACTTTTTACCTTTTACCCTCTATCATCAACTTATGGGTATTTATCTACTTCTCTCACAATATGGCTATACCCAGTTTCAGGCTATTGCAGGAATGGACTACTTATAGTCATAGGCTCATATAAGTATTACTGAGCACATCTACATGAGATGTTTACTGAGGATCTGCCTAATTAGCTCCTCAGTAAAGTCCCAGTGACTACACATGGCCTTATTAGGTAGCAGGAAATGAATAAATGTCGTCATAGGTTAGTACTTGTGAACGCAAGTACTATCCTATGGCAGCATTATTTAGAGTGCCACAATATACATGTAGATGCTGACAGGGCTGGCTGGGGCATGAGGGTACTTCAGCGTGGTGGCTGCCTGCTGGGGCACCCTCATGCCCCAGTTAACCACTCCACAACATGTTAAGCCAGGTTGGAGCAGCTCGGGGCTGGCAGGCAAACCTCCTAAACCAGCTACCGGCCAGTGCTGCTCTGACCCAGCTCAACATACTGCAGTCCCAAGTACACATGTAAACACAGTGCCTGTGAGCAATAAACTCCAGTGTAAACTGTGCCAGAGTTTATTAAATCAGATTAATTGCACATGCAGATGCTTCCATTGTGGTCAAAAGAGCATTCTTAGGAATCTGAAATCCAAAACCTAATGGATTATAATATAATATGAACTGTGAATATCCCCATACTGTGGTCCCTGTTGTACCCATTCTAAGGATCCAGTCCTTCTCTGGTGGGTACAAATAATTAACTACTGAAGAACAGGTCTGTGGGGACAGATATGGTAATTTATATAACCAAAGTTTTGTTTACAAATATGTTATACATAAAAAAGATCAAATGTATTTTGGTTGTATTCGTCTCTGCCCTTTGAACTGTACCTCTTGTTTTAGGATTAAAATCCACAAGATTCATGATCTGGGCAGGAAGGCCCCTGTACCAGTACAAGTCTCACTAAAGATAAAAGACATATGGCTTGACATCCAGAGGCCATCTGTACAAAGTAGCTTGCAGGGCGGAGAATTAAAATTGCAGGCTCTGTGTGGCAGGAACTGTGTTTTCATATGTGTTTATGGAGTGCCTAGCACAATGGGCCTAACCAAAGTCTCTAGGAATTATCAAGATAGAAATAATAAATAATACTTATCTTCATCAGAGGCCCGAAGACAAGTGAGATTCATCCCTAGGCCATTTAAACTTTTTCCCCATGCAAAAATATCATGATTTTTGAGTCCACATTTTCACAGGCCTGCAGGTCCAAAAAAACTCAACCAAGATCTGTATTCAATTGAGAAAAGGAGATTGATAGATTCTACTTGGAGACCAACTGCATTTTTATGGACTGGACTATGATAACAGTATCTACAGCTATATATTTTTTCCTATATTAAAAATGTCATGGCTCACCTGTCTAATATTCTAAGATTCCTTTTTGAGCC
>NW_017729032.1:90338239-90339585 GCF_001723915.1 Gavialis gangeticus
CGTGGTGGCTGCCTGCTGGGGCACCCTCATGCCCCAGTTAACCACTCCACAACATGTTAAGCCAGGTTGGAGCAGCTCGGGGCTGGCAGGCAAACCTCCTAAACCAGCTACCGGCCAGTGCTGCTCTGACCCAGCTCAACATACTGCAGTCCCAAGTACACATGTAAACACAGTGCCTGTGAGCAATAAACTCCAGTGTAAACTGTGCCAGAGTTTATTAAATCAGATTAATTGCACATGCAGATGCTTCCATTGTGGTCAAAAGAGCATTCTTAGGAATCTGAAATCCAAAACCTAATGGATTATAATATAATATGAACTGTGAATATCCCCATACTGTGGTCCCTGTTGTACCCATTCTAAGGATCCAGTCCTTCTCTGGTGGGTACAAATAATTAACTACTGAAGAACAGGTCTGTGGGGACAGATATGGTAATTTATATAACCAAAGTTTTGTTTACAAATATGTTATACATAAAAAAGATCAAATGTATTTTGGTTGTATTCGTCTCTGCCCTTTGAACTGTACCTCTTGTTTTAGGATTAAAATCCACAAGATTCATGATCTGGGCAGGAAGGCCCCTGTACCAGTACAAGTCTCACTAAAGATAAAAGACATATGGCTTGACATCCAGAGGCCATCTGTACAAAGTAGCTTGCAGGGCGGAGAATTAAAATTGCAGGCTCTGTGTGGCAGGAACTGTGTTTTCATATGTGTTTATGGAGTGCCTAGCACAATGGGCCTAACCAAAGTCTCTAGGAATTATCAAGATAGAAATAATAAATAATACTTATCTTCATCAGAGGCCCGAAGACAAGTGAGATTCATCCCTAGGCCATTTAAACTTTTTCCCCATGCAAAAATATCATGATTTTTGAGTCCACATTTTCACAGGCCTGCAGGTCCAAAAAAACTCAACCAAGATCTGTATTCAATTGAGAAAAGGAGATTGATAGATTCTACTTGGAGACCAACTGCATTTTTATGGACTGGACTATGATAACAGTATCTACAGCTATATATTTTTTCCTATATTAAAAATGTCATGGCTCACCTGTCTAATATTCTAAGATTCCTTTTTGAGCCCTGAACAATTGGCATTTGGTTTTATAGCTGGATGGACAGCAAAAATTTTTTTTAAAGTCTTGACATCATTCCAGTTATGAGTAAAACAGCCTGTACCAAACACACGCTGATAAACCATTTTTATCACCACATCATTATATAGTCACATTTTCATAGATATTAGGGCTGAAGGGACCTCAGAAGATCACTGAGTCCAGCCCCTCGCCTGAAGGGCAGGAAGTCAGCTGGGATTATAGGATCCCAGCAAGATAAGCATCCA
>NW_017729032.1:90340972-90341367 GCF_001723915.1 Gavialis gangeticus
GAGCACCAGGAGTTTTCAAAGATCCGTGCCAGAGGCTGGGCCATGATGCTTGCTAACTCCTTGTGTAGCCTGGGGTGTAGATTGTCAGGGCCAGCTGATTTGGAGGTATCCAGCTTCTCAAGGTGTTCCTTCACAAGGTCAGCATTAATGGAGGGCAGGGGATCTCCATCACCTGGACCGCCCTGTCCCATGGTGGGCATGGGCAACCCATGGGATGGCTGAAAGACCGACGCAAAGTACCCATTTAATAGGTTGTCTTTTTCCTGGGCGTCAGTTGCCCCGTCTGGTTCAGCAGGGGTCCAATGTTGCCCTTGATTTTCCTCCGGCTCCCCACATATCTGGAAAAGGACTTTTATTGTCCTTGATGCTCAAAGCTAGTTGGAGTTCAGTTGCAG
>NW_017729032.1:90342304-90342663 GCF_001723915.1 Gavialis gangeticus
CAGGTCGAGCAGCGCTTTGCCTCTTGTTGGCCCATAGACTTCTTGAGTCAGGTAGAAGTCATCCATGCATGAGAGAAAGCTTTGCAACCACTCAGATTTTGCTGAGTGGTCCTCCCACGAGATATCCAGGTAATTCAAGTTGCCCATGACAACCATGGTCCTGGAGCATGCGGCCTCAGCCAGTTCCCAGGCAAACTCCTGGGCAAGCTCTTGACTTTGAGTGGGAGGTCTGTAGTAGACTCCCACCATTGTGTCCCCTGTGCCATGTTGCCCACAGATTTTAACCCAGAGGGTCTCCAGTCATCCACCCTGGTTGCCAATATCAGCTTGCAGGGACATGTAGCTTTCCTTAACGTAGA
>NW_017729032.1:90348023-90350302 GCF_001723915.1 Gavialis gangeticus
CCCCAGTGGTCTTAGTTTAAAGCCCGGTGGAGCAGGTCAGCCAGTCTGGCTGAGAAGAGCCTCCTCCCCACTGGAGAGAGGTGGATGCCATCTCTTCCCAGAATGTCTCTGCCTCTCTCGCCAAAGAGCAGGCTGTGGTCATGAAAGCCAATTTTGCTTCATTTGTTGGAAAATATAATACTTTATGCAGTGGATGTCATTGAACTTACCAAAAACTGGAACAAGGGAACAGCAATTCACTACAATAAACACAGCTTTTGTTTTTTGGGTTGTTGCTTTTTGTTTTGTGGGGGGAAGTTTAAGCCCAACTTTCATGATATTTTCATAGTAAATAGTAGGGCTGTACAACGCTTTGGTCCCCGATTTGATTCAGAGGAGATTTGACCCAATTCAGTGTCCGACTCTCCAAATCCAAATCAAATCAGGAGACCCTTTAGTCTCTCCAAATCGAGTTGGAACCCTCCGAATTGATTCGGAGAGAGATTTATAAAGATTCAGCGATTTGAACACAGACACAGCTTTAAATGTTTTTTCTATATACCTCTAGGTAGCAGGTGGCTCATGAGTGCTGCAATGCTGGGGTGCATGGAGCATCCCACAGAAGTGCAGAGGGCTCCCCAGCGTGCTCAGCAGCAGACCCGTAAGTAGACCAGAAGCATTTCTGGTCCACTTCTGGGTCCGCTGGGAGCCCCCCCACACAACTTCTGGCACAGCAACTTTTGCCTCTAGGTCTGGGGGGCACCCAGGGTCCCCCTGTGGAAGATTACTGAGCCTGGTGGACATGGGGGGGGGCACCCTGCATGCTCCCCAGTGAACTCAGAAGTGGACTAGAACTACTACTTGGACCAGTTTCCTGTTGAGCACATGGAGGCCCTCCCCACACTCCTGTGAGACACTCCATCTGCCCCAGCATTGCAGTGTTCATGAGCCATGCTGGTACCTTGGGGTATGTAGAAAAAAACATTTAAAGCTGTGTCTGTGTCCAAATCGCTGATTCTCTGAATCAGCATCGAATCTTCAGATTCAGGTTTGGCCAAATTGGATCGGGGCAGTGATCCAAATCAACAAATCAAATCACTGTCCCTATTTTGCGACAAATCTGAATGGAATAGGGCCCAATTTGCACACCCCTAGTAAATAGGGAAATAGAAGCTAGATAAGATGACCATTAGGTAGATATTTACTTTGTTACATAAAAAGTAACTATAAAGGGATCAATATCAAAATGGCAAAAGAACTTGCATAGGGTTTCACAGGTGTCTGTTTTGAGTGTAGTGATGTTTAACATGTTTATTAATGATTTTGTTATATGAAAAAAGTTTTTACTAATCAAGTTTGAAAATGGTATAAAATTGGCAAGGGTTGAAACACCAGAGGTTAGGAGTAGAATTTAAAAGAATCTCAATAAATTAGAGAACTGAGCTATCAAGAACAATTAATTCAAATAAAATTCAAAGACAAATGTGAGGTACTACAGCTCTGGCAGAGAAAACATGCATAAATACAAAATGAAGGTTAACTGGACAGTAATACTGTGGAGAAGGATCTAGGGGTAACAGAAAACCACAAACTTAAGACTCAGCAATATACTGGTTCCATGAGGAAAAAAAGCAAAGCATAGTAAATCTACTTTGGGGCTGCATTAATACTACTGATTACCTTGGTAGCGACTTTTAGTTTTGCTTTACTGCTACTGACAGAAGACACCATGAGAAGTCACTATTGCCCACAGACTTTCTGCATACAACATCTAAGTGATATGTGTATGCTGAAGATATTGCTATACTAGGCCAAGGAACTGACATGAAAGAACTGGAAAAGATACTGAGTACTGACATAAAACTTATTCATGACTAGCTCCACAAGTGGCTCTTAAAGTTGAGCATCAGTAAATCAGTACCATCACTTCCACCTGGGTAATCATTGAGCCAAGAGCACATTGAATATCGGAGTGGGCAACCACATCCTTTTCCATGAGCATACCCCAACCTACCTAGGAGTTACATTAGATGGTTCCCTCACCTATAAACAACACATTCAGAAGGATAGTAGTAAAGTCTCTTCATGGGCAGCTAATTATTAGCCAGCATGCCATGGGGTGGCAACTTCAAAGTGCTCAGAACCACTGCACTTGCAATAGGATATGCCCCAGCAGAATACTGTGCTCGTATAGGGTCCAGAAGTTGTCACAATAAAAAGCTCAACACTACTTAACAGTGCCCTGAGACTCACCACTTACAGACACACAGTGGTACTATGTACTCATGGGCAAAGACAAC
>NW_017729032.1:90350403-90354707 GCF_001723915.1 Gavialis gangeticus
TGGGGGGGCGGGGTTAGGGAGGAGAAGAGAGAAAAGAAATGGGAAATAAACAGGGAGGGAGAAGAGAGAAAAGGAGAAAAAAGATAGAGGAAAGAGGAAGTGGGGGTGGAGGGTAGGTCACATGGGTACATATGCGACTTATAAGCCCAATCTTTGCCCTGAACAATCTGCTGTAGCAGGGGAAGGAAAGTGATGAGGACTGGGTATGAGAGGTTTTCATTTTCCTGGCCACACATTTCTTTGTTGTTTCTGCCATGCATTGCTGTTCAAAGGCCAGTGCTCCATTCTGGATTGATGACTTCCAGGACGGATGGTGCTGAGAAATTTGCTCCTACCACTCTGGGTCAATGCGGAAACTCTTTAGGGACACCTTTAGGGTGTCCTTGTACTGTTTCTTTGGTGTGCCATGGAAATGTACTCCATTTGATGGTTCGCCATAGAAGATTTTCATTGGAAGGTAAGTATCAGGCATTCTTGAAAGGTGGCCGGCTCATCTTAGCTGTGCCAATTTCAGTAGAGTATGAATACTGGCTGATCTTCCAAGCACCTTAGTGTCCAGCATCTTGTCCTACCACTTGGTCTTCAGTATGTTTCACAGGCAGCACAGGTGGAAGTGGTTTAGTTTCTTGGCTTGATGCAAGTAGACAGTCCAGGTTTTGTACGCATAAAGGAGGGTCAGGAGAATGATGGCTCTGAATACCTTCAGTTTTATATACATTCTAATGCCTCTGCAGTCCCAGACTGACTTACAGAGTCTGCCAAAGGCCACGCTAGCTTTTGCTAGTCCCACGTTGACTTCATTGTTGATGTGGACAACATGGGAAAGCATGCTACCTAGATAGACAAACCTGTCAACCATCGACAGTTGTTGACCTTTAACTGAGATGTCTACTTCCTGGGATGTATGCCAAGTGCAGCTTGAAACATCACTTCAGTCTTCTTTGTGTTAATAGCTAGTCCCAAGTTGTTACAGGCTGATGAGAATAGGTCCATGGATTGTTACATGTCTGGACTTTGCAGCTCACTCAGAGCCTGCACAGGTTGAAGATGTCTTCATCAAAATGGTATCTGATCCTGATACCAAGGGTAATTGTCTTGGAAGGCAACCACCAGCATGGCAGAGAATACCATGCTGAAGAGGGTAGGTGTGAGCACACAGCCCTGCTTGTTGCCATTTTTGATCAGAAAGGGGTCAGAGAATTCACCATTCACAAGGATGCATGTCATCATGCCATTGCGGAACTGTCAAACCATATTGATAATTTTCTGGGACATCCGTACTTCTTCATGATTTCCCAGAGGCCTTCATCGTTCACTATATTGAAGGCTTTGGTTAGCTTCATGAAAATGAGGAGAAGGTCAACATTTTGTTCCTGGAACTTTTCTTGAAGCTGCTGGGCAACAAACACCATGTGAGTGGTTCTGCATCCTTTTCTGAAGCCACATTGGCTCTCAGGCAGTAGGTCATTTAGATTGTCACAGAATTTGCAATTTCTCTTCCTCTTGTACAGGTGGACGATGGAAGCATCCTTGAATTCTTGAGGGACTACCTTCTGCACCCACATACTGCAGAAGATCTTGGTTAGTTTCTCTGTGAGGTTGTGACTACCTGATTTGTAGACCTCTGCTGGAATCGCATCAGCTGCAGGAGCTTTGCCACTAGACATTTGTTGTATGGTGTTTTGGACTTCTGCGATTGTAAATGGAGCTTCAAGTGAGGTGTTGATGGCGATTTGAGGCAGCTTGCATATGGCATCCCTGCTGATGGAGAAGCTCGAATTGAGGATGGTGCTGAAGTGTTCAGCCCAATCTGGAGGACCTGGCCCTTGTCAGTTAGCAGTGTGGTCCGGTCAGCAGACAGCAGAGGGGAGGATCTGAAGACCTATGGACCATAGACAGCTTTTAAGGCATCGAAGAACTTCTTTGCATTGTTTCAACATAATACATAATGCTGGATCTCATTTGCTTTGTTTTTCAACCATGTGTTCTGCATCCCTCACAACTTATATGGAATGGTCTTCCATATTGAATTGTAGGTGTATTGTGCTGACACTGACTTATCATAGAGGTAGGCTCTGTGGAGACTAGACCACATGATACAAGACAACAGACCTTAACATCATTACTGGCAGTAGAGGAAAGAGATGATGAAACGTACCTGGTCCACCACATTAACTAAAGACCCAAATAGATGGAGGCTTAAGAGGCTTAAAAGTTATAAACTACTTGTAAATTAATCCCACAAGCTCCTGGAGGAGATTGCTGATAATGAACCAAACCTATGGGCAGCAAAAGAGTGGGTCAACTGCTGCAAAAGTTCAGATCTATTCCTACAGTGTTTTATACTAACACCAAACAGGTTCCCCACTGGGCATGACCTTGACATAAAAGCATATGTCAAGTGGAGATCTGGATACAGACTCTTCAAAACAATACTTTACAAGATGAATATCTTGGACAGCCCCCTGTGTAAATCTGGGATCCAACAAACAGCACAGCACTTAGTTGAAAGCTGCAATCTTTACAAATGCCCAAACAGAGCTGATGGAATCTGTACATTGAGCGAAAATACTAGACAGTGGCTCATAGATTTGGAGGTTGATATGTGACACCATACAAAAGAAAGAGAGAGAGAATACTAGTGATGAAAAAGAAGCACTACCGTGACTTTCTGAATTACTAACACTACCTTTTAAAACATCTGAAAGTATTAACTCTGCCCACACTGTACTTTGCGTAGGAGTGCTGAGAAAAATCAGTACCTTGCACTGGTGCAGATGCAGCCTATTAAATAGTTTTAAAATTAAAATGAGAATTTAATGTATGCAGCTTTATAAAATAGTCAATTCAAATATTTTTAAGTGATTTTTTTTTCAAAATGTATTAAAAAACCTAAAAAAGACGAAACCTTTCAGAGCCTCTGTTTCACACATGTTTTGATTTTCAGATTCAGATGGAGTGGTGAATCTGGTATATAACGGCTTTGGGAGTTAGCACAGCTCAAAATTTCATATGCTAGGCTCACAAACTGAGGTTAAGTATGTAAAAAAGAAGCCAGTTTGACTTCTGACCACTGCGAATTTTAGTCAGAAGTTTCTGAAGCCTGATTTTAACTACTTGTGCTTATACAACACTCCAAGACAGATTGCCTCAGAGTATTGAATGAGGGACAAATGGAAAAGCAAATCAAAACACTATCTTAGGAAACAAAGCAACACTAAGGGAACAACCATGTGGACTAGGAAAATAAATGGGCATATAAAAAACAACTGTGGAGTTAAACACACTAGAAATCAAAGCAGCTTATTCCACAAAATGTAATTATGTACACGGAACCAAATAACATAAAATAGAACCTAGATAGATTCCATAAAGAGGTTGTGTAATTCAAAGATCAGTGCACTAGACTGGGACTCAGGTGACCTTGATTCACCTAACATTTAGGTGATTGGCCCTGACAGCCCCAGAATCCAGTCTTGAGTTAGGTGCCTAAGTCCACTTAGAATAGAATCTAACTCAGATTGTATCGCACCTTGATAAAGTCTGTGAAAAACTATTAATACAAAAGGCGGGTGTCTCTACCTCCTCACTACCTTTTCGTGACTCAGTCTTACTGGTAAGATGATGGAATGTCACATATGTAAATACATTAATGGATTTTCAGAGGCTTGAATAAGTTGGAACAGAATCATACTTTGAAGCCTATGTCCACTTAGATCCACAATAGATGGAATAGTATCTGGTCACTAAGCTCTCTATACAGAGCATGGGGAGAGTTAGACAAATTGGAAAAGGATCAACAAAAGCCCTCACAAAAAGCAGATGCCTCCCTCTATAGCTTTGGGAAAGTCACTTTAACTACTACTTCTCAGCTTTCATGCCAAGTGATATAATAATAGAACTTGTTGTTGTTTTTTAATAGGGCTGTAAGCCTCTACTTGCACTCACTTGAACAAGGCCCCTGGCAGACATTGCACCGGGGGGGGGGTAAGTCTTTCTGCTAGTGAGCCACTTAATGAGTTTTGGTGAGCTGTCAAGGGCCACACATATAAAATATTTCAGAAGATATCATTTTAACAAGTTATAAATAAAAAAAAATTATATACTAAAAATCAAACATCTACTATAACATACTTTAATTTTATTTCAAAAAATATTTTTTCTTGATTTATGTTATTTAGAGTAGTGTATTTAGAGGTGATTGCATGATAGCTCAAAATAAAGTTTTACTCATATACTGTATGGGGAGATGAGAGGGTGGGAGGGGTTCTATGTACTCTGTGTTGCTCAGTAAAGGTCCTATG
>NW_017729032.1:90354718-90356675 GCF_001723915.1 Gavialis gangeticus
GAGGGTGGGGGATGTATGGGGGGTGGTTGCCTTCATGCTAGGCCCTGGAAGTTATCCAGGAGTGGTGAGGAGGGGAAGGGGACACATGCAGCAGAACTCACCCAGGTGGTGCAGTGCTGGATCTGCCCTCACTCCAACCATCATATTAATCATATCTTAAGTAGCAATACAGGCACAAATTAACTTAGGAATAACTTTGTGTAATATCTTGGTGGACGGTTCCCATCATACCTTAAATTCCATGTGCACTCCCATGCACTCCTGAGACTGGAAGCACTAATCAGCTGACTGCTGTTCCCAGCTGGAGGGGTGCATTGAAGACTTTGACTCTGATACATCTCCAAGCCTGGAAAAGCAGATCAAGGTTCCGCTGTGCCCTAGAGGCTGGGAGGACAGATCATCTTGGATTCAATCCTATGTACAATCCAGGTTCTTGAAGGATTAAGTTCCGTATCCTTTTTGTATATACCCTGCCTTGTTTGCAACCACAGCAAGCAGCTGCACAGAATGGCTGAGGCTCTCTGGTGACTGGAGAAACAGCAGCTTAGGGGGTAAAATCTGAAGCAATGAGTTGGGGAGCTTGTTTTCAATTCGAAAGCCCTCTGCAAATTACGCAAGTTGCAAAACATCCTTCAATGAAACAAAATCTGGGTTCCACTGTATTCAGAAAGGATTGATATTTTTAAATAGTAAAATAGTGTTGATAACCAGATAACTGTATAACCGTATAACCATTGTGTTGTATACAAATCAACAATGACCAGAGCTGTTACAGCAGAAATAACAAAAGGGATAATTAGCCCCATGGTTCAGGACTTACACCAGAGGCCAGTGTTACTTTTAGCATGCTGGGAAGATGATCACATCTCTGATTACTGACAGAAGCACTGGGGGCTGGCCATCATTGATGAGAGAAGACTGGACTGACCTTGGTCTCATCCAGTATGACAGTTCTCACATCCTTATTGTTCCTAGTCTTCAAAGCACTTTAAAAAGATGGGTTAACCATCCCTGTATTATTCTTCTTGTCCTTTGGGGAAATTAAATGAAGCTCAGAGGGGTTATATGAATTGCCCAAGCTCAAAGTGTCAATTGCTATCTGTGAATAAATCACCAAGGGCTTCTCAGCTGCCAGTCTCATGCACCGTCCACTGAACCATGCAATTCCCATCATTGGTACATTTCATAGAGTTGTATCATACAAAGGGTTTGTTAACCTTTTTAACTTTTTGGCCTCCTTTGCACTTATGTTTCATTTTGGAAACAGACATATTAAAATTCCATGACAGCCTGACCAAATAAAACCAGATGGCCACAGAAATATTGATGAGAGCTCCATTTCACAGCCTGATTCCCAGATTAGAAAGTTGTGGACAGACTATGGGTAGGTGCTTTTACAAATATAAGCTCAGTAACAAAGTATCACAAGGAAGCAGCAGGGATGATGCATAAACAATTTCCATTTGAACACACTACAAGCATATATATAATAAAAACTTCTATAATACTCAAAATGGGGATGAGGGAATAGGTGTCACATTCACATTCAGCATAAAAAGTTGTGACTGCATATGCAACATTTTGATAACATTTTTTTTTACATGGGGCAAGAAGAATAGTTTCCAATGAAGTTCAGGTGGGTCAGGTTGTTAACAGGACTGGATCTGGAATCGAAAAGATGCACACCCTAGCTCAATCTGATGCCTAGTAATGAATCACAGGGGCAAGGATTTTCTGTGATATCTTGAGCCAACTATATAGCAGGAAGAGCAGTTGAGCAAGGTTTTGGGCAGCAAGTGCCCTTCTTCCAACCCTACTACATTAAGTTATACAGAAATAGACTAATTAGACAAATGCTTATGCTTAAAGCACTGTTCATTTCTCCCATTCACAAAAGATTTAATGGGTGTATTTATACATGCAATTAATGTGACTAAAACTGTAGGGCAATTTGCAC
>NW_017729032.1:90361675-90366867 GCF_001723915.1 Gavialis gangeticus
TGCTTATGCTTAAAGCACTGTTCATTTCTCCCATTCACAAAAGATTTAATGGGTGTATTTATACATGCAATTAATGTGACTAAAACTGTAGGGCAATTTGCACCACAGTAAACTACTCACAGGTACAGCATCTACACTTATGCCTGGGACAGCAGCAAACTGAGCCAGAGAGGAGCAGTTTAGGCACAGGCTGCTTCTGCTCTACTCTTCCCCTCCTGCAGGAGCCAGAGGGAACTCCAGGCTCAGGCTGCAGATGTCCAGGGGCAGCCCCAGGCTGTCAGAGGGCACACAGGTCATCCCCAGGTTCTGGCTGGTGGTGGCAGTGTGGCCTGGGGTTGGGGAGGAGCGGGGGAGCCCTGGGCTGGCAGAGGGCACAGGGGGTCAGGCCTGGGCAGTGGATGGCTGGCTCAGGCAGCAGAGGAGTTGTCTGGGCCACAAGGCTCCTGCAGCTGTGGGGCCATGTGGCTAGGCAGCAGGCAGGAGTGTGGCCCCCTGCTGGCTAGGGTGACTAGGCACAATTTATGCCTAGATCAGCTTCTACACATTGCTGTTCAGTAAATGACTCTGAAGTAGGATAGTACTCATATTTACAAATATTACCCTGCAGTGAAGTTTATTAGTTTTCTGTGGCCTAATTTGGCGGCACATGATGTTTTACTGTGGAGCTAATGAATCTGCTCCACAGTACATGTGCCCAATATGTAGCTGAATAAAGAATTTTTGCTTTAATTCCCGACACCTAGTTTTGTATTGTTGTGCTTGGTGTCTGACTCTTTTAATACACAATGCTAAATGTTCTTATATGGTTATCACTGTATAGCCATTCAGCTAGTAATAACCAGGGATCCTGCTTTTTTCTGGTCAAAAACATACGCAATTTTCAGATTTAAAAAATTAACTAAAAAATCCATATTTTCCCACAATTAAAATGAAACCACTAATATATAGATACTAGTGAATTGTCTGACAAGTATGATGGGGGCAGGGTGGACGGGGACAGAGCACCACCACCCACCACCCCAGGAGCAGTGGGGCAGCTTGCATGTGGTGGCTGCCGCCACAACTCACCACCCCATGCTGCCGCTGCTCCACATCTGGTCCCATGCCATAATGTTACCATTAGAATAGACACCATGAATTTTTGTAAAGGAGGCTTATAAGGCTTTGTAAAGGCCAACAAATTGGTTACAGGACCTTGGGAAGAGGAGGTGGGAAGGAATACCATATAAAATGGTACTTCATCCAGGTCTTTGACATTTGAAAATTAAAAAAAAAAAAGTGTGCATCCAAATGCGTCAGAACAAGATTTACACCTTACAGGGAAAACAATCACCCATCCCATTAGGATTGCATTCTTGGTGAAAGAGCAAATATAAGACTGTGGAGGGGGAGAGGGGATGGGAAGAGGCAATAATATTCATGGTTTATCAGATGCAAACCTTTCATTTATTTCATAATTAGAAACACCTTTTCCTCTGTGTTGCTCCATTCCCAAGTGTTTAAGGTTACAACTATCATTTTACAATTCTAATGGCCACTGCATTTCTCCATTCTTGTGTTACAGTATGTACAGGTTTATGGAATGTATGTGCTAAAGCTGCATGTTATACTTACAAGAGGTTTGTATGAGTCAGTTTGGTGAAAATCATTTAGGATAATTGGCTATGAAAAGATTCACACTGCCTTGGGATACTGATTACAAACTTTATTATAGATCAGAAATACAAAGCATCTTTGTAACATTCCATACAAATGGTTACCATAGAATTATTTTTTGTAGTTAAAAATTTGAAAGACTATCTGTTCTTTTTTCACTTCCTTGCACCATACAAAGGAGGCTTGACTTCAAATGGATATACATTATTATGTCTTTAAAAATATCCAAGAAAAAAACAAAACAAAATCCTGATTATCATCATATCAGTTACAGAGAAGACTGACCTACAGATTGTGGGTAACCAAGGTATCCCCTTAAGTCGACATTTAAAGATGGACCATAACATTCAGGAATTTTTTTCATCTGCATCTTTTTACTACTATAATTTTTTTGTTCTGTAGTGCTACATTCGGTAGACAAATAAATATATATGCATTTTCAAGGTTTGATCTAATGCATGCCATTGCTAAATATATTTTTAATGAAATATATCGAGCTTTATATGTAATTATTAGTTAAAGAAAAATGATCCCATTCTATTGCTGATATATTTAGGTTTCTTACTGTAAATTTTGCATCAAGATAACTAGATGTTACACTTTAACCCATTTTGGCTATATATAGGTAACAATTACATAGTTTGAACAAATTGGGAGGCATGCTCATAGAAACCAACAGCAATAAAACTTTTGCCAGGTCATGCACAGTATAAGAGTGCCATCTACTGGAATTAATATTTCTTGCAATGCTGGTTCCTTTGCTGAAATTCTTGGCTCACAAGAAATATTAGTTAAAGATTAATGATGTTTACTTTCTTGTTTGCTCTGTATTTCCCTTTTTGTTTGGCTGTGTGGGTTTAAAGTTAGTAGCCCTTATACAGATTACTTCATTTTAATTATTTTTTATATGAGAGTATTTTCAAGTGAGATAGATTTTAAAATTCAAAACATATTCTGGAATTAAGAATTTCAGATTTACAGAGAGCAATATAATCTCTATGGGGTGCAAACAGGCTGAACAAGCAACCCATTCTATTAATCCAAGCACTAACATTGTCTAGTTTTAAGGGATTAAATGTTATTAAGAAGCCTTGTCACAGTGTAAAATGAGCTGTGACTGCCCCTTCTCACAGCTGTCTGAAAAACTTTAGATTTAGCCTCCAGAATTGTATCATTTGTTCTGTAACACAGAATGCCAAGGTAAGAGTACATGACTGCTGCTTCTCTGCAGCAGTCCCCAAGTTATTTTTACCTTAAAATCCCAATAAGCAAAATAATTAGCCTTCAGAAACACATACTCATGAGTACTAATAAGTATCTCTTATAGCTATACTAGAAAACCAGCACAGGTAAGCATCCTCCTTCCTCTATCTGTATTCACACTGCTTTGTCCGCTTTGTCTGAGAAAATTGTTGACACCCTCTTACTGAAGCTAATGTTCTGATAACATTCTTTCCCCAAAGGCCTTACAGATCCCTTTCTGGTAGAGGCTAGTGATATAGAAAGAAGCCATACCTGGGAACAGCTGTGTGACACTTAAGAGAAATTCTTCATTTTATTAATGAAAACCTCATCCAGTAATGTTTTACTGGGTTTTAAATGTAATGACTTGCCTACAAAAATAGCCAAATGAGAAGACAGTACAATTTTCTGTGTATTGGCTCGTTTACAAGTAAGTGTTAATGCAGCTACATGTAGTGGTAAGACTGAGGCTTGGTTAAATGACTGCAGAAAACTCTTGCCTTACTAAACTGTCAACATAGAAACTCATCTCACATATATTTCAGCAGAGATTTATGGTATGTACTTATTTTACATTTTCTCCTACTAACCCTTACTTTATCATGATTAATGCTATTATTATTAACAAATAATAAATAATTGTTTGTTTCATATTTTTCCCTGTGGCATGCGTTTGCTCTCCAAACAGCAGCCATACCTTTCACCCTTAAACAAAATTCCTATATCTTTTTTCTTTTATACCTCTACAGCCCAACTATCTTTTGCCATCCTCCCAGTCCCTCTGCCTCCTTTCCCAAGAGTCAGTTCTGCCCTCTAGTCCATTGTCATTCTTATGCAGCCACCCTTCCCTGGCTATATTATAGTGATGTTTTGTGGTCATCCTGTGATCAGCTAATACACCCAGCTGATTTCCTCATCTGTTTCCTACTGGTAACCTCACCTGCTCCAATTTTAGTACAAAAAGCATTTTTATTGGTCCCTAAGCATTCTGTTTTATATCATTAAATGTTATTGTATATCGGTTACTGCCATCCCTACATTGGATTATCTGCAAGTTTCATAAGAATGCCTCTGGCTTTTAGTCCAAGGCCATTAATGAAAATATTAAACAAGATCAAGCCAAAGACTAATCCTTGAGGAACTTCAGTAGCTTCACTAGGTTTCAAATTGAGAGCTCAACAATTCTTATTTCAACACAACTGAGTACTCTTCTCTTCTAGCCAATTTTTCACATAGCTTACAATTTTTATATCAAGTCCTCATATTCACATAACTAATAATTTCCCATGTGGAATGCTTTAGTGAAGTCCAGTTAATTCAATTACAGTACTCCCCTTGTTTAAACACAAAGGATGTATCTATACATGAATTTTACTGTGGCTTTGAGTAATTAGCTCCACAATAGTGTGTCACCATCTATATGTGTGCCCTTATTAGGATGCAGTATATTAATTAACTCCACTGTAGAAAGTATTGTCTTGGACAAGTACTATCCTACATCAGAGTAGTTATGTCCTCTGAAACATGTGTAGATGGTGATGAGGGGCAGCTAGAGCACAAGGGTGCTACAGTGTGGTAACTGCCTGCCGGCTAGCTCCACGCTATAGCACCTTCATGCCCTGGCCAGTACCTCCGTAGCACATTGAGCCAGGCTGGCAGATCACCCCTGGGCTGGCAGGCTGACCCCCTGTACCTGCTGCCAGCCTGGGGCCTACTCAACCCCAGCTCAATGTGCTGCTGTCCTGGGCACATGTGCAAATGCTGTGCCCAGGAGAAAAAACACTTTAGTGCAAACTGCACTGGAGTTCATTGTTACATGCCAATTGCACGTGTAGATGCACCCAGAAATATATCTGGTTAATGTGCCACAGAGCACTTTTGATATTAACTGGTGCTGGGGCTTTAAGAAAGCCATCAAATAGCATGAGATCCAGGATATAATCATGAGAGATGGTGACAAGGCGTCGCCCACTACAGTTAAATGATGGCTTGCCATTGATTTTAATGGAAAATGTTGAGTCGACACTGAATGATTCTGAAAATCCTTTTCTAATGTGTGCATTTTAATTGGCATACTACAGTTTATAGGTCCAGATTTAAAAAAAAAAAAAAAAAAAAAAAAAATCAGCATGACATTTTTAATATTATTTCAAATTATAGAATTCCAAAAATATCTTCTCTAAGAACATTTGTGACAAACAAGAGAAACAAATTTGGTAAGACAATATTGCATATTTAAAAGGCAAGCTATAAAATGACAGTGGACAAGTAAGACCCTTTCACTGTGGCTAACC
>NW_017729032.1:90371867-90373705 GCF_001723915.1 Gavialis gangeticus
GGGCCAAATTTAAAAAAAAAAAAAAAAAAAAAAAAAATCAGCATGACATTTTTAATATTATTTCAAATTATAGAATTCCAAAAATATCTTCTCTAAGAACATTTGTGACAAACAAGAGAAACAAATTTGGTAAGACAATATTGCATATTTAAAAGGCAAGCTATAAAATGACAGTGGACAAGTAAGACCCTTTCACTGTGGCTAACCTACTGTCCAGATGTCAGGTTAGATATTTTCTAAAAAACTGGACTTTTATAGTTTGACATTGATTTACCTGGATGTCAGACTAAATTAGGCAGAAGAAATGGAACATAGCTAAATACTACTGAATGGGATCTGATTTGCTATAGGTTTAACTCTACATTTTAAATCTGAGTTAGCTACCTGGCTCCATTACAATATGTATTTTCTGGTTTGTTATCATTTCATAATGAGTGATAAGCAGATTTTAAAATAAATTTGAACCTCAATCTTTCCATGTTCCTGGAGCTGCACTTTTTATTTTACGTACTGAAGAAGCTTCATTAAAAAGGTCCATAATTTTATTACGCTAATTTGCATTATTCACCCAAATTTTGGATGCATTGTTATTGTATCATTGTTGCCTAACAGATGAGAAAAAATATCAAGTTTTTGTAGAAGCATGTTTTCATGGAGTAGTTATAGGATATAGGCTGATGAATTTGTGCTAAAAACTTAAAACAGGTTTTAAATGAGTATTCAAAAACTGAAATAGCCTACATCAGAAAGAAAAAAAAATATCTCTGGTCTGTGATCTGAGAAGGAACCAAGACAAAGCAAGTCCTGATACTGCAAGTCAAATCTCTGCCTTGCATGAGGAACATGAAAATATTCATTAAAAACTCTATAGTTCTGGTCCATTTCTCAAGGTGGCAATGAGAAAACAAGGGGCTTTATCTTGTCCAAAGTACAAACGTGGTAATATTCTAAAATATTAAAGAAGTCATCACTGGATGCATCTATTATATGTGATGAGATGTAAATAAGAGACTCTGTCTTTGTTAGAATGTTGTCAGATGAGCACTTAGAGCAAGACAAAAAAAACCTGGGGGCTGCTATGAAAATTGAGACTGCAATGACAGTCCAACAGGGAAAGTGATATAGATGAATGCATATCTTAATATTTCATTAGCATTTTGACTTTTGCCAACAGTGTAATTTAAAAAAAAAAAAAGATCTTAGAAGTTGTGTTGCACATAGGGACATCTCTTTACAAAAACCATAGATGTTGGGATGTTCAGCCAAACAATATAATCATCTAAACCTTCTAGTTCTGTTTTGTAATACATTGAAAAAAGTGAATGACATGGTAATATTAATTTGATTCGTTCAAACTTTTGGAAAAAAAGTATCTGACCTTCAATATAATAGTACACAGTGGAGAATGCACATACGTAATCCAGAATTTCTTCTATAAGCATGTCCATTAGACAAATTAAAAATATACTCAAGTGCAGTGCTCCACTTCAATAATAGATTTCATAGACTCATAGATTTCAAAGACATTAGGGCTGGAAGGGACCTCAGAAGATCATCAAGTCCAGCCCCCCACCCAAAGGGCAGGAAGTCAGCTGGGGTCATAGGATCCCAGCAAGATAAGCATCCAATTTGCTCTTGAAGGTGTTCAATCTAGGTGCTTGAACCACCTCTGATGACAGGCTGTTCTAGACCCTGGGGGCTTGGACAGGAAAGAAATACTTCCTTATGTCCAGCCTGAAATGGTCTCGCCTATCGTTAGCTGGATCCACTTTCCTCCCTTTCTTGAAGATAGGCACCACATTGGCCTTCTTCCAGTCTTTGGGCACTACACCAGAGCA
>NW_017729032.1:90378705-90390129 GCF_001723915.1 Gavialis gangeticus
TAGCTTGTGCATTGAGGATCACTCCCTTGAGAAGCAACCACTCTTCTTGAACTCCCCTCTCCCTGGGGTCATGGTCCCTTAGGTCCTGACTGACAAGCCTCCTGTGCTTGTCAAATTCTGCTTTCCTGAAGTCAAGGACTTCCTTGTTGCTGACGGACTTGCCAGCTTTATGGCGGCTGGTGAAGGTGATCAGCTCGTGGCCGCTGTCCCCCAGCTTCCCATCAATCACTAGGTCACCGGTTAGGTCATTCCCAGTAGGCAGTACCAGGTCGAGCAGCACTTTGCCTCTTGTTGGCCCATAGACTTCTTGAGTCAGGTAGAGGTCATCTACGCATGAGAGGAAGCTTTGTGACTGCTCAGGTTTTGCTGAGTGATCCTCCCACGAGATGTCCGGGTAATTGAAATCACCCATGACAACAATGGTCCTGGACCATGCGGCCTCAGCCAGTTCCCAGGCAAACTCCTGGGCAAGCTCTTGACTTTGAGTGGGAGGTCTGTAGTAGACTCCCACCATTGTGTCCCCTGTGCCATGTTGCCCACAGATTTTAACCCAGAGGGTCTCCAGTCATCCACCCTGGTTGCCAATATCAGCTTGCAGGGACATGTAGCTTTCCTTAACGTAGACAGCTACACCCCTGCCCCTTTTACCTACACGATCCCTCCTGTACAGGGTATAGCCATCTATACCCATGGTCCAGTCATGGGTGGAGTCCCACCAGGTGTCCGTTATCCCTATGATGTCATAATTATTTGCATTGAGCAGGAGGACAAGCTCCTCCTGCTTATTCCCTAAGCTCCTGTCATTTGTGTACAGGCAGGCAAGTGTTCCCTTGGGGGCTCTTGCCTTGCCCACAGATTGTACCGGGGCTGGGGCAGGGGTGGGCTCCCTTAAGTGCCTTGGCCCACTGGCTTTGCAAGGGTTGCTCAGCAGGCTGGCAGTGGCAGTAGTTCCCCTGTCCCAGTGAGAAAGGAAGGTTTTTCCTATATATAATTATATAGATACAGATCTACCTATCTAGATATAGATCTAGCTCTTCTTCCATCCATTTCTAGCCCCACTGCTAGATACTCTTCTCCCTGCCTTCACAACCTACCAACAGAATTACACAGAATAACAGTCTTCTTGCCCACACTGACATACTAGAACATAGTTGGCAATAAACTTCAGTATAATTAACTTTCATTTTGAAAGAGATGACCCTTGAATAAGCACTTCAAATGCCACAAACAGCCTGTTTCTGAGTGTATTTGGTTTTCCACAAAGCCTTTCAAGACTTCCTGATCTAGAGAGCAATTCCAACTCACCAGATAAAGGCCTTGAAGTAATAATAATTATTGAGTATTTCAATGCCTCACTCATTCAAAGTGTCTTTAAGACATATCTGTCGAAACATGGGAGAGGAGGAACAAAAGAAATACAAAAGTTATCTGAAAAGAAGAAAAAATGTCTTAGAAAAGGTAACAAATAAACCTTATCATGGTTATTTTTATGTCAAGCCAAGTTATTTGCATGCCATAGATCCTCAAGGAACAAATATGATGCATTCCAAGACCTCCTCTTTTCCTGTCCCAGGGGCTACATTCCATGTAGTGAAACAATGATTTTGTTTTAAAGTTACATATTTTCCTGAGTTTGGTACATGGAAAAATGTTGAGCCTTCACAGTTGTATGTTACATATGAGAGGTCAAAAGTAAAGCTTAGAAGATAAGCTTACAAAAACTTATACAGGTTTCCCTCACTTCTTACAGGTTCTATATGTGTGAATTTGCTCTAATGTGATGACCTTTTTTATACCAAAAATTTGTTATATGCTAGGTAAATTCACTGTTACACAAACAGTGTGGTGGAAGCCCGCAGTCAGGTGCTTTGTGCAGTGCATTGTGGGAATGATGCGCACCAAAATATAGTCTCTTGTGTAGATCTGTGCTCCTCACTCATGGTCTGTGACGTGTTTCTGTAGTTGCCATCCCCATTATGATAATATTCACCACCACCCTGTGCTTGTGTGTACTGTCTGCTGTTGCAATATTGTCTTGTAAAAGTGATAGAAATGGGTCTGGGGGTCAGTACAGTCGAGGTAGTGGAACATATCCCTATATGTTACAATGTAAAGTGGGTTCCCTTTATGCGAATTCAAGTTATTCGCCATTTTCCAGGAACGCACGTATAGCATAAAGCAAGGGAAACCTGTAGTAGGATATTTTAAGCTATTTAATATTTGTCAGCTACACAAAGCTTGTTGAAATGCACTTTGGTAAAGCATATGTGTTTGTATAAAATGTAAAACTAGAGAATGAATAAAAGAACAGCAATGGTATGTAAATCTCTAAAATGAGTTTGCTAAAGCAAAGAGTACTGTTTAGCTTATTAATTAAGATTTTAGTTTTGCAGGTCACAGTCAATGAACTAGAAAAAAAAAAATCCTCTGTCTTTTAAAAACGAGAGCCCCAGAAGAACCAATAGGTCCACTTCCTATTGGACTTCTGAGCATTTGTGACCACTTGATCAAAAAGTGACATGTCTTGCAAAAGAGAGAGACATTGTAGCCCGTTACATAGCCATTAGTTACAATATTGGGAGCAGGGGTCAGAACTCCTGGGAGAGTACATTCCTCACTGGCCTACAGAGCCAGGTTTTCACCTTGCTTGCTTTCTTCTGGTCTCTGGACTTTTTTTTTTTTTTTTATATCCCTTTTAACTCAGGGTCAAATTCAACAGGATGGATACAGGTTGTCATTCTGCATATTTAGCAGCTTGGAGGTTAGACAACTTTCATGAGTAGCAAGAAATATAGAGTCAAACCTCCTCAGGGTAAATGGGGCTATGAACCCACATTTCTCCTGAATAAGTGCCCTAACTGGTAGGTGCTAGGTGAGCAAAAAGTGGATGGCCTCTCCTCCTCCCCACTCAAAAAAGTAAGAACATTAATTGTTTTCCAGAGACTCAAGCAGTGTGGAATAGGTTTACAAAAGGAAACTTTTATACATATATGACTTTAAAATAAAAGTCTGCCATTGTAAGCCTATAACTATAAGATCATCATAGTCCTTTCTGATTCAGACATAGCTGTAAAGTGGTTTTCTATATCATTCAGAAGTTCAAAGATCACATGACTCAATTACAGCTTTGTAACACCTTTTAAGCATAAGGTCTTCCACTGGTACATTACACAAAATTCTTTTCAAGACTTCCAAATCTTATGTTTACATGAGGGATCATAAACTCAATTTCAGGCATGAACCAATTTCCAGGTGCACAAGTCCCTAATTAACAAGCATGCCAAACATATTTACAAAACATCCTAAGCAGCCCATCCTTGGTACAAAGAGCTAAGAAATTGTCTTAAGTACTAGCTGCGCCCTGGAGATATAGCTTTGGCACTAAGCCACTATGGGGATTCTACATCTATATAACATAATTTGGCGCACAGATAAAACAACCATCCTTTTCTATATGAACACTGTCTCCATGTTTCAAACTACCTCTGGAGCTTATATTCTTGTTGCCAGAGCCTCTCACCCTTTCCCCCTCTGCTGTAGCTCTCACTCTTTATTCATTTAACTCAGATTTCAGGCTCATCTCACCTTTCTGTGCTTAAACTTTTCTTGTATTACATGCACACTTCAGTCTACAATTTACCTCAGAGATATCTAACATCAGCTCAGTAGTCTCATTTTCCAGACTCCATTCTAATATTGTCTGTAAGAAAGTTGACTCTTCTATCAGAAACACATGGAGCATCTGCTTGCAGTGCCCATTTTCCAACAATGACAATATCTAAATACATTTGAAAAAAAAATCCACATCAAATTAGTTAGTCCAATGAAAATTAATACCCAGTCTCAGGTGTTTTTCACAGGTCTCTACAACTGTTTCCAGTATAGAAGGGGATGAGAAAGAGTGTTTATTTCATGACACAATGAAAAAAAATGCAACAAAATGGTTCTATTAAAATTGGAGAGATGCAAGACTAGTTGTGGAAACAACATCCCTGATCACAAGTTCTACTGTAGGGCAACAGTTGCTGCATATATTTGCAATTGCCAAATTACAAATAAACATAAGAAGATACATTTAACACAGCAAATTGTTGAAACACTGTATTGCCTCCTGTTCTAAAATCCCATTTGAGTATGTGGAGGAAACATGAAACATGCCCAGAAAACCTCCCTTCATAATAAAGGAAATTTAAATGAATTAAGACAAGTATCTCTATCTAAAAACAAACAGACAGACAGACAGACAGATGACCCCCCCCTTCCTAAAACTTCTCTCACCAGTCAGATTTCTGGATTACTAGGTAAGAGGAGAGAGCCAATGTCTGTGCTGTCCCTACGGTAATTTACAGAAACTTAGAAGCTACTTTAAATTATGTCAGCTGGTCATAATCCCCATCCCTAACATGGTGGGCAGGAGATCAGTTACTGGAGCAGCTGGGTACATCAGACCTACATCAGATCATCTGAGAATTCACCTCCTGCTAAGGGAATTCTCACCTAGCTAATTACAAGCAGATTCTGTACCCTTATAGACTGCCTGAGTAACACATAAAATTATGTCTGGACCAAGTTCTTGCATCTGGAAACATTCAAGCAGCATCATAAACTGATTATCTGAGCTGTGCTGGAAGCCCAGGGATCTCTGGCTCTGAAGTAGTCTGGCAGGCAGGCTGCTGAGGAGCTAGAGGGATGAGCTGCCAGGACAACAGGCAGCTTTCTGATACAATTCTGCCTACATTCCATTGGGCTTTCATTGATATCACATTTTCTCTATAAACTACTTGTATTTTTATGATTCAACAACTTCCAAAAAAGAAATTGGAATTCTTCTGGCCACCTCTACTCGTTGGAAAACAATTGCAAATTGCCAGTGGAAAACTGAGAACTTGGGGGTGGGGAGATGGACCCCATTATGCCTATTTAAATCTCATGCTCCTATTTATTTTAAAATATGGATATTAGGTACAGAGAAAGGCTTCACAAAGCTCATCTTAAAATAAAACACATTCTGTTATTCAGCTACAAACTTCCCAACCTGAACACATCTGTTTGCAGCAAATTGCAGCTGGGTGCTTTTACAGTGCTTTTCCAAGGCAGTTACAGTCTTGAAACATATCATAGTGAGCTATGATATCATTTCCCTAATGATCTCACTACCATAGATTATACAGAAACAGAAATGAAGAAGTTCCTGCTGGAATTAGGCCATGTTCATTGGAGATAAAAAATAGGAAGTTCATATTTGTCTGTAATGTCAATTTTAGATAAGAAAGGTCCACACACCCTAGTTATCAATGGGATTTAGGGAGGTTAGAATTAGAAAGATTTTTCCTCTGAAAAAGAAGTGATGTGCTAGTTTTCTATTTTCTGCATGGCCATCACTGGAAGTAATATAGAAATGATTTTGAAATATTTCCCATTTGACTCATTGGTATTCAGAATAAGTTTTCCTCTGATTAAGCCTTGATGGAGGAAGTTAGGAAATGAAATATGAATACAATTCAGGGACCAAACTACAACTATTATTCATACTTTCTAATTACAAAGTTAAGCATTTTGCATAACAAGCTGTATTTTCCTAACAGGAGATGCATTTCCAAAATCACCACGGCAAGACCAGTAGCAAAAATAAGAAATAACAAAAAAAAATCCCAAAACACATTCCAAATTGGGGAGGAGGAGGGGAAGAAGGTGGGTGGGGAATACGTTCCAAAGCATTTCAACTCAAGCTTTGAATAGTTCATATGCCAACCAGGTAAATGTATATGGAAAACACTACAAGACCATACAGTTGTCATTTTATACATTAAACATTTAATGCATTTGCATCTGCAACTGTAATCATACTATATTTAAATGCAAGGCACAGCTTCACACATTAATTTTTGCACAATGTTTTCTTTGCCTCCTGGAGTATTAACCAAAGATTTTTGTAACAGTGACTCCAACCTTGGTGCTACACAGGACATGAAATTCCATGATTATGAAAAAACATGCTTTGCATCAGGAAGTGGCAGTCACAGGATATATTACATAAAATAATATCCGGGATGTGATTGTTCACTCTGTTAAGTGGACCATGCTCAGATATCCGTGAGGGAAAAACATGTTATGCTGATGGAAACATGATTATTCACCAGCTTCTCATGGTTACCTGCCTGTCCTACTACTTTTGCTGTTGATTGTCTTGTTGTATACTTTCAACCTGAAACAAGCATTGAAATATAATCTAAACTGAACTTTCTATATCACAATCCATTAAAATTAATACAAATACCCCTATATTGAGCCCAATGACTTCAGTTAGGGTAAAAAAAAAAAAAATCAGTCATCAAGTTACTAAACTTGTGTGACCTATTGAAAGAGAGCCAGGGAGACCAAGATATTATTAATGCTTGAGGCAAGGAATTAATTGCATGAGATTTGTCCAGATGATCTTAGCTGATAATTTGGACAGCAAAACGCAGTGAAAGAACAACATGTTTCCACCTATCTTACCTGAAGGAAAACTCTTTCCTCATTCCTTATCTAGCAATCACTATGACCCTGGCCATGTGAGCAAGATACCAGCCAAGCATTTGAAAATAATTCTATATTTTTCTCTCCCATATAAAGATCTGCATTTGCTCAGTGAAATTGATGTGCTTGCCCATTTCACTGCTATTGCTAGCCGTGAAATTAAGAATGACATCAATATGCTGAAAGTATTGCAAAACAACATTTCTGCAAGACCCATGAAGGACAGCAACTAACAAAGGGGTTCATAAATTCACAGAGTCATTGACTGCAAGTTTTGAATCATCCTAATCATCTAACCTGAGTAGCAGTTCTGTCCACGTGTTAAGCTTCAGATAGTTCGACCAGTAACTGATGAAAAATATTCTCCAGAAGATATGTAATCTTATTTTAAAAAACTCTAAGTGGTGATGGGTCCTCCATGACTGCTAGGAAATTGCACCTTTTTCCAAGGTTGATTTTGTCTAACTTTATCTTCCAGCTATTATATTCTGTTATGCCTCTGACAAAAAAAAAAAAAAAAATGAAAAGTCCCACATCCCAAAGCCTCTTTTCCAATAATAGTGGCACCCAACAGTACCCTTGAAAAGATCTTATGAGACCCCATGGCAACTTAATTGAGAAACACTGGTATTGAGGCAAGGTCACTCCTGTTTGAACTTTCCTTTTTTTCGGGCATTTCATGCATTTCAGTTTTGTGCTTTCCCCAACCTTGTCTATAAAAATAACTTGCTTTCCTTCCTTGTGCCTATCCCCATTGGCTCTCAGCCTCAGGAACAGCATGAGAAGTAGAAGAAATCAGAAGTTGATCTTTTCATGTGGGTAAAATCAGGGAGAAAGGCAAAGAGGAAGAAAACATTACCCAAACATGTTCCATCCATTCATCAGAATTAGAGAATTATCTGTTTTTAACACTGAATTCATATAAACAAATACTTTCAGACACTTATCTGAACCTATTCATGCACACACATCAAGCCTGAATGATTTTTAAATGCTTTCTAATAGCCATAATCACAGTCCACACAATATTGCTACCATTGCCTTAAAATAAAAGCAAAGCAAGCACTACCAAATAGACTTCTTGTAGTTAGTGCATAAGAAAGGAATTAAAATCCTAGCCTAAACATTTTTATTGCTTTTACTATTGTACCTGAATTTCCAAAGCCTCATTGCTACTACCATTTGAAATGATCTTTTTGTTAATCGTTTGCTGAAGCTCACTTGGTACATGCACTATAAAAGCAATTGTACACTATGCAATATGGATCGTGATACATGCTTACACTCTCAGAAGAAATGAAAGAGAAGATTATTCTCAAATGCATGGAACATTTAAAATACATTTAGCAAAGCTATTATTCTTCAAATCTTTATAGAAAAAAATAAATGAAGAATGTGTAGTTAAGATTTTCCCTTACATTTTTATCTTAAATGTCTTGTACCCATAATGCCATAGTACACTTGAATTTTTATCTTCAAAGTATATTTAAGATAACCTCCCCCCTTCAATTTGTAGCCAGCATGTTTATGCAACAAATTGCCTTAATCTATTTCTGCAATGATATAAAGAATTGTACAACTATAATGAACAGGCAAATAAATTTATTTTCCAATAGGATGGTATTAGAAAGCTTAGGTTCCAAACTGAGAGCTGTAGAAGATTTTTCTAAAACAATTATTCATTTGGTCATGTGCTAGCAGAGATGGGAATGTAATCTAGGTCAGCCAATGCCTTTGAATTATACTATCCATCTTTATAACAAAATTTTAAATCAGTTTTCATCAGTCAGTGTTGATGTTCTAATAGTTGTTCAGGGGAAGCAGTGTTTACATGAAATAAAGTTTTTCATTGTATCTCTATGAATATGGTTCTACAATTAAGGCTTAGATGAGATTAAAGCCTGAATGCTTCTGTCTCCTCCCCAATCATAGCTCTTACTCAAGCAAAGAATATTTTTTAATGAATCTGTTGTATGCAGTTTTAAATGTTCCTGCTTGTAGCTTTCTTGGGTGAGTCTTATAGCATGTTTTTAACAAAGACACTTTTAAAGTATGGATCCTCTATGTTTTGGTAATATTAGAGTGATGTTTTAGCTGTAGTTGTCTAGGAAATACGTAAGAGGGAAGCATTCAAAAGCTTGTCTAAGTCTATCCCAACCATTAAGCTGATCCAACCTTACATAATGAAATTGATATATTTTAGCATGATTTAGATCACAGAATTTTACATTATTAATATACATTTTATTAAGTATGGAAGTAAAACCTTACTTTGCACTGGTTGACATTCATTACACAAACTCTTTTCTCACTGTCTTCTGGCTACATGCTATTTGAGATTTGAGATTAACAATAACACTATTTGGTTAAAAATTGAGCAATACTCATTAGGTGGTGTGATATCTTACGTCACATTAAGGTGTGATATTATGTACCAGTAATGATACTGATATAGTAAACACATACATACCAACTAGGGAACTTCTTTACAATTCTCTAATATATTTCCATATTTGTTTGGGTGCATGTGTGTGCATATATATGTCTGAAGGAGAGAAAAACAGAGACAGAGAGAGTTGAGAATTAATCCCCATGAAAATATTAGCATTCATATCTTAGTGAACTCTGTATTGTATTCACAAACCATATCCCTAAATAAACACATTTCAATTCATTAACACTTGTAAGCCTTCCTAATAAGTAATTCTCAGCATGACTTGATAAGAAGAATAGAAGATTGCACTGAAGTATCATTTACTGTCATGTTAATGTTCATGGTGGTAAAGTGGATAGCAATTGGCATTGTTACTTAATTCTAGTCGTTTGAAAGGAACTTGAGGTCCTATAATATTAATACTTCTATTCCATTTGTAGAAAATCTTATTTTTATTATACAAAACAGCTTTATTTAAAGGATTGAGATGTCAAAAGAATTAAATAAGAAGTATTGCTATTGTGTTGCATGCATCTTATACCTCAGAAACCTTTTATCTGTAGGAGAAAAAATGACCCTTCCCACTGATTACCCAGCTTTGAATATATACAAGATTCAAATTCCTTGCTGGTGCTTACAAGGCATTTTCTGCTCCTGTCTATCTAGAAAGCTATACTTATTTGACCTACCCACTTGTCCTCACTTGTCTTATTTCTAGGTCTTCGGTCTTATTTCTCCCTTGATTTCCTCCTCCCTTTCCCCACCTCCATCAATCACAATACCACCCTATGCCTAGAAAAGACACTCTTTCCTTCCTCAAGACATATTATCAGCTTTCACTTTTCTCCTGACTTTCCTATTATTGCCTTGGTTTCAATGATAGTTGTGGGGGTACCGGATACTAACCAGGAAGAAAAAGAAAATTGGAATCTGCCCTTGTATATTAAGTTCCTTCAAATATTTCCCTATGCAATTATGTACACTTGATACTTTCACAATATTGGCATGCATTGTATAATGACAGCCTGCTTGGATTAACAGAAGTGGCACTAGAGCTGCCCCCCTGATCCAGGAGAGTTTATTAAATGGACTTTGGATAGAGAAAAGGAGCTGTATTAAAGTATCTTTAGATCACTTGAGTTAAGACTAAAGCAAAGAAGAATGTGGTTTGGAATTAAAAGAAAATGAAAAAAGTATCTGGACTAAAACATTGGTCCACAAAAACAAGATAGATGGTGATAATTCAAGAAGTAGAAGTCATTAAATGAAAGATATTTTGATCTCATTAGCATAACTCAATATGGATCAGAGAGGGATAAGTCTCTAATTCATAGATATAAGAAAAGGAGGATTATAGTGAAAGCATTTATGTCTGAAGTGTTGGTACTGCTAGTGGAAGTTAAACATTATAAAGAGCTAAAAAAGAAAACCTATGGCTAATATGAAGACACAGGAAAACAAAGAAAAAAAATTGGAAACAGCTCCAGGTTTTAGGCATCTAAAGGTACATGACTGCCTATGACAATGGTAGTATTGTCAAAAGTGTCAAATGAGTCTTAAGTGCCTAGATGCTTTTGAAAAACCTTCTGGGGACCCATCTTCACGTCTTAACTACCTTTATAAGTTTTGCATGCATAAAAATTAGACAATGGAATATGAGATGGAAAAAAAAATATGGACCAAGTTTCAATATACTCTAAGTCAAAGGGCAACTGCTTAAAATGTTAAGATTCCAGATGCTGGCCAAGTCATAAACCCAGCCAATAATGAGAAAGGATTGCAAACTAACTAAGAATGTAAAAATAAAAATAAATAACACTTGCCACAGGTAAGCAGAAGCTTCATGGAATGATGGCCAGAAAGTTCAAAATTATATTTAAATCTAAGAGAAGACAGGTGTGCAGCTTGAAACTAACTAAATTACACGGTTAAAGTATAACAGTAATTCCGTTACTCCCTCTTTGTATATAGTGTAGTATTGCAGTAACTATAATTGCTTTGATTGCTTATGTTGTTATTTTTCTTTTATATAATGAAATATTTAAACATCATGATCAAGTTAAAGTTAATCTTGTTATGATCTACTTTTTATAATAATTTGATCAGTCATTATTAGTGTTTTGGAACCATCTATTTTAAATGTATTATTGCTTAGCATAAATATATTGGACATATTGGTCTCCTTATTTAAGACATATTTGACCTATTGGTCTCATGACTTTAGAACTTAAATTTAAAATAAGGAAAATGCTTATGTAAGGTTCGTGGTATGTCTGGCATATGTGGAAAGAGGTAACGAAAGAGTGAATGATGTATGCATGTGTCAGCGTGGAGGAAGGCAGTACTTTTGAAGCAGGTGAAAATAGCCATCTGTGGTTTAACGGTTAAAGGCTGCAGCAACATTGAGCCAGCCGTTAAGGATTACTAAATACTAAATCATGCTTCACCCTGATGGCTGAAGACTTCAAGTG
>NW_017729032.1:90390248-90418836 GCF_001723915.1 Gavialis gangeticus
CCCCCGGAAGATTGCAGACCACAAAGCCAGAAGATCATGACCTACCAATCCCAGCCTGCCAACAGGACAAGGAGGATGGCCTTCATGTCTGACTCAGTGGAATCTATAGGCTTCTATGGACAGCTGTCACTATAAGGAATGAACACAAAGACAAGGATTTGGGTCTTTTCCACCTGCGAATTGGAGTTTTGGAGGCATCCAACAAAGCCTGACTCCATCAGTCGTGGTCAGCCTGGCCAGTCACCAGACTGACCTGAGCAACTTTAGAACTTGGTAATACCTTAAACTTTTCAGAACTGTCTAACTTCTGTTTGTGTGTGCTTGTCTCTTCTGAATGAATGGATGAATGAATGAGTATGCATGGGAATGAGTGAAGGAGATAACCTTACTGTTCTTTATTCTTTTCATGTTGCATGTTTTACGCTTATGTTCCAATAAATGCGGTGTTGTACCTTATCCCCTGATCAGATTCTGGTTTGTTTTTAATTCACACTGTTTGTCCAGTGCACACAACAGTAGTTGACCCATTAGAGGAATTAGGAGATGTATATGCATCTCTGTATGCTGATCCTTTTCCTATAATGGAGACAGTTATGACCCTATAAGCACTAATAGAATTAATCCTGTAAGTTTAAGTAGGTCACTCAAAGTTGGTTGAAAACTGACCTTCATTTGTCCACTAGGGGAAATAGAATTGTTCCTAATTTTACCAAACTCTTAAGTTCTATATATAAGAAATCTGGTGAGTAAATAACAATAAAAGGAAAATGCTTAAATCCACCTGGGTTAGAATCCCAACAAATGTAATTTTTAGAGCACAAGAAACTATTTCCTATAAAAAAAAATGTCATACAACAAGTAAGGATTGACCAAAGTGTCTTTACAAGAAGGATATATTGTAGTCATCATTTAAATAAAAGCTAAAATCTATATTTAAGAAACAGTGGCATGCACATTCAAACAAAACAAAACTCATGTTATCAATGTTCCGAATGTTCAATGTTTTTTTTGGTGAACAATTAAGAGCAAAGACTAAAGGAATTTCTGGTTAGTACCTTTCAAGTACCTTTGGACAAATAGGGCATTATAAACACATCATGGAATGCATACATGGAGGAAAAGGAATCATTTAAGATCTCTATGGAGCCACATAGCTCAATAGTGTCAGACCTGTAATGCTTTTGGTGCCAATCACCATATTCCAGCTATTAAATAAATAAAATAGAAGGCCCACAGTTCTGTATAGGATGCTTGTACTTTGAACAGAAAATTTCATTTGTTTCAGATCCCCATGGTATGGGAATAAACTTTTGGTTAAGGGAGGGTGGGGGGGAGAGCAGTTAATGATAGCAGCAGTAATGCAGACACATCTGAGTCACAAGAACACAAATCATAGCAAAAGTAGAGAGACAGTATGTGTGCAAATACCATGAGAGGTTAATTAAAAAGCCAATCTGCTTCAACAGGTCTAAATTATGTCTACAGAAAATAAAAGAAAATCTTGGTTTGATGATCTCAGCAAAGAAATAGAAACTCTGCAAAGCACCAATAAAGGTACTTGTACAAGTGGAACAGAATATTTGATTTCTCAACTCTGGAAAACTAACTCCCTGATTATCTTATTGTGTTAATCAGGGAAACATATTTAGTATTTTTAAGTGAAACCTAAATATTTATTTCTGTATTTTCAATATAAAAAGATACATTTATTTCACTTCTAGATTATTTATATTGATAAAGCTGATTTGAAATATTACTATTCTGTTTTGTTCCTTTTCTTGTTTACTCCTTATAGCTGTTCTTTATTAGTCTGAGAAAATATGATGATCAATTGCTCCTTAAATCCCTGGGCCTAACCCTATCTCATTTACTTACTTCCACTGGAAAAAAATATCACTATTAGCATCCATATGAAACAATCTAACTTAAAAACTATAGATGAAATCAAGAAAGACTCTTCTGACAGTATTTTAGATTTACTAATAAATATTTCCTCTATGACTAAATAAAGTGCCTTATTATGTTTAATATGAGATAAGATTCATGCAGCTTTAATCACAAACAAAGGAGCAACAGAAACAAAAAACAACACATTCTCTGAAGTGGTAAACTACAACACTAGTCAGATTCAATGACTGCCTGGCTGAGATGCAGACCTGGAATATTTTGTGAAATGCTTATCATTGTCGTGTAAAGGTAGGAAAGGCTGTCACTTATATTAAGTGTTTTGTTTGTTTGTTTTTTTGCACAAAATATGCCACAAATAATAGAAAAGTACAATAAGCCTTTGAGAATAAAAATAAGTCATCCTACTTCAAAGCACAATTTATTTGGTTTCTTATGTAAAATGTGAGATCCTCCAAGCACAGAAAACTAGTTGGGAGATTTAATAGCTCCAAACTCAGTTATAAAATACCACAGCTCAAACTCTTCCCCAACATTATCAAGGTAAATGCTACTGTAACAGCGCAGGGTCCTAGGGGTGGCTGTGATCTCCCCTAGCGCCCCCTACCATGCCAAGTCGGTGTAAAGCACTGTAACAATCTTGCCTGCCATGTCTTTGATGTCCTGTAGTTATGTAGGGAGGCTGCCCTTCATTCCCTTGGCTACGGTTCTGCTGGTTCCCCCTGGGGCTTGGTTCTATAATGGGGTTCCAGGACCCCAGCCTTATGGGCTATGCGTGGCTCCAACCACCCCTGTACCATGCCCCAAGCCTCGCAGATGTACTGGACGTTGTTTGGTCAATTTCACTCTCCTGCGCCCCACTGGTGCTTCTGGCTTGCCTCACAACCATGCTTCCTGGCACTCATCAACAATTTTGCGCTGCCCACTCTGGGGCTTCTTGTGCCGCCCGCTCTGGGGCCTTGGGGCTCAGGTGGCCACAGCCGTGCCTGGTCTTAAACCTCCTATAGGGCTCAGGCAGCCTCGGCCTTACCTGCCCCCCCCAATCCTCTGCTCCCCTTCTCAGGGCTGGGATCAGTGCACCCCTGAATGTTGTGCACTTTCTGGCACCGGGGTCCCCACACTACCATGGAGCCCCTATGAAACCTCCTCCAACCCCTAAGAGCCTCACCCCGTCCTCTGAAGTAACAACAACAAAAACAATAACACAAGCCACTGGGCTATAACACAAAGCTAAACCTCATGGCTAAATGTTCTCCAAAACACACCACATCTCTCACACATGTAAGTAGAGGCTTATACATCCAGGCCTTTTTCTCTTTCCCACATTCAGGGCCAATCTCTTTCCCTTAGTCAGGCAGTACTCCTTCTTCCTGGCTGCCAGCAGAGAGAAAGCACTCACAGCCTCCAGTCTGTGTCTTATAGTAGTCAGTCCTGCCCCTTCTGGTCAGCTGACTCACCAGGGGTGGGCCCTTAGCTCCTCCTGGGTGCCCCTAGCAAGCAGCACCTGAGCCCATACTGCTGCTTTTCAAGTAGCAAGCACCTTAGTGCCCTGCTACAGCTACCTTAACAAATGGTGACTAAAAAGCCAGGTCAGAAAGGTACTAGAAAAGGAAAACCATCTGGGGGGCACCTCACCCAGATGATGCAAAATGATACGTAATGGAAATTAGAATAGGCTTGGGAAATATTGATTAATATTCTGTATAACGAATATACACCTTAGAGCAATAAAAAGGAAAACCTTGAATGTATGTATTAATAATTGCTTCTAGTCATCCTCAAAAAGAACCTGGTGTCAGTTTGACTTTCACTCTAACCTCACACCAAAGACTTCACTCAGTCAAACCAACTTTAAATAGACATGTGGTCATTTGGACTAGGGAGTTTCAGGTTAAGACAGCTGATTGTGATGTTAGCTGCATCACTCTTGTTGGCTAGGGACAGAAGTTACTTATACATTGGTATAAGTGATCAGAAACTGGTTTAAACCCATAACACAACAGAAGTTCAGAGCACATAAACCACTTTCAAAATGGCCAAAATCAGAAGGATAAATCTCTCTGCATATAGTATCAGACTTAACTGATTTAGATCAAACCAGTTTATGGAACTTCTGTCTCAGATCCCTTCCTGGTTCAAGATAACTCACCATCATCCCAGGATACTTTGCAGCCCTGGGCTGTGCTGTGCTGTGCTGTCTGTTCCAGCAGAGCAGGATCTGCCTTGCCCCTCTGCTTTCCTGGCAAGCAGAGAAGGGGTTGGGGGGAAAACTCTAGCACCGGATCCCAGCCAGGGTCTGCCTGGTGGGGAAGAGGGGAGGAGGGACGCCTGTGGAGGCTTCCCCCCACCCACTCAAGCAGAGAGGGGAGTGTGGCCAGACCCCCAGCCTACCTTGATAAATATCATGGGGGGGTGTTAAACCCCCACCCTGACCCACACTGATCCCAGCCAGGGTCTGTCTAGTTGGGCGGGGGGGGGGGGGAAGGGTCAGAGACTTCCCCCACCTTCAAGCAGAGGGGGGAGGGAGTATGGCCAGGCCATCACCCTGCTGGCTGACTTTGACTAGGGGAGCAGGGGTTAGTGTAGACCAGGTCTGGGGATTAACCTGGCTGGGCCAGGGCCTCATCATGCCTCCCATCTCTCTTCAAGCAGGGAACAGGAGGGTGGGGGGAGGCCTCCAAGGGCTTCCCCCCATCCCCTGCCCAGGCAGACCACAGCTGGGGTTGGTGCAGCTCAGGGTGGGAGTTCAAACCCTCTCCCCCACCATCATATTCAGCTACCTGGGCTGGCTGGGGCTTGGCTATGTCCTCCCCTCTCCTCTCCTCTTCTTGAGCAAAGAGGGGATGAAAAACCTCAGAGGGCTTCCCTCCTTTCCCTTCAGCAGTGGCCAGCCGGCTCAGAGGCATGCCTTAACACCCCCCAGCCCCTGGTGTGAGCCACTGGAGACATATGGCTACATTGCCAGGATCAAAAGTGAATGTCTGTTCACCTGCTTGTCAGTTCAATCTATGTGGTTTAGACTAACCTGCAAATATTGAATTGATTTGGCCTCCAGCTTTTTGAATTCCTGTACTTAGCCATGTTATTCAGTACAGAAATTAGGCTTGGGTAGTCTTTTGATTTTTCATTTCTTTTCTATTGTTTTTTGCCTGATTGTTTTTATTCAGTGTTCCAACATTAAATATATTTAAAAAAATGTTCAGTTAGTATATCGAGATTACTGGAATACTTTTTAATAACTTTTTTAAATAACAGAAAAAATGTTTGTATAAGGTTCCAAAGGAACACAAAGGGCCTGTCCAGATGACTACGCATGTGCCTCTTGCAAAGTGACTCTTGCAAACCAGTTTGAAATGCTGCAAGAGGTATGATGAGAATGAAAAAAAGGTCATGGTCCCTGTGAGCAGTGCAGGGCCCCAGGTGATGGCTGGAGCAACCCAGTGCTGTCTGAAGGTGCACAGCCCTGAGCTGAGCCATGTTGAGACAAGTTGCACAGGCACTGCTTCTGAGATGGCTGGGGGCATGACATGCTGTGCTGTGGGGGCCTCTGGCACCACCAGGCCCCAAGTGCCAGACAGCTCCTGCTGCTGCAGGGGGGAGCTGTGGAGAGGGGCTGTGGCCCCTGCTGGGGAGAGTTGTGGCCCTGTGGGGGGCCTGTGGCAGAGAGCTGTGGGCCTTGCAGGGGGGCAATCCATGAGCCATGCAGGGAGGCTGCACCCTGTGGGGGGGGCAGGGGACCCACCCTTCCTGAGCAGCCCCTCCATACAGTACCCCCACACCGACAGCCCCTCCACGTTCCACCCACAAACCCCACACCCCCAAGGAACCCCCACAAACCCCTCACTTACATATGCAGCCACAAACACCAACCCCCCCACAAGCCCCAAACCCCCACAAACCTCACCCTCACAAAAACCCACAACCACCCTGTTCACTCCCCCCCCCCCCCAGATCCCACACCCTGCATGTTGAGCTGGCTACATAGGATAAGATGGGACATGCCAGTGGGAGCTGCAGCTGCAGGGGCAACTGCCAGACTGCAGCCCTGCTCCATATCCACACCAGTGCTGGGACATGCAGCCCCAACCTGGGAGGGCTCCTGGTCCTAGGAGCCACTGGGGGGGTGTGATGGTCTGGAAGGAGGGGTGGAGGTAGCAGCAGGGGTGTCAGAGACAGATGGGAGTTAGGGATGGGGGAGAACTCTGGGTAGGAGAGGCCACCAGATCTGAGCTAAGAGCCCATCTGCCCTCATAGAGCAGTCTGTGCAGGGGGAGGACAGACTGGGAGGAAAGGGCCCAGCTCAGTCCCTAATTCCCAGTTGAGGACTTCCCAGGATGGGACAGGGAGCAGAACAGCAAGGGCTGGCACTGATCAGAGCTACAAAGTAGTGGGTGGGACAGGTGTGAGAGACAAGGGCAGGACACTGGTATATCAGTGCTGCTCAGCGCTGCACATCCTGGTGAGCAAAGAGGGTGGGGGCAGCTCTGATTTTTCTACGACAAAAAACCCAAAAGTAAATGCCAAAGTGTATAGATATTTAGAATCCATTTTATTATGATGATAGAGGCACTGGTAGGCTTCCAAACTGCTTTAAACTTATAAATATATCAATAACACATTGCCCAGCTGATCTCACTATATATAGTGGTGTTTCATTTTAATAGTGGAAGAATACTATTTTGGGTATTTTAATGGGAGAATTTGGGTTTCTTATCATAATATTTGCAGTTTTTAAACAGGGAACAACAGGATCTCTGCTGGTGAGACAAGTGGTGAGACCTGGGCAGAGAAGCCTGTCCAGGGCCAGCACTGGGGACCCAGCTGGTGGGCAGAGAAGGTAGCTGACCTCTTGGTCATTTGGTACAAACTGGGCCACCATAAGGAGCTGACCTCTTGGCCATTTGGTACAAACTGGGTCACCGTAAGTAGCACATCTTCTGGGTGATAGCTGCCCAGATGGCAGAGCGGAGGGCACCCCATCTAGGTCTGGCAGACATGCAGCCATGGGGTCACAGATCCAATGGGGAGGATGCTGTCACAGGCAGCAGCAAGTCACAGCCAGGCAGCAGTCCCCACTGCAGCAGCCCCCACTGATGCAGTAGGTAGAGGGGGCAGGGCCCACTCCAGGTTAGGACCGCTTCAGAAGTCCAGCTGGCACAAGGGGTAATGTCCCCAGACACCAAGTGGCTGGGCCTCAGAAGCTCCTGAGGGCAAGTAGCCCTGAGCTGTTTTCCAGGGCAGGTTTTCATATTCCTGGGGTGAGCACAGGGCATGTCTTTATACTGGTGAGGCCCGCACAGGTGCTAGCCCCAGCCTCTAGGTCTCCTTGGCTGCAGAACTAGGAGGAGCTGGGCAGGTTCATTTTGCCCCAAGTGGCACAACTTGCCCCACACCAACGTGCATGTCCAGGTACATGCACAGAGGCAAAAATCTTTGGACAAATTTGTGCCACCCCTATTTGAGCTGCTGAAAGTGCATGTACCTGCATGTGTGGATGCACCCACATAGTTTAATAATTTGGTACAAAATATAAACACATTCCTTCTAACATTTTCACAGAGATGATTTTTCTGCCTCTATGATATAGCAAAATAAATATTGCTCTATGCATGTTTCTCCAGTCTGAAGACAATGGCTTTCATTAAATTGTTCTCCAAACATCTTAGAATCTTCCCTGCAAAACAGTCTAAAGGTGCTTACAGTCAGCAGCTGTACATCCCTGAGCTAATAATTAGCTGTCTCTTTGGTTTCTAAGGAGACAGGGAATCTGTAGTCTGTATCCAAAAAAATACAGGTATTGGATAACAGCCTTCACAAACACGCATCTTGTTTTTGCATCCATCAGTCATTGAGCACACAGAGATGTTTCCAGCTCCCATGTAAAAAAACCTTTTCCCACTGAGATCTAACTGGCTTAACGTTCAGATGATAAATGTATGGAACCTGCAAGAACAATTGTCCTTAATGGAAACTTTCTATTCAGCTTAAAAATCAACTACTGAGAATGTTTAGCAATTACAGTGCCTAGCTCCTTCTAACAATTTGCCCTGTTCTCCTCTTTGCACATATTAAAAACCAGAGAGGATTCAACTAAATCCATATGTCCCTATTGCTTCTTTCTTGCTCGTTGGACATGTAGTGCTTAAAGGCCAGGTGCAGACATTCAAAAAGCCCAAGGAGGATTTGATCTAACCTATGCGGGTTTCTGTAAGTGGTCTAGGTTAGATTGGTAGTGAACAAAACACATGTTCGTCCTTTAGCATGAGGAAGCAGGGATAGACATGCAGGCTGCCTGCACTGGCAGAGAAGAGCAGGTTGGGGGCATACCAGCATGTCTCCCAGCTCGGAGATTGCCAAGTGCAACTGAGTACTTGGGCCACCACTGATTGACTGCCAGGCATGAGCAAGCACACTTCCCACTCCCCTGTCTCTCTACACCCTCACACGCCTCTCCCAGGACCTTGCAGCTGTGAGCCAAAAAATCCTTGAAGCACTGTGGGTGCCCATGACCTGGTTATCAATGGGCAGTGGCCAAACTGAAGACATCACAGAGTTGCCTCTGTGCAGCCTAGTCCTTATGTTCTGTCCCCTGCCATCTCAACACACTAGAGGCAAGCTGCTCACACTGGATTCTGCTTTGTGTGGGAAGGGGAGGTCCATGCTATGGTCTAGGTGGCAGGGTATCTCTGGCCACCAAGATGTGATGTTCAAAAACCAGGGTCAGGCTATGTGGGCCTGTGCCCAAGTGCAGGGGCATGGGGCTCCCTGGCTGGGTGTGTGGCCAGGGTTGGGCTCTCTGGCCATGTCCAGATGAGCATGGTCATGTGGTATGTGACATCTGCAGTACCACATATCATACATTCAGGAGATCCCAAAATAAAAAAAAAACCCATGCAAAAAAAAAAAGGCGGGGGGGAGCAGTGCATGCGGGCACAGTGCGCACTACCCAAACCCAGAGCTTGGCCACCTAGAGAAATGCTGCAGTTGCTGTCCAGGATCTGAGCAACAGGATCACCACTGCAGCAGTCCCAGGAGGCCTTCAGGACCCCAGCTGGCCCCAGCCCCTACTATCTCACCTAGGGTAACCTGCCACATGCCCCAGGGCATGTGGCACAAGCATTCCCTGGGGCAAGCAGCAGCACAAAGTGTGCCACTGCTTCTTGTCCCCAGTTAAATTAAATCCATGCTTATGTGGATGTGGCCCATGGGGCTGTGCCCAGTCATGGAGACATGGGGTTCCCTGGCTGTGTATGCAGGAGCCAGGGTCAGGGTCTGTGCCCAAGCATGTGGACATGGGGTTCCCAGGCTAGGTGTCCAGCCAGGATCAGGCTCCATGGGATTGTACCTGAGTGTGGGGGGTCTCCAGGATCCAGGACCCAGTGTCAGCTGTGTGTACACATTGTGGAGTGCTTCATGATGGGGCAGCCAAGGACATGAGTATTTAGGTCTCAGGACTCATGCAGGGGATGCCTCCCCTGCACAGTAGACTAATTAGCTGTTCAGTAAACATTTTGCATCTACACATGCACCCTTATTAGGCTGGAGTAAACTAATTTATTCCACGGTAGCACACATGTAGTAGACAGTGCCCTGGCTGGATGGGGCACAAGGGTGCTTCAAGGCAGGAGCTGTCTGTCAGGGGCTGTCTCCACAGTACCTTGTGCCCCTGCCAGCCCCTCCACTGCATGTTTAACCAGGAGGAGCAGCTCCAAGTTGGCAGGCTGACCCCCCAGGTCCCTGCCATCTGAGGCTGCTGCAACCTGTCTCAGTATGTTGCAGTCCCATGTGCATGTGCAAATGGTATGCCTGGAACAATGAACTCCAGAGCAATAAACTTCACATTAATAAAGTCTGGAGTTTATTGGTTCACATTAATATGCATGCATAGACTCATCCAGTGATAAACAGACCATGCATTTAAAGTAAAAGGATCTTTCTCCAAAGACTTTTATCTGAAGCCCCCAAAATGCCTTCTTAGGAAGTCGCATCTACTATTTGCTTAGGTTTAACTCCTAGTGGGCACGCCTATATGTGCAATTATTGCTCCTGTGTGCACTGTTTGAATGTGCACCCAGGACTGCAGCACATTGAATTGGGTTGGAGCAGCCCCAGCTGGTAGGGGGCCCCAGGGGTCATCCTACAAGCCCAGGGCTGCTCCCCTGCTGCTTCACCATGACGCAAAGGAGCTGGCTAGGGCATGAGGGAGTTCCAGTGTTGAGCTAGCTGGCAGGCAGTCCCCACACTAAGGCACCCTCATGTTCCAGCCAGCCATGTCAGCATCTACACATGAGCTGCTAGGAAGTAAAAAAAATATTGTGCTGTGGACTTAATTGGTTTACTCCAGCCTAATTGCCCTGCACATGTAGACACCAAGATGTTTACTGTGGACCTAATTAGTCAGCTCTGCAATCAACATCTATGTAGACATGCCCAACAATATCTAAAGTTTGAAGCAATTTAGTTCAATGTCTCTGAGAAGAGGACCGGTTAAATGCATCAGACTAAAGCCTTTTCTTTTATAAGCCTGTTTAAAATTAATATGATTTAGAATTTGTTCTGACTGAAATAGGGCTCACTAACATTTAAATTAATTTAACTTTACTGAATAGAATGTTTACACTTATAATGAATAATTATAATTGATTTCTTCACATTTAATTTCAACAATTCTTAGAAATCAAGCCAAGTCAAAACTCTATAAAGATATATAACTTAGTGCCTGCAAACTGTGTATGCAGTATAATGTTTTTATTAGAAAATAAAAACTCATATTGTAAAAAGAAACCATGTTTAAACCATATATCCAAGAGTGCTGAAGTTGTTTTTTTTAAAAAAAAGCTTAGCACTACTTCACTCTTTTTTTTTTAGTTTTTAGTGTGTTAATGTTAATTATTGATATTTTTTAATCACATGTCCAAATGTGTGTATACATACATATGCATCTACATCCTCACACTAGATAGGTACGAAGGTATCCTGTTACATCTGTCAGACTGATTTTTCACCTCTATTACATTAGTGTTGTTTCATTTTAATCATGGAAAAATGTGGACTTTGGGTTACTTCTTTTAAACTGAAAATTGCGAGGGGAGGTTATTCAGAGAAAACCAGGACCCCTGGTGATCAACAAGTTAATCGCATCTTAAGTGATCACCAGGCCATACTTTCAATCATTTAATAGCATGACAAAAAGAGGCATAAACTACAAAGTTATTCCACAACATGTGTGCAATAACTCTGTAGCTGCTTCCTATTGTGCTATTAATTGAATGTGTAGCCACAGGCTCCTGTGGCTGGCAGCCCTGACTGCTGATTGGAGCTCCCAGCTGGAAATGCTTATGTGGGGGTGTGGGCCCCAAGCCACAGGGATATATGGAGCACCCCTACAGCTCAGAGATCACATTAGCTGTGGCCTTCCAGTTGTGAGAGGGGGAATGGAGTGCCTCCACAACTGGGAGATCATATCAGCTGTGTTTCCCAACTGCAGGGACACCTGGTGCACCCCTGCTCCTGGACTCCTGTCAGATAAGGGACCTTCCACTTATAAGAGTTCTTAATTTCCTGTGCAAGGGGAGCCTGGACTCATCCCAGGCTCCCCCTGAACTGGTAATAAGTTGCAATGGGATCTAATTTGTGATCCCACAATCATACTTCCTGCTATGCACATGTGGCATGACAGGAAGCATGGCTGTGTAGATCAGGCATCAGATTGTATTGTGCCTTTACTTGCATGTCTAGAGGGGCCCTAAGACATCAGTCATTATTTGTACTAGCAGATGCAGAAACAGTTCAAACAACAGGGACTTCAACGAAGATACAGCTTAGTTTGGGTCATCTCAAATTGTAGTCCTAATCAAATAAATCTATAAAACTCATAATTTCTGTTAATAATATTTCGCCCCAGATACACTAAAGAAGTGAAAAAATCAATTTAAATTAGTTTTCACTTCCATACCATTAATTGAATTTAAAGTTTAATATTTTACATTCTCTCCATATTCATATTGTACTTGGATCAACTTTGTACATTAAGTGGTGCTGGGAAAGCCAGGGTGATCTTATTTCTGCCCATTCTCCCCCCACCCCATAGAAAGATAACAAAAAACATACTGACTGATAAAAATACACAGATACAAATGCAAAGTAGAAGAAGTTACTGTACTTGGCTGTACTTAGATCAGCATAATAGACAGATCAGCATAATAAGTACATGGCCTTGCATAGCTATTTTTCTATGGCAATACAAACTGTGAAAAGTAAAACCCATTTTTCTTATTTAGCAGCACACAAAAATATGTAATTATGTGCATCTTCTTTGAAAAACTAAGTGTTAATACTTTAACAAGAAATACCTTTGTATGGGATAAAACTGAAAATCCCAACAAAATGGAAAATATTTCCCCAAACTTTTTTTGAGCTGCCTAATTTTCTTGTTCACTAGTCATATCTACCATCCTGCAGACATTCTTGTTTCCTTCATTAGAGTGTCCCTTCCATTCATAAAAATGGTATATCTCATTTCACTACTTATGCAACGACTGCCATTACAAGGATGCCAGCATTCCTGCAGAAGATCATGTCTTTGATAAGGTGCAGTTAGACTCAAGTGAAACACAAGTGAAACTTCTTGGAAAAGGAAAATACTCTGCAGAACAATGGGAAATGTTGCCCAACACATGTTCTATTTAAAGTGAATAGCTTGCAATGAAGGTGCTCCCAACAAAACAAGGATTTTGTTAATTAAACTTCCTTGAATAGGGAGCAGAAGAATCCTATACAATTGCCTTTTTTCATTTTTGGTTTGAAAAGAAAAATTGGGTCTCTCTCCAGGACAAAAGCCTGGCCACACTGAGCATACCTGTGTCACATTTGGGCAGGATTACTGCAATTATCTACCTGGAAGAGAATTCAAGCACTTTTCTATATTTTAGACCACTGGGAACACACTGGGCTTATATCTATATTCTGCCACTAGTTCTAGTCAGTTTCTGAAGATAATGGGAAGTTCTTGGTCCAAATCTTCAATCGAGTCCCACTTTTTTTTAAGAATATATATTTATCTCTAAACCCTTTGTTTTGTTCCTCTAGGGCAATACAGATCACAAAGGTCAGGGAGAAGAATGTAAGAACTAGGGCTTAAGTATTCTTAGTCCAGGGCTATACAAATTCCAACTTTAATTAAATACTCACATAATTTGTCAAATACAGAAACTGTGAAATCTTTCTGGGATGGCATGTGACAATAAATATTAGGGGTGTGCAATTAGGATTTGGTCCAAATCAGGGACAGTGATTCAATTCGTTGATTCCTGTATTTGAAGATTGGATGCCAATTTGGAGAATCAGCGATTCAGCCATAGACACAACTTTAAATGCGTTTTTTACATACCTCAAGGTACCAGGTGTGGCTTGTGAATGCTGCGATGCTGGGGTGGACTTGTCCACTTCTGGGTCTGCTGCCAAGTGTGCTGGGAACACCCCCCGCCCCCAGCACTCCTGTGGGATGCTCCATCTGCCCACATTTAAAGCTGTGTCTATGTCTGAGGGTTCCAATTCTGAATCTTTCTGAGGGTTTTGATTCAATTTGGAGAGATTAAAGGGTCTCCTGATTCAATTTGGATTCTCCTCTGAATTGAATCAGTGACCAAAGCTTTGCACAGTCCTAATAAATATCTCAATTATTTTCTTATTTTGATATTTCAAAATATTATTTATGTTTTTGATTTCTAAAGCAGAATTTTGGACTAATAAGGAAAAATAAGGGGAATCGACTCACATATATTTTCAGCATCCTTTTTCATGAAGCATGCATAGCTTTAAGGCCAGCTCTCATGATCACCAGTCATTAAGACTGAACTATTCCAATAGTAGTATAGCAAGTTGGGGTATTAGATAGTTCAGCTGACCTGTTCGAGGCTGATGGACCTGAAGGATTTATGCTGATGCCTGAAAAAAAGAAAGCTGTTCGACAATGTGATACTGAATTCTGACCATAATTACAGGGCCTTTCTTCTGCTTAGTAAAGACATACCCATAAGATGTAGGTGTGAAGATGAGAAGGAAAGTCATGCTGCCAACTCAGACCACTCTGGGTCATAACACAAACTTTACTTTTCTTAAGAATAAATTAGTTCAGGATTTTTTTCCTGAAAGTGTTAGAGGAACACCTACTTAGCTTAGTCTGTAGAGAAGTGAGTGACCAGACGAGACTAAATATATATAGTCTGTTTTTTCTCCAATGTTTTATTTCAGTTGCTAAAGGCAATACTTTCTTTTAGGATTGCTGGTCAATGTCACTGGTCACAGGTTCTCAGAAGGAAGCTCAGGCAGGTGCCCTAGGACTTAGGCCACCCTGATAATAAATGATAGAAACATGCAGCCCTAGTTTAAGAGGGAAAGAATCATGAAATTACAAAATAGGATAAGTAATGGCAAGAGACCTCAAAAGACATACAACACTCAGGAGACGTACAATAAGAAGCAAAATGTGGAGATGTTCTACTAGCCCTGCATCTGTGACATTTCCTGCTCCAAAAAACTTTTCTACTATAACAAAAATGATATACTTGAAAGTGATCTCCCCAGAAAAACTCCTAAAACCAATGAATCTATTAACTAAAAGTATTTTATCATATACATATTGTATACATATATACATGCATAAACCTATGTGATACCTATTTTCATTGATATAAAATTTCAACCCTTCTATCCCATTAAGGGAGAAGAGGTAGAGATTTCCTGATGTCTGTCTGAGAATTCTGTAGTTTTATTAATTGAATGTGTATATTCCAGAAATTCAGGCAGCAATACAAAAACGAGATAGTGTCCATACAGATGCAATTGACTATCTGGTTTTAATGTAACCTAATTAGCCATCCTTTGACTTCTAGCCAACTTCCCAAAGTCCTGGTCCCCCCTCACTCAGCTAGCCTGATTAGTTCTTGAGTACTGCATACCCTGCCAGCCCTCACCTAGCACACATCTGCTGCTCTGCTGATTCCCTTCTGTGACATGCTGAGCTTTCAGATGCTGGCCGCAATTACCCTTTCCACCAACATTCCACCATCTGAGCCAAAGTCCTATTTACCATTTGGTCCTGAATCAAATGGGTTAACTGTATCCATTTCTCCTTCTTGTTTTCCCTTGACAGATTAAATTTCCTGCTGTATCACAACTTTTTTTCACAGTAGCAGGGAAAAAAATGTTCTTTGTTCAGTTGTCACCACCTTGCTCACCTGCACCCAGCAGCTTTGTTTAAAAAGTCAAGTACCCTGCACATTAAGTTTGCGTATTTTTTTCTAAAAATTTGCAAGTCTCTGCTGTTTCTTCTCCTTGAAGGCAACATATGTGTTACTGTGTGTGTTTATTTGATTGAAAAGGACTTTTTCCCCCTGTAACTGCTTATCCCAGGAAGCCAAAATAACTGAAAAGAGTCACCTGAAAGCTATTCAGTTATTTGTATTAATAACAAAATTGCCATCTACATTAAGTTCTAACTGCAGAATCTTTGATACTACTGGATATTGAAGAGGCACAACACTATCAATTTCATAACTTAACAAAATATTTCCTAAACAGAGAAGAGAGTTTCCAGAGAATAAGCAATCAAGCAACGACCACTCTTCAGAGCATTCACTCCTCCCAAAGTTGGCTGTAAGAATCCAGCTCATGCAATCCTTTGCAAAACATCTAAATTGAACTGATTGCACAGATGTAATTACAGAATTAAAAAAGTTACAGCAATATAACTCTAGACTAGGTTCTCCAGTTAGTAGCAAAATAGTGCACCAGTCATACCAGAGAATTTATTTAGCCTTTTAATTGCTGGGACAGTTCACTGTAAAAAGCACATTTAATGTAAGTAACAGAAGATGAATATTTTTTGGAGCAGAAGCTAATTTTTCAGGACAGTTACTGGCAGTTGAAAAACAACTTTTTTTTCAAGTGAGTAATTCTGCTTAAGAAAATTGCAGATGGAAAATAAATATGGAACCTTATATTGTTTTTAAAGAAATCATCTTTCAGGGCACAAACATATTTTGAAGTGTAGAAGCTCATATAATACGCAACTTCTAAAGTATATAATTTAGTGGCAGATCTTAGAACATTTCCTCATCAAAACTGATGACCCAAAAAACTAAACAATTTAACTTTTAATTGTAAAAGTCTACATAACACACTCTTCATCATGCATCTGATTCAAACTATGTAATCCATTTTATTAGTCTCATTGCATGGTTCAGGTGGCTTTATTACTGACAGTCAACTTTGTGCTGTAAAAGGCAAAAAAAGAACCTCACTCCATACATATGCACTAGCTGTAAGAATTTAATGAAAGCAGGAATCTGTGCAGTCCTGAAGACTTAGATTTCCTTTTCTCTCATGGGAGAGACCTTAACTCATGGGGCACATAAAACCACAAGACTCATGGTAAAATTATGTTGTTAGCTGTAATTAGACCACAGGGAATGTGTGCTAGTTAATTTTTGTAACTATCAGCCTCTCTTCATTAGTTACAGAAGCTCTTGTTTCCCACCAATTCTAAATTTCATGTTCTGCATTGTTATGACAGATTTAGTCAGTCAGGAAGGGTCTGCCAAATTTGATCTAAAAATTTTCCAGGAAAAATTTTGACCAAAAAAAGGGGGGAAAAAGTAAGCTTTACACAAACTTTCATTTTGCTTTTCCACAAAAAGCTCTAAGGGTAGTCTTCTAGGTCCAAATCACTCCTGGGAAGTAAAGCAGACATAGTACATTGGACTAAGGGAATCTAAAAATATGGTGGTGTATTCTTAAGAGCAGTTTCATTACTCATATGTAATACTTCCTATTCTGGGTTTCCATCAGAGATGTTCACTAAATTAACTGCAGCATTAACTTATTGAACTAAATCAAATGGCATCAGTTCCAAGTTAATCTTGAAGGCTAAGTACAGATAGTCAAAAAGTCTGAGGCTGAATTAATTCAATCTTCACAAGTTAGTCTAAACTATGTATATTGAACTGATACGCAAGTGAACAGACATTCACTTTTGATTCCACAAATGCAGCCACATGCCTACAGTGGCCCAAGCTAGAAGCCAGGGGGTACTAGAGTATGCTCTCCAGCTCAGCTGGTGCAGACAGCTTGTGCCAAGGCTAGCCTGCCCACCCTGCGAGGGAAGGAGTTTCTGGGAGAGGTTAAAAGCATCACGGGATTCTCAGAAACTGTGAGTTAACTTGAATCTGGAGAGGATCTGGGACAGAAGTTCAATAAAACAATTTAACTTAAATCAGTTAAATCTGATACTACAACCATTCAGGTTTATCTTAAACTGATTTTGGCCATTTTGAAAATGGTTTATGTGCACTGAACTTCTATTGTGCTACAGATTTGTACTGGTTTCCAATCACTTATACCAATTTATATGAATTTCTGTCCATAGCCCAAAGGTTTAAATAAGATGTGGTTTAGTTACTTCTATATGGCACCGATCAGGCTTGCTGAGCTCCACTAGGACTCTTCTGTTACAGGAGCTCAGCCTTCAGATTCCATTTCCTGACAGTGGATGTGTAAACAGTGCGAGTCCTGGACTGATCACACATGTGTAGGATTGCTAGAGGTTAGAAGCCTCTGGAACATTTACACTTCTGATCTTGATGATGCTATGGCCTACTTTTGAGATTGGAGCATGTTCAGTGTGGAGGTAGTTACGTAACCAAAGGGTGGGAATATTATGTTAATGAGTTGTGTGGTACTGATAGATGTGAGTGGTCCATGCTTCAGGTACTATTAATTGACACAGATTGATTGAGGGATGCAAGGAATGATTGGACTATGGTATGATTGATAGGTGGTATACTAAGTGGCCACTATAAAAACCAGTATGAGTCACAACCTCGGAGTTTGAGAGTACGTGACTGGGAGCATGACTGGAATCATTTGATGTGTGTACAACATGTTAAGGTGACTTGTGCATGTGTAATTGAGTTATGATTGAAGTTTGATACAGGGCTTGATTGAGGATTGGATGCTTGCCGTATGAGAGACTGAGGACTGTGGTAGCTGAGAGTATTGAGTGTAGTGTGTTGGAAGCAACCATTATACACCTTACTTGGAGACCTATCTGTAGACTTACATTACCCTACTGATGAGGATGAGGCAAGTATCACCCTTCCCTCTTCTGAGGCGTATAGTACCCACTGAGAGAGAGGGAACTGCCAGAAATCCTCAGCATGTCAGAGGCTGTGACAGGTTCTCCTGCTCACCAGGCCCTAGGGTGCTCTAGTTTTCTATCTAATGGTGACAGGCTGGTATTGATTTCTTTTTGCAAATATTGTGAATAATGTTTTACTGATTGGTTTATTGTTGTCATAGTGTGGATTTGTTGCTGTTGTTGTTTTGCTGTGATACTGACTTTATAATATACACACTTGTTAATCTTAACCTTGTACGGAGTATTCGTTGGTATTTGGCTTCTCTGGATGGGGCCAGGCTGCAGGCCAGTCTCCAGAGAGAATTAACCTTAGGGCATCCTCAAATCATTCACAGCAGAGGTGGCCAACCTGCAGCTCCAGAGCCATATGCATCTCTTCAGAAGTTAATATGCATCTCCTTGAATCCTTGCCCAAGCACAGGGTGACCAGCTTCCATAGCTGTTACATTATGTCGTGTGCTTGGGCAAAGATTCAACGAGACACATATTAACTCCTGAAGAGCTGCATGTGGCTCCGGAGCCACAAGTTGGCCACCCCTGATGTACAGATAGCTGGCAGGCTATAGAGGCCTAACAAACCCCTACACATATAATAATGTTTCCCCTGCCAGGCCTGTCTTCACATAGTAACAAACACAGCATATCAAATTAACAAAGAGGATCCATATCTCTGCCTTTAAGTATCCAATTAAATAGAAGAGGAGGCAGGGTATCCTTGTTCTAGATATAAATTTGGTGTGTCCAACAGTGATATGCTCAAAGAGATATGTAATGAAATACACATTGGATGCTTAGTAACTCTAAAAGGAATATTGTTGCTTTCCTGATATGGATCACATTTAAATCCAAAAGTTTAATACCTGTGTTACAATAGCAAGGGTTATCATCTACTGACCTCATTGGCACTAACTTCTGTTTCACAGAATACCTATAATATATATAACTTAGATCTGCTCTTTGAAGTATACCATTTTCCCCCAATGTAAAACAAATGAGATATTCTACTTCAACAGTAAATTACACTCTTGAAACTCCTTCATTTGAACAGAATGCTTAAAGCAGTTTCCAGTGTTTCTGCAGTACAGCAGAACTGTCCATAGTCCCTGAAAACTTGTGGCCTCTAAAACCAGAAATGACTTCAGGTCCTATAATAGGATTTTGGCCACATTTTGCATTTAGTATGCAGAGAGTCAGATGGTGTCTTTCATAATTGATTGCCCTTCCAAAACTTCTTCCAAAGTAGGTTATAGCATCTGATAGGCAATAAATTATAACCATGTGAGAATATTTGTATCTGTAACCTCAGTCACTTTGTTACTGAATTCACAATAGCTCCCATTTCTCTAAGGGTAACTTTGCAACAAGACACATACTGAAGTAACCTTTTTACCTGAGGCTGAAGATGGGTGTTATAAATGGACAGAGTTCTTTTTACGAAGATTTCTTTTAAGATGACTAGTTTGAAACTGCTTTGTTGAGCAGAAATGGAACTGAGCTTCTTGATTTTGTTTTAGAGACTGCCAATTATTTTTTATCAACCAATTAATTGTGACTGAGTAATTGTGATTCTAAGTCCACTTCACTTGAAGCAAGTAAATGTAACTCTAAAATAAATTTATGAGAAACCACTTACTCACTGGCATCTCACTGAAAGTTGAATCTTTAAATCACAGAAGGAGGAAAGGAGCAGGCAGGGATGAGTGGTGAACATGTTTCATTTTTTTAGTCATAACATATTTTCTATGCTGTTATTTTTGTATCAGCAACCTGCTGTTTTACTTAAGAAAGCACAATTTACTTCTGAAGCCATCAATAAAAACCCTTTTAAATGTTTAAGATTAGATATTGCCATATGTTAAACACACTAGGTATTTCACCTTTCTAGAGAACAATCTCATTTGTTATGGCTGGCAGTCTTTTTTTTTTTGAGCAAAAGAAATAAACCCCCCGAATCTAAGAATCTACAGTAAAAAGTTGCATTAAGGAGAGCATACTTAACATCAGTCAATATCACTTTAATGGTTTCCATCCAACTCCAACTTCCAATGATCAAATTCAGAAGCAATCTTTTGCAGTCAATATATGTCAATATTGTAAAAATTGGGTCCTAGAAGTTTCCTGATGAAAGGAGAAATAGAACTGGAGGTCTTAGTGTAACAGTTTTTCTATGCACACCCTATAACAAGGATTTATAAATATAATTATAGGCAACAAACCAAATCAGTGGGGTGAACATGGTCAGAGATGAACAAGTATCACTCAATAGCTCAGGGAAAGACAGCATCCCATTTGGAATTTACATGACAATTTGACTTCCTGAGCTCTTATACATGTCATCCCAGAGTGAATTAAAGCTGAAGGACAGCCAGCCACTATAGCAGCATCCATTGGCAAGTTGCACCACAACTTCTAGCAGGAAATAATGCTGACATTTTCAGTCTAGGGACAGTTGCAGGACAAATTATTTCTTATAATAAATAATCACATGACCAACTCTGCTGAATATACCAAATACCAGAGCAGTTACTGATAAAACACTCTGGAAAAGGGACGGCAATACACCTGTTTTTTGAGTTCTGGAGAGTGTATTGTATGCATTCTATGTCAAAGCTATAAAATATATATGCCTTTTGCTATCCAACATTTCCATTAAAGAACGTATTTTACATGGGGTACTGATTATGATTGCCCTACTTAGGTTGCCTAACACTTTCCATTGAAAAGATATTTTTAAGAAGCCATTGTGAACAGGCCTTTTTAATTCAGACTTCTGAAACTAAAAATATACAATCTTTGCTTGTCTCATAATTCCATTTAGTTTTGGTTGAGGTATAAGCTCTTAAAAAACGTTTGCACATCCCTTCTGATTCTTCAGTGCCTTGGTAGTGTTGGCAATGTACCTAAATAATAATTGAATGTGAACATGAGTCAGGCCAACGTTGCTGTGAAAATAATAGTGAAACATACTTCACAGGGAATGACTGAGACCAAATGCATCAATGGTAGCAGCCAACATGAACACAGGAAGTTTCTTTCTAGATTTCATTCTCTTGTCTTCCACCACACACCTAACCATTGGCTTACCAAATGGACCAAGTATACTACTTTCTGGACCTAGACACCGGATAACTATTTTCCTGTTCTCCCAGCTTATAGGTTAGTTCTGTAGTAAAAAGTGTCAGCAATGCTACAGCTTCTAGGTTTAACACCTACTGAAAATACCTTTTAAAAATAAAATCTTATACACTTACAAACTTTTATCTTTTGTTCTTTGAAAAAAAGGTAGAAAGTTCAATAAAGGGAACAAAACATATGTACCATTTGACAGATTATGGTATTATTATGATCGTTTTTACTATTTATTATTATCATTAAAAAAGAGTTTTGACAAAATCAAGAACTCAAAAATTAGGCACTGTCAGAAATTAAGGGTGCCTGTGCACCCTTGATTTGGCTTCCTTCAGCATATGCATCAATTCATTAATTTCATGTACTTTTTCATTGTCCTCCCTTATTATTTTTTAAACAAGATCTCTATTTTATTCGGTACATGTGAAAAACATTTAAAAAGGATAGAACTGAGGATTCATACATAAGAGTAAATCTGACATTTCCTAATTTTTGTAGCATTTTTTAACATAGTTTAAAAATAATGAATTATAGTATAAATACACATGACTATCAATATATGTTTCATCATCTTTCTCTCTCATCAAAAATATAATACAATCTTGAATGGCAAGTCTTTGTAGCTGCTTAGGAGCCCTGACAACAACTGCTAAGCTTAAATACTAACTCCAATAGTCTGAAGACCTGGAGAAATGGCACAAGCACTGGCAGAGAGCCAATAACAGCAGGATTTTTCTGTAAAACATGCTACCAGAATGAAGGACAACCCAGACTCCATAGAATTTCATCCTAGATTTTGTATCATCTGTGAAGTTGCAAAGGCATATTACAGTCAACATTACTTGTCAACTCGTTCCTTCCAATGCCTTAATGAGTTAAGAACATAACTAGTTTCATCCTTACTGCAGAGTTACTGTGAGCAATGGAGCTATTTTACCCCATTGTAAATGGTTTAATATACAGTAAGAGAGGATTTGAACTCACTGTCAAAGACAATAACACCATTGAAGCATCTTGTGGTTAAAGAAATCATGCAAAACACAAAGTAAAACAGCTGAGTCTTGCTATTTATGCAACAACGTAGAAAAACAGTTTTCTGCCAAGGTTGTAGAATATGAAGTTATTGGCAGCTTTAGTAAACCAAAAAAAAAGCAACTAACTCCATAGGGCAGATGCTGTGAAATGCATGAAATTCACATGAGAGGATAACTGGGAAGCAATAGCAGAGATGCAACATCTGTCACCTATTTTATACATCTGGCCCACTCAGGTTGCTTGTCTTATCAGAAAGAAAAGTTCGACATGGTATCATTATAAGGGAGCATGAGAATAGCAGATCTTGAGTAAGTCCATAGAAATGATGGCATTTAAAAAAAAACAGAAATATTTTAGTCATCCTACTATTCGTTCATTGCAAAATAGCTGTTTAATTATAATATTTCCCCAACTTTCCAAGAAGAAAAAGAAAATAAACTGCAAGTAAGTGGTCATAATGTAAATCACTTCACTAAAAAAAAACAAAAACAAAACCCTATCCCATGTGACAAGTGCCCAATTCCACAGCTTAAACTGAAAATTCTGAATATTCAATACTGCTTGTTTACAGTGTTAGAATCAAATACACTTAACTAAAATAGTTTAAGTATAATAAATAATATAATTGAACAATGGAATAATAGCAAACCAACATTGTTATTACCATCTTTGGACAAGTGAGGACAACAAAAACACCTTATTTGTTGAATTTTAAATATCCTTAATTTCCCAAACCTTTCATTTTGCGCTTTCATCTTCTCAGATCTAGTTAAATTCTTCTAGTGCTATACCTTGCTTCCTTGGAGAGCAGAACTACAGTATTTTACTAGATCAGACAAACTGCTATCATAACCATCACTCATGCATCTTCCATGGTACATGTGTAATCAAGCTCTACTTAGCTTTGGTGAGGCTGCAACTGGACTACTGTGTCCAGTTCTGGACACCACACTTCAAGAAGGATGTAGAGACGCTCTCGAGAATCCAGAGGAGAGCCACTCACATGATTATAGGCCTGAAGAGCAAGCTATATCAGGAAAGGCTGACAGATATGGAACTGTTGAGCCTAGAAAAGAGAAGACTTTGGGGGATTTGGTGGCAGCTTACAAATACATCAGGGGTGAGCATCAGGGGCTAGGTGAACAAGTATTCACTAAAGCGCCACAAGAGAAAACCAGGATCTCACAAGGTCTCTTCCAGCCCTGAACTTGTGTGAATCTGTGATTCTGATGGGTTCACATGTTAAAAGGATGCTTCTTGAAATTAATAAACCCTGCCAGCTTGACCCAGCATCCAAAAACATAGGAAAAATTAAATACCCAGAGACGGAAATACTTCCCAACTAAAACTATATATGAAACAGCATCAACTCAACCTCCTGAAGGACTGCCTGGAGGGTGAGGGGATGCCAATTAACTAATTAATCCAAAGGGCCATTACTCTTCTATGACCTACAGGTAGTCAGTTTTGGGGCTTTAAAGTAAGTTAATTTCTCTGAGCATTGATCTACTTCCAAACCCCACTCAGAGTTAGGAAGAGTAGCTACACACTACAACACAGGTAGGTTGAGCAATATAAGCTGTATTACACAACAAAACCCATGCAACAACTACCTGATACAATATTCCCGTAACACCCAAGCCACAACACAATAAAATACACCCGATGCGACAATAAACTAACACACATCCCAAACCCAATGTTGCTGCTCACACAACCAATCAACTACACATTACAATGAACTTTGGTCATTGCAGTTACCTGCTATGCAACTTCACAGACAACCGAGAAACCACAGATGGCAGCAAAAACACCCTGGGCCTAGTCAGCAGGAGAAACCCTCTGACAGCCCCTGAGAATTTCTAGCTTTTCCCTGCTTAGGTACTCAGCACCTCAAACAGGGAAAGGGTGATACTTTACCCAACTGTAGCTTCTCAGTGACCAAGTCACAGTAAGGAACCTGCATTTGACAAACTCCCACACCCTTAGAGCCCAGAGTCAGAACTGTCCAGCCAGAGTGAGAGCAAGGCCAAGCCTGAGCCCCTACTGGCTGCTCTGGACAGGATTTATAGCCTTCTAATCACGCCACCTGTCACTCACCCAATGGGGTCCAATCATCACCCTTTTCACAATACCCAGTTAAATTCAAACCTGGGCAGTACTAAAAAGGACCAATTAATTCAAACTATTTCAAGTCAATAAACGCAGTATTATAACTGCCTTATTAATTAACATATCAACATTGATAAACAGCTGCATTACTGTTATACATCACGTATGCCCAGACCTTAAAAGTAGCTCATGACTTCATCAAGGTTAAGATTTCAACACTTTAGAAACTTCTCACCTCTAGTCATATGGTGCATGTGTAGACTTTCACTGTTCTACACTCCATCCCCCCACAAACATATATAAATATATATATATTATATATGTACATGTGCATGTACATATATCCATACAGACACCATACATGCATACCAACTTGTCACCTACCCTCTAGCCCCCTTTTCCTAAATATCTACTGTGTTATCAGAGATAAACCTGCCCTAGAGTGGCATAACTTTAAGCCACTTAGACTTAAAGTGTGCTTAAAACTAGTTTCAGGTGTTAATGTGTGGATAATCCAGAGTTTAAAAACTCGAGGAGGAGTTGCCTCAAATTAATATGTAATAAGGCCCTATGGCCACTGCTTCTATTTACCAGTCAATGGGCTTGGTTACACACTAATTTTAGGTGGCCTCTGCAGTGCTTAACCCCTTATTGTCACACATAGAAGCCAAAACTAGTTTTAAATATGCTTTAGGTGGCTTGAAGTTTCACCACTCCAGGGCAGGTTTCTCTCTTATCTGTGTTACCCATTTTATGTTACATTAATGTGTGGGCACTCTCCACAGATGCCCTGCCCAAGTTGAAATCCTCCAGTATCCCAGGATGCAATGTCTCCACCCCTACCCTCCTGTTCTGTGTGGACAAACTTTTCATCACCTCAACTCTAATGCCAGAGGGTGGTTCTGGCACCAAGAATACCTCCTCCTACCTCCAGGGGTGTGACCTTCTCACCCCCAAGGGGTGCAACCCTGTTCAAACACTGTGCTAGCCAGGTCACAGGACACCGATGGGTCTGAGAGTGGGGTCTAGGAGATGTTGGGGGGGGAAAAAGGTAGGAGGCTGGATCAGATCCCCATGAGCTAGGGATTCTTTCCCAGGGCAGGGCTAGTAGTTCCTCCACAGCATCTTCCCTTACTCCTCCCAGCTCCCAGCCACCCCAGGACATGCAAACAGTAGGTTCCATGCCCTAGTCCAAAATGCCAATTTATTAAAAATGAGATCTTCTTTAATTTACTTCCTTTTTATTTCTTTTTAAATTCTCTTCTTTTTGTTTTTACTTTTTTTTAAATTTATCTTTCAGTGGCTGATTTCCTTGATTTCCCCACCCTTCCCCCACCTCCATTTCCTTTCCACTTCCAATGTCATTACCCATCCCCATCCTATTAACGCTCCACCTCCCAGTTTCATGTTCCTGCCTCCTAATAATCCCATCTAGAGCAGGGATAGAAGTCTGTTCAGAGCCCTGTAGTGGAAACTTACAGCTATAGCTCCTATTCAGGCCATTGCTTGCCAGCCCTCTAGTGGCAAGTCACAGTTGTGCAGGTATGTTACATTTACAAGTTTTTTAGCCCCAAAGTGCGACTGCTCCAAACTTGAGCTAGCACCAACAGCAATCACCATTTGAGCAGTTCAAAATGCTACATGTAACAAGGCTCAGTGATGACAAAGAGCGCAGACCTGAAGCATCTGCCTCCTCTTTCACCTGTCTTCCAATAGATGGTATTAATGAAATCCTTACCCTCTACAGCAGTGGGTCTCAAACTTTTAGGCTCAAGGCATTCTTTATTAGATGTAGAGTACTCCTTGGAAAATGCCAGCTCTGAGTTTTCACTCATTTTTTGATAATGGAAATATAATAGAGCAATTTTTCTGTTGCAAAGAACTTTGAAAGACCAGAACAGGGCAGGATATTGTTTACAATACGAATTCCTATTCTCTGTGTCTCTTGTGACTCATGGTTGCCCACCTAAACATGCTAACATTGTGTGGAACCCACCGCATCCTAGTTGAGAATCACTGCTGTAGAGCTTCTGGCCACAGGGTTTAGACACAACTTTCTTCTGTTTTAAATGAGGAAGAAGCTGATCTGGCTAATCTTTACTCTAAGCCATAACATCCATGTGTTAGAGCAGTTACTTTTTCTCTTCATTTTTCATTGGTGGTCATTCACAAATAAATCATACTATTCTAAGGTCAGTGACCTTAATGCAATTTAGAAATAAGCCATAAATATCTAGTACAAGCACAAAATATATTTACTCTTATCCCACCTAATCACTCTATGCCAATACAACTAATGGCATCTTTATTTCTTTAGCTTTTGTTTATATGTGGCAAAAGTGAGATAACTAAATTCTGCCTCTACCGTATGTCTAAAATAAAAAAAAAAAGTAATAAAGTCCTGGTCCCATCTGTCTATTTAGGACTTTGAATGACCTCCATCACCTTAGTAACTGAGTGCTTGAAAAAAATATAATAATTTTATCCTTAATATTTCTGTGAAGTAAGAAACTATTATCTCCCCTTTACAGATGGTGAACCAAGGCACTGAGATTAAGAGTCTTTTCCAGAATCTCACAGGCAGTCTGTGACAACTCACAGCTGAACCCAAGTATTCTGCATTCAGACTGTAGTCTTAACCCTAAGATCTTCCTTTAGTATGTCCTGCTTAAAGTTCAGAAGAGTCAGGGTTTGTGATATGCAGGGATCTTGGTTCTCTCTGATAAAAAAAATACCCATTTTTGGATATAAAAAATTAACCCAAAATCCACATTTTTCTATGATTCAAATGAAACACCTCTATCTATCCATCTATTGTGGCATTTCATTTTAATCATGGGAAAATGTAGATTTGGGGTTAATTTTTTGTATCCAAAAAAAATGGGGAGTTTTTGTTTTTATTCAGAGAAAACTAAGATCCCTAGCAATATGACATTTAACTTGAGTGTCACCTGGAAGACAACAGCATTAATGAACTAGAGAACATATTATTTTAATTGTAATAGTTATTATTTATCTACATTTATTACAGATCACTGACATTACATACGATTAATGACTGGTGATATTTTTGGAACTTCAGACTACCACACCTGAAAGAAAAAATACGTTTGTGAAGATGTTCCAATAAATTATAGCTTGCAAATTAAAGTATTACTGTGAGCCTAGTAATTAGGAATATTTCTGGATCTTGTAATTTTTTTCTACTTATTCTAAAATAAATAGCTACTTTTCCAAATCTGCCTCTTTCTGGCTATCTGCAGTGAACAGTCTGGGAATTATAATAATAGGGCCAAATGCTGGTCTCAGTTGCATCCAAGTGTATGTTCTGAAATCAGCAGAACTGAAAGAGCAGTCCCTTGTTATCTGGGGAGTTTAAGAAAACAGCTTCCAGTTCAAACAGCAACACACAGGCTTGGAAACTGGATACAGACTGCCTATCTAGTCTATGTTTTAGAGACATAAAATAGCCTTCATAGGCTGGAGTAGGAGCCTGAATGCAAGTTAGACAAACAACAGCAGGGCCCAAGGAGCCCTCACATGACTTATAACCACTCCTACCTATAATCCATATTTCTCAAGAAGGGTCTATGGGTAGACAACTGGCTACACAGAGAAGCTGGAGAAGGAAGTTCTCAGACTCGTTCCATGTAGGGCATGTCTACATGAAATCCTTTACTGTGCATTAGACTAATCTAATGAGCAGTAAAGTGTCATCATATACATGTGCATGGGAAATTTACTACTGTGTAGTAAATTAGGCTAATGCACCATTTGCTAGTACCAAGACATACGGGTGTATTAGCTTAATGCTGTATTAGCAACTGCACAGTAATGCACATGTAGGGTGCATTCAGAAGAGCATGCACGTGCCTCTTGCAGCATCTCAAACCCCTCAGAGGCACTGCAAGAGGCATGTGTGAGAAGAAAAAACATTCCCCATGCTGAAAATTTGCAGTGCGGGGGCAAAATGAGACCCCTGGATATCCAAGGGTCAAACAATATCCTGGGGGAAAAAAGTGGGGCTGAAGCAACTGGGGGCTCAGTCCTCCACAGAGACACTCTGGTAGTTTGCCAAAGAGACTGTGTGGTTGGCCCTTTCCCCAGTGCTGAAGCATGCTGGGGCAAGCAGCAGTGCAAGCTGCAGGGACCTGGACCCCTCTTTGTACTGTTAAGTAGGGGGGACCAGGAGGGAAGCCCAACCCAGCC
>NW_017729032.1:90419121-90451405 GCF_001723915.1 Gavialis gangeticus
CCCAGCTTCCTGTTCATTTCCCAAGCCCCCATTAGTTCCCCCTTTGCCCCGTTCATTCCCCCCACACCCCATTCTTTATCCCCAACCCCCCATTCATTCCTCCAGTCCCCCGCTTACTCTCCCAGCCCCACTACACTCACCAGCAGTAGCAGCAGTCTCTAAGGCTGGAGATGATCAGGGGAATGAGCAGGAGGCTGGAGACAGCAGGGAAATGTCTCCAGCTCCTGTCAAGGGGCTCATCTCCAGACTCCCACTCATTCCCCTGCTCATCTCCAGCTTCCCACAGCTGGAGATGAGCAAGGAAATAATCAGGGGCTAGAGTCAAGCAGGAGAATGAGCAGGAGACTTGAGATGAGCAAAGGAATGAGCAGAAGGCTGGAGACAGCAGGGGTATGTCTTCAGCTCATCTCCAGGGGCTGATCTCCAGCCTCCTGCTCATTCTCCTGGGCAGAGGAATGAGCAGTGGCTGGAGACCATCAGGAAGCTGGGGGAAGGGAAGCTGTAGCCCCTGAGGGGGGCTGGGACCCACCCCGCCCAAGCAGCCCCCACACCCACAATCCTGCCACACCTGCCTACACACTGACCCACATCCCCCCACATCCCTTCACATCCCCCCCCCCCCCCCCCCCCACAGGCACTGGCCCCAGGCTTTAGCTCCCCATGGCTGAGATTGGGTTTTAGAGACATAAGGCTTTTTGATCCCCATGTAGCCATGAGAGCCATCTCTGCTGAGCAGAGACACTGCTTGGCCATCCATATGGGGATCAGGACCCGCCCCACTGCCTGCTCTGGGGCTGGTACCCAGTAGAATCTGGAGCTTTGTTTGGCTGCTCTGGTGGCGGGGGGGGGGGGGGGGGAGGGCAGAGAAGGGACGGATAAAAAACTTTTAGACTGGGCTCCTCCTGTCAGAGGCAATTTGTGCTTTAATAAGCCTGAATTTTCTGAGAACAAAATTAGGGCACATAAATTGCATGTATAGATGCACTGACAGGAATGGAGAAAATAACTCTCTCCAATAACTTGATACCAGATGAAAGCTCCCAGCTTTACACAGAAAAGACTGCAGCCCTATCACTGCAGTGCAGCCATAAGGAGGACCAATGGTGATTAGTGGACCTTCTAGCTTTCCAGGGATGGTGAGAGGATAATCAGGGCTTGAAACCACTGAGAGCTCATCCCCTCAAGCCCTTCAAATGAGAAAAGTCTGCATTGAACTCCAATTCTATCAATTACTTGTGATCTGCAGGAAAATTTGTAAAAAAACAAAACAAACAAAAAAACCTACCCTAGTCTAGTTCCTGGGCATTTTCAGATAGGGTAGTTTGAATACCCAGAGATGTGACATCTTTGATTCCATTACTTCTTCCCTTTATGATCTTTAATTCATTAGTGTTATTTTTATTTTCTGAATTCACTGTACCTCTGAACTAAGACATTAAGCTTGTAATTCTAATGGGCACAGCTGGTCTGCTTCAGTAGGACTTACAGATGTTGCTGGGGTGCTTGTCCCACAGGGTCAGGCTGCTGCCACTCTCAGGGCTTCAAGAACTTGATCCTATAAGAAAACTGGTTTGTCCACTTGAAGACACATGCCCTGGGAAATCCCCCATCAGGGGTATACCTAGAGCACACCTCCACAAGAATGGAAGGGTGGGGGGAGTCCGATCCTTGCCAATGTATGCCCTAGGAATTCCCCTGCAGGGCAATACCTGGGATCATAGAATCATAGAAAGTTAGGGCTGGAAGGAGGTCATCTAGCCCAACCCTCTGTTCAAAGCAGGACTATCCCCAAATAAATCATCCCAGCCAAAGCTTTGTCTAGCAGCATTTTGAAAACCTCCAAGGATAGAGCTTCTAGCACCTCTCTGAATAACCTGTTTCAGTGTTTTACTACCCTCCTAATGAGAAAATTATTCCTAATATCCAACCTAAACTTCCTTTGCTGCAACTTGAGAATGTGGCTCCTTGTTCTGTCATCTGCCACCATTGAGAACAGTCTAGCTCCATCCTTTTTTGAACCCCCCTTCAGGTAGTTGAAAGCTATTAAATCCACTCTCAGTCTCCTCTTCTCTAGACTAAATCAGCCCAATTCCCGCAGTCTTCCTCATAAGTCATGTCCCCCAGTCCCCTTATTTTTCTCACCCTCCACTGGACTCTCTCCAATTTGTCCACATCCTTTCTGTATTAAGGGGCCCAAAACTAAACACAGTACTCCACATGTAGCCTCACCAGTGCTGAAGGTTATTTCCCTTGACCTACTGCCAACACACCTACCAATGCAGCCCAGTATACCATTAGCATTCTTAGCAACAAGGACACACTGCTGCCTCCTATTCAGCTTACTGACCACTGTAACCTCCAGGTCCTTTTCTGCAGAGCTGCTGCCCAGCCAGTCAGCCTCCAGCCTGTACCAGGGCATGGGATTGTTCTGTCCTGAGTGCAGGACTTTGCACTTTTCCTTGTTGAACCTCATGAGATTCGTTTTGGCCCAATCCTCCAATTTGTCTAGATCACTCTGAATCCTAGCCCTTCTCACCAGTGTATCTACTATTCCCCACCAGCTTGGCATCATCTGCAAACTTGCTGAGGGTGTACTCTCTGCCATCTTCCAGGACATTGATAAAGACATTGAACAAAATCAGCCCCAGGACTGACACCTGGGGCATTTCACTTGATACCGGCTGCCAACTAGAACTCAAGCCATCGATTGCTACTCTCTGAGCCCAATGCTCCAGCCAGTTTTCTATCCACTTTAAAGTCCATTCATCCAGCCCATACTTCCTTAGCTTGCCTGTGAGAATGTTGAGGGAGACCGTATCAAAAGCCTGGCTAAAATTAAGTTACGCCACATCCACCAGCCTCCCCACATCCACAGAGCCATCACTTCTTCATAGAATGCAATCAGGTTGGTCAGGCATGACTTGCCCCTGGTGAATCCATGATGACTGTTCCTAGTCACCTCATTTCAGCTCCAAGTGCTTAGAAATGGATTTCTTGAGGATCTGCTTCATGATTTTTCCAGGGACTAAGGTGAGGCTAACTGATCTGTAGTTCCCTGGATCCTCCTTTTTCCTTTTCTTAAATATGGGCACTATGTTTGCCCTTTTCCAATCATCTGGGATTTCTCCTGATTGCCATGAGTTTACAAAGATGATGATGCACAGGATACTCAGGAATGGGCCTCTGAAGACCCAAAAGCACTTGTCTGGACTGGCTGCCTATACTCTCCCACCATGAACAAATAGAAAAAAGGTGGCACAAACTATTAACAGGTATGGTTACACTCACAAATTGGGACATTTGTGGTGCAACCAAGAGTCTGTTTTCTTGTCTTTCATGCCACCATAAACATTTTTATGAGCACACAAATGTGACATCGGTTTGCAACCTTGGGGTCAAATGTGGCCAGGATGGGGCTACAGCTCTGAAAACTGGATTTGTTTCAAGATAAATACTTTATTTTCTAGCATACAACCCATGTTAATTTTATGTGATGCCAGTTAAAAACATACTAAATATCATACATAACTGCTATTGCAACTTCTGTGCTTAATATGAATAATGTTTATTTTCTTTTTTCCTATACCTTTGGGTGAATTTATTACTCTATAGTAATGGTTCTAACTATAAAGAGCTATTCTTATCCCTGTCTCTAATGATAAACAGTCTATAGGAAAATCATCTAAATGCTTCAAATACAGGACACAGTTAATTGGTCTGAAAATGTAACACCTGCAGTTTAATAAAATCATTAGTTTAAAAGCTATTTGCACATTTTGCCCACAGAAATGGCTTAGTACAAATGGAAGTAGTATTCCTCTTGGATGCAAGACCTTGGGGAACTATGACTTTGGGCAAACTGCTTTACCTCGCTATGCTGTAGTCTCTCTTCACTTGAGATAATTACATTCACCTTCTTTCAGACTGCTTTGAGATTAGATGAAAAATGCTATCGTCATTGTTGCTGTTGTTGTTTGACTGTTTTATTCCTAAATCCAGGTGCTAAGAAGTGCTAGCACCGAGTATGCTTAGTGCAACTCCCCAAATCAAGTCCCAATTCAGGAAAATATTAATAAAAATCATGTTATCCTGACATTTATGACTCTAATCACCATATTGTAAAAAGATTGGCATTTCCCTCCCTTCTAATTCAAGGTCAGAGTTAGCATCATAGTAAATGCTATGACAGTAAAATTAATATTTCAAACAAATGGATTCTAGATGCTTCAAGAAGAGAAATAAGGGCAATATGGTATTTAAATGATTCAAAAATACTAAGTATTTAAAATAGGAATACTTGAAGAGAAGAATTTGAATTAACTGTAATAAATTCATACTCCATCATTTGAGGCTTTCAAAGGCAGGCTAGACAGAGGATTGTCTGGAATAAGGATGATCCTACCTTGAGGCAGATGTTGCACTAGATGATCTTTCAAGGTCTCCTCCAACACTTTTTTCTATGATTCTATGAAATTTCAACATTTCAAAAGTTTAATTTTCAAAATGTCTTTAATATTGTAAAATTCAAAAGGTTTATAGAAATCTTTACTGATTGAAAAACAAGGCAAGTGCTTCAATTTTTGCTTCTTTTTCTTCAGCCCCCAAGATCAGTATTTGTGGAAATGTTGAAGTTCAAAAGCATTTCATCAGCTCTACATGAAATTAGTTGCTCCCAATAGTCCATATGTCTTCAGGAAATGGGGACAATTGGAAAAAAGGCAGTTGGGATTTAAGAAAAGTTTGGGGGAGGGGAGGGGGTATAGAAACCTTTCTGCAGTGGCTCTAAGGGGATTGTCAGGCAAGGAGACTGGGTTGTTTTAAAAGTGCGAAGGATGAAAGGACAACTACTTTATCTAATAGTATCTCAGTTAATTGCCAGGGGACTTGTAGATAAGTTAATGCTGTCACCAAATGGTCACCAAACAATTTACTTAATTCCTTTCTCCACTATGTAGACTCTGAATATTTAAAAAACAAGGGTAGAAGTGGACTAATGACTGTGAAATCAGACTATGACAGAACAGCTTTTATAGCTGTAGGCCACCGAGAAGCTTTAAAGGGGACCACAAGCTAGTTTGGAGACACAGGTCTGTTTAGTTCACAAAGGGACTGCTTATTGTTCTGCATCTAGGTTGGCAGGTTTTATACACACTGATGTTGGAATTATGATAAAAGTCTATTGATTTCAGTGCCAAGACTCCTTGCTTAAAAATACATCAATACCCCCCCCACCACACACACAAATCCTTCTGAACAAAGCAGTGCAATTAAAATATTCTAAAGTCAGATAGTAAACTGCTTGACCTAGGTGCTTATAAAATCTAAAAGTATGGTAATAGAAGTCCCTTTCCTAACATGCTTAACATCTGTTATCCAATCCCCAAAAGAATACAAATTATGTTGAAAGGAGATGAAAAAGGAAATAGTCAACCTGTATTGTCATTTATACATCCTGAGAAGAATTTACATAGATTTATAGTCGTGATTCTTTAAATAGATAGCAATACCTCATTGAAGAGCTAAAAGGTACAACAAAATAAATTATGGAACAGGATAAAACTTGCCAACAATTACAACCACATCTAAACAATCTCTGAACAACGTGCTGTTAGTCAGAATGGCTAATAGCTGTTGAAGACATGTAACTGTTTTCCGAATCAGCTAGACATGGGCTGAGTCAAACTGAAACCTAAATAATTTTGCCCAAGTACTTTGTAGAAAAATACATCATATGTTTGCATCTGAGGTAAAGGATTCTGATATGAAGACAGGGCTGCATAGAGAAAAAGAACTCAATGCTCTCATCCATTAGGCAGCAAAAAGCTATAAAGACACTGGTGGGAACACTTTAGTATATAAGCATTAGCTCCATGAATTATTCCTCGTTTCAGAATAGCTACTTGCCTACTAAAGATAAGGAAAACAAAATCATATTTAAATATTATTGATTTTATGGGGTTGCGGGGGGAGGGTCTTTTGTTTCCAAAGCACTTGGTACTACTTACCTCAACATCTCAATAAAAAAGTAATAAATTATGAAGAAATATCAACTGGTGAGGAAGAAACAACTACATATGGTGTTAAAACAATCAAAGTTTTTTTTTTCCTGAAGCAATAACCTGAAATATTTTTAAAAATAGGAGTACAACCCTGCTTGTTTATGTTTCAATGTGCTATTTCTATGTTTATTAATGGAATATTGTGAAACTTTTGCAACAAAGCCCTATGCAAAGAAAGTTTGTTTCAACACAAAAATGGAAAGAAGCTGGTTTAACTTGGTGGAAAGAACCTTTCAATGCCTCTAACATTTGACTGAATCCCAGAAAAAGAAAAGAGCCCCAGAGCCATTCTCATGGAAAGTCTTTTGGTTTGAATCAATCATTAAAGATGCCCATGCAATGCACAGAACTTTACTAAATTCATCAGTTCACTTTATTTTATCTATATTGAATTTAAATTCTCTCAAGACAAAGTAAAATTCAATGGCCACGTCTAGACAAACATGACCACGCGGTATGTGGTGCTGCAGTCCCACCTGTGGAGCCACAAATCACACATTTAGGTAGTAGCAGCACAGGGTGGGGTTTGACCCTGGGAGATCCCAGGGTAAAAAAAAAACCCAAGTGGAAAAAAAGTGGGGTGGTGCACGTGGCGGAAGTATACACCACCCAAAACTGAAGTGTTGCTGGCTGGAGCCACACTCCAGCTGCTGGCAGGCTCCCAGATACAGGACTGGTGTAGCTGCATCTTCCCTGGTCCCCAGGACCACAGGTAAGGCTGATGGGGCAGTTGCTGGTCACAGCCTCCAGTACTCGTCCTGGTGTAACCAGCCGTGCACCAGAGCACACATGGCACAGGCATTCTCTGGGGACAAGAAGCAGCAGCACAAGACTTGCTGCTGCTTCTTTTCCTCGGGGAAAAAAAAACTGCACTCATATGGATGCATATGAGTTCATTTCAGAATTAAGATACACACACACACAACACATTTGCTATGGAATAAAAGTGGAATGCAGTGTCTTGCACTGGTATGAATCCCTTCATTGTAAACATACCATCCATAAATAGCATTTCAATTACGATCATATTCACATAGGTTATGCTTTTTTAATGTTTACCCCAAACCCAAAACAAAATTACATCGATACTCTATATACTGTATGTTATTACAACTCACAACATCATATTAACTAGAATCAGCTTTGAGCTAAATTGAGAATATAAAATGAAATAATTTATGAAATAATGAAATAATTTAATGATCTGTATGCCATGATGTGTAATTAGATGCTATGTGTTGAAAAAAATCGCATCTACCAGATATAAAGAAGACAAATTTGCTAACCTTTAAGACTGTGACTCAAGTTCTATACTTACATAGCTGTCACCCTTAATATACCAAATTTTCTTGTATACAACATACCCTAAAATAAAACATATACCTTGTTTTTAGAAGGCAAAATGCATTAGACCAATTCAAATGCAGGGACATGCTGGGAGAAAGGAGGAGATATATCTAGGGTAAACTGACTTCAGCCTTGCAGCCAGCAGCTAAATTCCCTGCCCCCCTGGAACCAACAGTGAACTACAGAAAGCTTCCTGCAAAAGTTCTGTTACAGCTGGGAGCTGCACTTCTATCTGGACTCTTTAATGCTAAGAAAAGACATTCAAAAACTCTGAGCTAAAACTGCTGAAACCTACATGGCTTCCTTTGAGCAGCATAAGTTAGACCAGGACTGAACGTAAAATAAGTTCACCTTTGGTGGAAGAGAAAGGCATGCTGCCTGCATCGGCCAAGCCAGCAGGTAGGGGGAAACCGCACACACCTCCCATGCATCCTGTGGGCTCTTAGGGCTGCAAGCCCTAGGGTGGAGCTGAGCAATCTTGTGGAAACTGCTGCCATCTTTCAGCCTCAATGCTGTGCAGGGCTGAGAGACCACAGCAGCTGCAATCTCCCAGCCTGGGGGGGGTTTCATGCAGCCAGAGACTGGGAGATCACGGCAGCAGCTATTTCCCGTTTAGGTGCTCCAGCAAAGAGCCTGGCTGGATTGCAGAAATCATGCCAGGTGACTACTGCCAGGTGTCTGCCATTTCCAAGAGTACCAAGGGGTCTGATCCTTCCTTTTCCCGAGTCCTCTCCCTTCCCCCCTCCCTGTGCCACCTAGGGACAATGTGTAAAGATGGAAAATTCCTGATCTACACATCTACACACAGTCCCTTTGCAACTACACCCTGCCTCCCCCCTCCCCCCCAGCCTGTGACTGACAGCTCAGAACAGCCAAGCTTGGATGAGCTACAGCACAACTTCATGGAGGGGTGGGAGGTTGACAACTGAGGTTGTTACCTATCAGCTCTGTGTTCTTGGGGAACCCTGGCACAGTACACAGTCTGTCTGACTCCCAAAGGACTCACCCCTTCCCCACCTCTGCCTAAACAAGAACTGATTAAAGGACATACAGAAGACAATTAAGATGCAGTGGGAGATGCGTCTAAAGCCCTCCAGACAAGGGTGGTAAGAGTGTAACAACTCCCCTGGTCTCATTTGCATCTGAGATGGAACTGGATGACAGCTCATTTAAATGGGAGATGGGACAGGAATGCACCTTCATTAGCATTCAGGATGGAGAACAGAGATTCCAAGGCAAGGACCGCACTGAATTCTGGGACCAGAGAAGCAGGGGACCTCTGCATGATGGGGAATCCCTGCTCCAAATGCTAATCAACCCATGTCTACACACACCTAAGTCAGCAGTTATCAGACCAATTCTAGTAAAGACTCCTTTATTGGTATCCAAAACATTGAGTCTGCCTGCCTGTATTGCGAACTCCCTTAGAGTAATGCCACCCATCACCAGGAGTGATCAGTTCCTGTTATCCAGTATGAGTCATTGTTTACCCCAAAACAAACCTAGTGTTCTCCCTTGAGCTATTTTTATTTCTCTACACAAACCCCTACCTAAGCTTAAGTTTCTGTCCTGGTGCTTAGATCCAAAAGCTGCACCAGTTCCACTCCTTTTCTGCCTGGAATCCCTCCAGTAATTGTGCTGAGGGCTTTGCCTGTCTACAAGCTCCAAGAAACACCTGGGAACCTCGACTGGTTCAATCTTCACTGAGTGGTGAGATCCCAACTCTCTTTCTCTCCCTCTCTCTGACTCCAGGGATCTGACTTTTACTCTCTTGCTCCAAGCACAACTTTCTAAACCTGACTTTTGCTAATCAAACTTGAGCTAGACTTCCCTAAATACCTAACTGAACTATTAATATTGTAATATTGTATCTGTTTTATTTGTCTCTCTTGTATGGCTAATACTACTGGTATCATCATAAGTTCATATACTTGGCAATAACTAACTCTTATGGTCAAGCTGGTTGCTGTGCTCTCTCTTTGAACCTCACTTACTCTTTCTTACCCTTGACCTCCCCATTTGCTCTGCAGCAACACTTCTTTTACCTATGCCAAAGATCCGTGTAATGTCCAAAACTATGGTGGGGTCTTCTCATCAAGGGAGTTACTACTAGAACCATTGTGACAAGAGATTGGGACGTGCTGAGTTTTGAAGTGCATGAGGGTATCAGCTGAAAGTGCTCATCGGATCCAGCCTGCTCTGTCATATTCTGTTAGCATGTGTGTATGCGAGTCTAACTGCATTTATTATTGTCTTGTTGAAATAAGGGATGAACTGAGTTCAAGGCACATGAGGGTGTCAGCCTGTCAATGCTGAATAACCCAGCCTGGCTCAGGTGTGTCCTGTTAATCTGTGTGTATATGCCTGTATATGTGTTTGACTGATTCGGGGGTTGGAGGAACCCAGCCCCATTGAATCTGAGTCTCGCAAGATAGCTCCATTGGAGGTGAGGAGATTCAGCTTTATACAGAAATACAAGTAACACAAATAGCACATTGATAGAATGACAGAGACCCTAGAAATGTACCCCTAATAAATGAGCACACCCCAAAGTGATGGGCAAATCTGGTAACATGGTACAAAGCATTCTGGGATTCTGGGAGACTGTATAGTAATGAGTTTGGGAGAGGATCTTGGACAGAAGTTCAACAGACTGGTTTCACCTAAATCGAAATCTAATACTACCTCCATCCAGGTCTATCTTAAACTGGGTCTGGCCATTTTGAAACTGGTTGATGCGCACTGAACTTCTATTCTGTTACAGGTTTAAACCAGTTTCTGGCCACTTATACTGGTTTATGTGTAATTCCTATCCCTAGCCAAAGTGTTTAGGAAGTGCAGCATCTCAGGAGACAGGATGAGGGAGCAGGTAGCAGAAAATTCCTGGTGCCAGGTGCCTCACTCAGACTGTCCATTGGGATACCACACTTTCTGAACACTTTGTATTTTCAGGAGGATTCACACTATGCCACAACAGTAGCAAGCCTGTTAGGTTTTTTTACTATAAGGAGTTATTATGTCTCTAGGCATCTTCAGCTCCCTCTGTCCAAAACTGAAGTTTTTTCCTACCCATGGGGACTTCTTACCATTTGTACCATCTATAATTTTCCTAGAGCCTGATGAAGGGACGTTGATCCTGAAAGCTTGAAGAAAAGGACAATTTTTGTGTGATTTTCCATTTGGTCTAATAAAAGGTATCATTTTGGAACCAAGAATTCTAATTTCTATTTTTTTTGTATGTCTCCTTTCTCAGACCAACACAGCTAACAAGTATACTCCTGAAACATAGAAGATGCTGAATTTTAGCCAATTTTGGATTTAAAACTTCATTGCAGAACAACAAGAAAGACTTTTTACCTCCCTGTCTGCCATCTGACACTTCCAGGGAAGGAGTTCTACCTGATCAACACATCAAAGAGCATCAAAGAGCTAGTCAGCACAGCTCACAAAGATACTCTCATGGACCCAGAGGGACAGCCTTCCATCGTCATCTTCCTCTGTGCAAAAATGTTTATTTCCTACCTATGGGGACTTTTTACCATCTTGTACCATCTATACTTTTTCCAGAGCCTGATGAAGGGACTTGGATCCTAAAAGCTTGAAGAAAAAGGACAATTTTCTTGTGATTTCCTAGTTAGTCTAATAAAAGGTATCATTTGGAACCAAAAGTTGTAGTTTTTTGTATGTCTTCTAGGCATACTTGTGTTCCAGTGAAGAAAATAGCTTCTCTACTCTAAAGAGGGGAGAAACTGGGGAACGAGATTTCTCATTGAAAAAACAATTTCCCCACACTTACCTTAGAAGAGCGGAGGACTGTGGAGAGCTTGAATGGCAGGAAAACAAGCTTCCAGAGTGAGTGCTGGATCCAGATTGGCCCCAGATGCCTGATACTACCTATTTCTGTCCCCGGAAAGGGGCAGCTCTGGGGAAAGCCCAAAGCGGAGCAACCTAGTGCGGCAGGGGGCTGACATTCAATAAGAGCAAATATTGCCTGGTCTAAGGCAGAATTTTCTCAAGACCCAACTCTTTATATAAGCTGTAGGTAGAAAGGCACTTTCTCTTAATAAAGTAGATTGTGAAAGGTTCTATAAACAACTCTAAATATCTTAAATTAATCTATTACTATTTATGGCAACAGATATTACTTTTATAAAATATTTAAATCAGCAGATTCAAAGCTAAACAAAGTTCTCTGGGTAAAACTGATATCTTTTATTAGAACAAATCAAATAGTTGGAAAAACTCTTCTGTGCAAGCTTTCAGCCACAAACACTCTTCGTCAGGCAGGGGAACATCTGCAGTTGGTCCGTGCTCTTCCTGGATGGAATGAAATCCAAAGCTGAATGTCATTAAAAATACATAGCTATGTCTGTTAACAGCCAAAATTCTGAATTTAGCAATGGAATATTGTGATAATGGCTGCTAACCTTATTAATTCAAGAACAATATTAGAAATAATTAAGGAATTGACTAAAAAGTTTTGTGACGTGTGTGTGCATGCACACATGTGCATGTGTGTGCATGTGCATATATATATGAATTTGTAATGATAATGATCTCCCTTGAGCCAGACAGACTGAAAGCAAAATATAAATGGGCTGTTCAAATTGCAAGTTTAAAAATAGGACTGTGTGCATCTTAATAAAATGCAAGTAATATAAATGTCAACTTAGTTAATTTTACATTCAGAACTCTATACTTTTTCCAAGTTAAAAATCAACATGTTTAGACACATCCAAGATGTTATTTATAATCATAAACTTTTCTCACATTTTATAAGTTTTATGTGCAAAACACTGACTATTGTATATTCATTATATGAAATCATAAATTATTCTTGGTGATTACAACCAAAAGAAAGTGATGGTTCCAAAGTAAGTTATATAGGATATTACCTCATTATGAAATGGTTCAAGAAAATGTTATATTTTAACATCTGAGAGCATCGACCCATGATACTTATTATGGTAATTTGCTTTCCAAAAAAAATCCTGTTCCATTGATGAATTTGTCATTTGCCTTCAAGCCTCCTTTTGCGATTTTGTGTTAAAGAAACCCCCCCCCCCCCCCCCAAGTTTGGCTATCTTAATCACATTTGAAAAAATAATAATTTTGCATGGGCCCAGCAAAAATTATTTAGAGATTGGTGGCTACATTCTCTGAGCTTACCCCATATCCTCACAGTTCCTACTTGCGGTATGGACTTTTCCTGGACCACCCTTGCAGAGCACATGAGCATTCTCCAGTCCTGATACAAAAGATCTGCAAGAGACTTTCCCCTGAAATTATTGATGTGTACTTGGGGGAAACTGTGTCTCCTGTAATGCTTCCTTTGTTGGTGCCCAGACACTAAGGCACTCAGACTAACAACCTTGTTTGGGCAGTTTGGGATTGAAGAAAAGGAGAAGAGTACAGGCTACAAGCAGAAAGTCAGAAGTCTTTGACCACTAGAGCACACTGCTCTCCAGAAATTGTATTTGACCCAAAAGTCTTGAGTCTTTATATTCATTTGTATAAGCAATTAACTGTGAAATACCTTAGCAAAGTGCATGGTCAATAGAGAGAAAACAACCTACCACCCCTACTATTTACTCTATTAGCTGTCAGAATTGAGTCCTATTTTGCGGACCTAAAGCTGGAGGTGTGTACCATGCAACTCATGAAATTTGAAGGAGGGTGGTTTCCCTTTAAACAATGTTATTTTTTCTAAAGGAATCATTTACAGAAACCTAAATTCCCCAAAGTTAGGAAATTATTAATTAATTATCAAAATTATTCTAACATGTTTTTAAAGATATGATTTAAATCATATGGGAAATAAGACTGGGCTAAAATGACACCCGCCTTGTTTCTAACCCTAGACAGTTAATAGGGCCTCAAATTTTCTAGAAGTTGCTGTAGACAAAGAGTGCCACAGATATTGGTGGAAGTAAGGGGACACACTGGGAAGTAGGGTCAGAGCACCAGAAATATTGTTCTAGTCTGTCAACTTTCTCCTAGATTTGGGATCATACACCTGAAGGCTTTTCCACACTGGGGAAGTACAGAGGAATTACAGCAAGTGATTCTATATGATGACTTTCAACAGCCTCCTCTGTCATCTTTTTCACATGGGAGTGGAGAATCTGGAACTCACTGGATATTTTATTCTGTTATCATAATAAAATTCAACAGAATTCAACAAAAGATGTACTGTTATGGTTTGGATCCAGGTTCTGTCTATGTTTTGTGTTATTAGAACCAATTTGCACATACTTCCTACAGATGAATGGTAAGAATCACCGTGAAAATCTATGGACTACATATGTGCACAATCATAAACCAATCTTGAATTATCTGTATATACATCTCAAACAAAAAAATCCATTTGGATTAATACTAAGTTTGCCTGTTCTTCCTCCAATCCTCCATGTTGGACCAAAAGTTTATAATAATGAATGATTATGAAACCCTGATAATCAATCCTCTGTCAACATGGAAGCCAGCCAGAAAGGCTAGTAAGTAAGCAATGGACCATCTAGTGGAATATTCTGGCCATGTGGCAAGGATAATTGGAAAAACTAAAGAAAGGGTAGTTCCCAACCATTTGGGGAAAGGAAGTAGAAGGATGCGAGCAACAGAGGTGATCGAGGGTAGGGGAGATGAGAAACATTCTGGAAGGAGAGAGATAATGGAACAGCAGCTACGTGAACGATGGTGATAAAGAATGTTTAAGACTGGTAAAGAAACTGAAGCAAGGAAGATTTTTTCTTTGCAAAAATCTAGTTGGTCTAATGAAAGATATCACCTCTATCATGAGTCCTTATTCCTTTTGCCTCTAGACCAATATGGCTACAACCTGGATCCCTGAAGCAAGGAAGGGCATACAGATGTTGCATTTTTTTCTCTTTATAATTATAGCTGGTTTACTGAAGTAATCATGTTTAAAAGCCTTCATGCATCACATACGAGTGGAAAAATAAATGGTAAAATCAGGGTATTCACAAGACTGGAGCTCTGAGGAAAATATTTGCTTATGCTGCTGAGGGATCAGTACTAGTCCTGGCAGCCCAGGACACCTGAACCAGGGTGTCCCACTTCCTTCAAACTATGTCAGACTCTGTGTGCAGGAAATGTCAGAGAGGTCAAGGGGAAAAAAAGAGAGAGAGACACCGCTTTGGCTTACTAACTCCCAGAGGGTCCCAGCATGTGGGACCCAAAAACAAGTTTTGCTGAATACGCATTTGGAGGTGTTCTATAAGGGCTGTAACAAATGTTATGGTTTGGGTCCAAATTCCAGATTCTACTTATTGCATTCAAATCAGTTTAGCCATAGCCATAAAAATAGAAAGCATGGGCTACTGCTGTCTAGTAGTCTGCTTTCCTCTTTAAATATTCTAATTAGATGGTAAAACACAAGTTGTATGATTTATGACTTGGGTGTTCTGTTTTGCAATTATGTGGTTCTAGCCTTATGCTATATAATTACTGGGTTAAGTTAGGAGGGTTATCTTACTCTGTGACTTGTCCTGCATACCAGGCATCATATTCTGACTCTCTTCTCCAAGTTGAAGCAGAGTCAATATGGAATAAACCAGCTACTTTAAATAACACACTTCTAGATTTAAGAGTAGAATTTGATTCACAGCTTTATGGGGCATATTTTGTCAAAAAAGAAGGTATGATGGTGTAAGTGTGAACTGAGACATTGGAGTTTATTGTAATATGTCTCTGTCAGCTGTGTTCATGTTGTTATAATTTTACCTCATTAGCCTATGCACAGAGAATTAAGGGTGAAGTGCAAGTTCTGACTACCTGGAGGAAGAGACAAGGTAGAACATTAGCATCAACTGAGCCCTGAATAGCTATGCTGACATATCAGCAAAGCCCTGCAGGGAAGATAAATGTGATGAGCATAGCAATGGAGAGGACAGCATGAACAAGGGGGTTGTCAGCTTTTGGTGGGGGGAGTCTGGAATCAGAGAGCAGCAGATTTGCTCTGGGACTCACGAGCTGGACCAAAAACAGCAGAAGTGTTTGTGGGTGCTCTGATCTGAATGGGCTGCATTAACAGATGCATGATGAACAGGTCCAGGGAGGTGATGCTTCCTCTCTATGCAGCACTGGTCAGGCTTCAGTTGGAGTATTGTGTCCAGTTTTGGGTACTGCACTTCAAGAGGGATGTGGAGAATCTTGAGAGGATTCACAGGAGGGCCACTCTCATGGTCAGAGGCCTGCAGGCAAAGCCCTATGAAGAGAGATTGAGGGACCTAGATCTCTTCAGCCTTCGCAAGAGAAGGCTGAGAGGTGATTTTGTGGCTGCCTGTAAATTCATCAGGGGAGGGCAGCAGCGAATAGGAGATGCTCTATTTATTAGGGCATCCCCTGGAGTAACTAGGAACAGTGGCCACAAATTGATGGAGAGCAGATTTAGGCTGGACATTAGAAAGAAATTCTTCACAGTAAGGGTTGCCAGAATCTGGAATGGGCTTCCAAGGCAGGTGGTGCTTTCCCCTACCTTGGGGGTCTTCAAGAGGAGACTGGACAAGCACCTAGCTGGGGTCATCTGACCGCAGCGCTCTTTCCTGCCCAGGGCAGGGGATCAGACTCAATGGCCTACTGAGGTCCCCTCCAACCCAAACATCTATGAACCTATGAACTTCTTAGACCTTTGAGCCAGCAGTGGGGGGTGCAGAGCACCTCAGACTAGGTGGCCAATAAATATTTTTTTTTGAAGTGGAACTATCTGTTTGGTGTATGGCACTTTTATTGCATCTAGTCTCTCCAGTAACGGGGAAAGTGTCTCTCTCAGGAGCAGAACCACATGTTATCTCTAGAGATGGCAAGAGTTTGAAAGGCAAGGCGATGGTATCAGAAGGAGCCAGGCATCCCCCAAACCCTCTCCCATGCTCTAGAAGCCATACCTGGCTTCTGGGGACACTCAGATACTCCAGGAAATCTGAAGCAAGTACTTCTCAGAGGGCACCCTGTGACAGCTAGGAAGGGATGAACAGGTTCCATTAGATCAAGAACAGTCTGAATCCCTCAAGCTGAACCAAACTGACATCAAATTTCTGTCTTTTTACTTTTGTTTTCTTTAAGTTTGAGAAAGGGGTTTTGTTATATAATTTTAAGGATGCCAATCAACCACAGAACCACTGTATGCAAGAATTCTGGTAACTCGTTCTTTAATAACTGCAATAAAATAAATTTTAGTATATCATGGTGATTTTTTTCTATAATATTTTCAGATGAGTTTGTTATTTTTCTATAACTGTACTTTCCTATAAAAATGATTGTGCAAAAAGTTAAAACAGGCTTCTCCCAGGAATCCAGCAGAAATCCCCAAATAGGAACACATCTGATTCACAATTCAAAAGGCATTCCCTACTCTCCCTTATCAGATAACACATTTCCACTTATTAATGAAATACCAGAGATGAAATATCTCACACTGAATGGCCTCAAACTTATTTAAACTCCAAACTTTAATTTGTCAGCAATATTCTACAATGAATTTACACTAATTTCCAGAAGCACTATGAAATTTAAATTAAATGAAACCAGCATGTACCATTTTTTAGAATATGCTAGGAGGAAATTATGTACTTTTTATATGACCTCAAGCATATTGGATTATATATTCTGAGCTACACCATGAAGCCCATTAATATGGAAAGTGAATAGAGATTCATTTATCTTCTCTTATTTTCTACTATTCCCATAGGTATAATACTATTATTCCTATATCTTTGCTCATTCATGGGATTAAAAAATTATTGTAACTATTCTGTTAATTTTATAATAGAAAGTTAAATATGCAGACAAACTGCAGAGAAAGACTTGAATTTTAAGTAAATACTGACTGCTAGGGAATGTCTTGTATTTAATTTTTCATTTATCTAATTGAAATGACATCTCAAACTTTTTAATGTATAGTTTATACTGCTTTAATAAAAAAAAAGTTTGCTTGAAAATATGATTGTTCAGGAAGGGAATGCATTTCTTTGATTTTAGTCCTGTCACATCATTTAAAATATAAGATAACCTATTTCCATTTCCCTCCAAGATTGAATAAGGTTTAAATGAAGCTGTCATGACAGAAATGTAGAATGTGAAGAACAGCCTAAGATTACAAAAACTTTCACTTACACTGTGGCTCTTGCCATCAAAGGCTATTTGTTCCAATTTTCTTACTAGCAGATGATGCAGTATATGTCACTGTGAATGGAAAAGGACAGGAAGGCTGGGAGAGTGGATGAAGCAGGGAGAAGAAAAGTATTATAGCATTCATCTTGAGAGATCAAGACAGCTGGGTTAGTCATTTAACCCTCAAAGCCTTTTCACAAAAAAAGTTAGGCCCTTAGTAGCTCCTGGTACCTCTATTATTTAAAATATTTGAGTATCTTTTGGTTCTTCTACTTGTTCAATAAAGTTTGTACAGTACTAGAAAGTAAGTTTTTCCATACTTCTTTTTCTCTCATGGGTCAATGTACAAAGCATGCCTTGGTTATTAATAGAAGACTAGGGTTATGTTTTCCAAAAGATGTGCAACAAGATAACCATATGATTGCCATTCCACATAATAGCAGTAGTGCAGCTAACTCCCAGAATGTCATATACAAAATAATCTATTTATGCCACACCTAAATCCAAATTGGAGGTCCCAGTCATATCCACAATGACCCATTTACAACTACTTCTACAAGGCAGAAAGTTATTTTCCTTTTCAAGCACTGGTACTTATCACACTGTGGTCAGTAGGGCTAGGGACAGAAGTTACATATAAACCTGTTTCAGTGATCAGGCACTGGTTTAAACTTGTAACAGAACTTAAGATCAGTGTACATAAAGCCATTTCAAAACGGCTGAAACTGGTTTGAGATAAATCAGGTTGAATGCAGTATCCGACTTCTGTCTGAGCTCAAACTGGTTTATGCAACTTCTGTCCCAGACTCCTTCCTGGTTTAACCTAAACCAGAGTCCTGAAGCATCCTGGCATGCTCTGCAACCCTGGGTGAGACTGTGCTTTCTGCTCCAGTGGTGTAGGACTGGCCCCACCTCTCTGCTCACTAGCCGGAGCAAGGGTAGGGGCTTGGCCAGATGCCAGCCCCTGTAAGGTGAAGGGGTAGGGAAGAGTTTTATTCCCCCCTCCATCCCCTATCCCACCAACAGGGACCCCCAGCAGGGTCCGACAGGCAGGGGCGCAACAGCCCCTGCAAGGCATTTCTCCACTCGTAGCTCCAGCATCAGAGACATGGCCAGTCCCGGCAGTAGCCACAAGTGAACTGGCCTGGAAGGGGGTTTAATTCTCTGCTCACTGTCCCACCAGCACAGGTCCGGGCTGCTTGGCACTGCTGCAGTGGCAGGGGCGGGGACATGGTCAGATACCTGTCGCCATGGACCCCTGAGACAGAGGGGGGAGGAAGGGGATTATTCCCCCCTCCACACCCTCTGCCCCTGGGGAACCACAACCAGGGACTGCTCTCTCTGACTACTGCCGCTGCCAATCACTGGGAAAAGTGACAGAATAAGCCCCTTCCCTGCCCCCTCCACCAAACACTGGAGGGATGGCAGGAAATAAACTGCCTCCTTTCCCTCTTGCCTAAGGGGGTCATGTTGGCCAGCCTCTAGCTGTGCCCCCACTCCTGCCCTTGTTGTGAAGCAGGGAGGAGACAGGGACTGTGACGAATGCAGCAGCCCCTGTCATGGTTTCCTGGGGAGTGCAAGACTCTTCCTGGTGGGGGGGCAGCACTGATGGGTGGTCAGAGCTGCAACAGACTGTGCAGGGCAAGTGGCAGCAGTGCTGGGGAGGTGGGGTTGGGAGGCTATGGCCACCCCTCTAAGCCCCAGTGCTGCTGCTCACCCCGTGCAGTCTGTGGCAGCTCTACCTGCCCCACTCCACCCTGCCCACAGCACAGCCCCCTGCCAGGAAGAAGCTTGAGATCCCAGGGAACCAAGAGAGGGGGTGCTGCTCCATCAAGGTAGCTCACCACTCCAGCAGCGGGGGAGGGGGCATGGCCAGAGGCAAACCAGCATGGTCCACTTAGGTGAGGGGGAAGGCAGGGAGTTATTTCCCCCCTCCCTCCAGTGTCTGGTGGAGAGGGCAGTGAAGGAGATTATCCTGCTGTTTGCAGTACGTGAGCAGTGACCAGCGGAAGCAGAAGCCAGGACTGGCATACCCTGGCTGTGGTGGCCTGGAGGCAGAGGAGCAGAGGGAGGAATAACTCCCCTACCTGCCCTCTCTGCCTCAGGGAGCTGTGCCAGGTAGTGTCTGGCCATGCCCAGCTGCTGCAGCAGCAAGGGTGGAGCACCAAGTGAACCCTGGCTTGGGTTTGTGCTGGTGGGACAGGACATTAAACTCCTTCTCTGGCCAGTTCACTTAAGGCTACTGCCAGGGCTTAGCCACTATGCCACTAGCACAGCTTCCCTGCAGCCGAGGGTGAGCTCTAGTGCCCTTTGGCTTCTGGCCTGAGCCACTGCAGGCATGTGCCTGCATTCCCTGAATGTCTATTCACTTTGGAAATTGGTTCAATCTAGGCAGGTTAGACTAACCTGCAAAGACTGACTCTATTCAGGCTCTGGCCTTTTGGACCTCTGTCCCTAGCCTAGCAAAACATGAACAATATTGGCTACACAGAGGAACTATTAAATACTGCTTCACTCAAAATTTAAAGGGAGTCTTACTGTCATGTAGTCAGTTTTACTTCCACCCTTAAACTCTGCCTACTTTGCTTATGGATATATCCAAGTTATATAGATGTTTTACCCGAACTGTTATCAACTGTTTACATAACTGTTGTCAACCGGCGTGTTTAGAATTGATGTTCAAATTGTTTTTCCCTATATCCATTGCAAGTTATATCAGTGTTTATATCAAGATCTCTTTCCAATCTGCTTAACAAATGTTTTTTGATGATGATGACAAGAATGACAGTGACATTATTGTACCTGCAATCAAGGAATAGCCAACTTCCACTGATGCTGTACTATGACTACTGTCAGTCAATGAACTCATTGATTCGTTTTCTTTAAATTCAATACAATAGAGCTGACTGAAGAATAAATTACAGGAGCAAAGAATAAGAACAACTGCCCTAAAAAGCTTATTTCTCACAATACAAAGGGCTATTGCCAGGTTAAAATTAATTAATGTCACTAGAGGCAGCATTAACTGCTCTAAACTCATTTGTAAATGTACCAGCAACAGCAGTAGCTTTGAGAATTTATAGGAGGAAAAATGCTACCTTTGTGCCTCACTCATATTTAACTTCGAGACTAGTTCAGAAAGCCATGAGTTCTCATAGGCAAGAACTTATTTTGTAAGATGCTATGAATAGACTGCTGCCAGCTGAATTGCTGATTAGCAGGGATCCTGGTTTTCTCTGATTTAAAAAATCCCCAGTTTTTGGTTTAAAAAAAAGGAACCCCAAATCCACATTTTCCATGATTTAAATTAAACACCCCTATATATATGCATGTACACATTAACTTTTGTAGGCAAGAACATACTTCAGGTAATGCTAATCAGTGGGGATCCTGGCTTTCTTCGATTGTAAAAAATCGCCAACTGCATATTTTTCCATGATGAAAATGAAACACCACTCTGTGTGTGCATGTGTGTGTGTGTGTGTGTGTACAGACACACACACACACACACAGAAAGAGAGAGAGTAAGTTTTCAATATATATAGGATCCTGGTTTTCTCCGATTTAAAAAATCCCAAGTTTTTGGTTAAAAAGGAGTAACCCCAAATCCACATTTTTCTGTGATTTAAATTAAACACCCCTATATATATATAGTTTCATAGTTTCTAGGGTGGAAGGGACCTGAGCAGATCATCTAGTCCGACCCCCTGCCATGGCAGGAAGAGCACTGGGGTCAAATGACCCCAGTAAGGTGGTCATCTAACCTCCTCTTAAAAACCCCCAGGGTGGGAGCCTGCACCACCTCACTTGGAAGCTGGTTCCAGACTCTAGCCGCCCTGACCGTGAAGTAGCGCCTCCTGATGTCCAACTTAAACCTTCCCTCCGCCAGCTTGTGACCATTGTTCCTGGTCACTCCTTGCGGTGCTCGGGGGAACAGGGACTCCCCCAGCGCCTGCTGGTCCCCCCTAACCAGTTTATAACAGGCCACAAGATCCCCCTTCTCTTATATAGGGGTATTTAATTTAAATCATGGAACCTATATATATAGAAAACCCTTCTCTCATATATATTAGTGGTGTTTCATTTTAATCATGGAACATGTGCATTTGGGGGGGGGGGGTTAACCAACATTTGGGGATTTTTTAAAATCAGAGAAAACCAGGATCCCTGCTAGTTAGAATTACCTGAAGTAGGCTCTTGCCTACAAAAGCTCATGTGTACCTGCAGGTATTACACTTAGATCAACCTAATAAGGGTTAGGTCCATCCAAGTGCTGAAGTATATACATTCGAGGAGTTTAGATCAGGCATTAAATGTCTGGCCCACTCTAACTTAGTGCACCTGAGGAGGTGCACCAAGTTAGATTGGGAATGAGTTAGCTTAATCTATTGAGTGTATGCACATGTTTGGAATGTATCCCCAGGGCAGGGAAAGTACAGCTGCCTGCTTCAGCCCTAGCGCTGAAGTCTTCCAGGCTATTTTAAGCCCCTCAGTGCCACACCCCAAAGATGGATAACCCCTCCATGGACCCACTAACTCCTCACCTGCAGACCCTCTCCTCCCTCTGAGCTTAAAGTAAGCACATGATTGTAGACCAGGTCCCAGGAATGTCTACTTGTGCTCCATACCACTCTGAACTATTCACCTCTATGATGTCATCCCAACCTATCTTCTGCCCGACTTCAGATTAACATGGCTAACCACTTCCGTACTTATATTTAAATGAAGAGTCAAGCTTCTCAAGAAATGTAAGGACCTGGGATAAAAAAAAATTGGACTATCATCAGTCTTCTCAAAACCAGCCCTGGCCTCAAGCCAGTTTTCCTACGGATTCTGCAGAACTTGCAGCAGTGTGTTAAATCTACATTACACAGAGAAGCTTCATGGCATTTCTGTAAATAGCAGGTTGATTACTCTGCCTTCTTTTACAATTGCTTAATTAAAAAAATTCTGAGCAACCAGCAGCAAAGTTCTTTCAGGACAGTGTTGTTTTATTTGCTTTGATATTGTATGGAAGACTAGGGGTACTATTATAAAATAAGTGCTGATAATTATATAGGCACTCCCAAGAATAATTATGATGTAGTTGTAAAATAATCTCAACACTTCCCTCAAAGAAAGAGACTGATTGATTTCAGGAGAATGAGAATAAAAATATATCACTTGTCTTGATTTATTCTCTTTTTCTTTTGTGTCCTTGTAGATCCTGATCACAAAGACTGTCTTGGTTAAAATGTGCATACTGAGTCCACAGGGACTTGGGAATAAAGAGGTTCTCCCCACGATCCCTAGCATTATGCCATTTCCATCCCCCAAAGCTGTCTGAGTACTATGTAGAGTGGTAAAACACCATTGCTATTCATTCATCAATATGCTAATCTTTTAAGTATTATATGCAAGTGAAATCAGCTTCAAAATTTGATTTATTAAACACAGGAGCTATTAGAAGGTATAACAGTATTTGTTAGTGAGACTGCAAAGAGACATCTATTTTTTCTAAAAATGATTTTACTGGACACCAATCTCTTTACATCTGTTGAAATCTAAATAGAATGACACATTCTCCCCTGGAAAGGTTACTATTCAGATTAGGATGCTTCTAAAACTAAAATGAAGAATGTTTTTAGATCCTTTTCCCCTTCTTGTTCAAAAATAAGAATATTTTAATATCAGAACAGAAAAAAAATACTCCCTCCCCCTGCTAAAAATGATGTTTTATAAAGATTGTTTTTAACTTGTACTGAATCTATAAATAATCATAATTGGTCTATTTAGTATTAAGAATGAAAACCACCTGTTCTAAATAGTCTGACACACAGCTAAATGAGCTTGCATACTAACATCTGAAATAGGATTTATCATTATAATCATTCTTCTATAGAGAACACAAGAAATACTAAATCTAAACCAAGAAGGAGTTCCAAGAAACATCTGTTTAACCTGATACTTGAGACATATCTGTAAACACATACGGAGAGAGAAGGGGAGCTTTCCAACAAAGATATGCAGACTTTTTCCTCTAAATCAGAACACTTCATACAAAGCAGGTTTCCATTATACCTTTTTTGATGGAAAAAAATGAACAAAGAGCTATAAAATAACTTTTTAGAGGATGAACAGGAGATCAGTGACAGAAGCAAGAATAGAATATAGGTCCCTTAACTTCTATTTCAGGTATCCATCCATTAGTTTAGGCTGTTTCAGATATTTGCTATCACTTTGAACATCATACTACAAAACTTGTTTGCTGCTAGTAAGCATAACAAGCAGCATCTAATGATGTGAGCATGGGCTCACAAAAACTTATGCATCTCTTATCTAGTTAGCATATAAGGCCCCCTCTACAAATTACAGGTATTGTGAAATTAACTGGTTAACTAAGACCAGCTATACATGCAAAGTAGCTACTTTTCCATAAAAAGCTCCAACCAGCTACCAAGTTAGATCTAAAAAATGTGTACTAATTTTATAGTTGGTTGCTATTGAGTTTTAATTTGCACACATAGCCCTGTCCCAGCTGCAGAGGTGCACCATAATCAGATAGGGCTGAGAGCCCTACAACTGAGGGGAGTCAGAGCTGCCAACTCTGGGTCCCAAATGGACGGGGACCCAGAGTTTCACAGGTGTGGGTGCAGGGTGCCAGCACATCTGCCCTGAAGGTGCATGGGGCACCCCCATGACTGACAGTCCCTCAACTGGGGGGTAGGGGGAGAACACAGCTGTGAGAGCCTGATTCTTGCTGGTGCAAGGGGAGCCTGGGATCAGGTCCCATTACACCCAGCAATAAGGTGTAATGGGACCTAATGAGTGATTCCACAACCACATCTCCAGCCATACACGTATGGCATCCTACAGTAGGTGGTATGATTGTGTGGATTGTGCATTAGATTCCATCATACTTTTACCTGCACATGTAGAAGGGAGCCTAAGGTGCACCCTGCCTTCTGCCAAATATCAACAGTATATAGAAAAGTAGCTAAAACTTGAAAATGTAACCTCTTTGAAGATGAATATCTAATCTAAGATTTTTGTATGGAGTAACTGCTATCTAAATTTATCTGAATTATCCCCACAATGTATAAATAAAAAAAATATGGCTGGGAGATGACCTATGCAGTTTGAATAGATATTTTTTCCCTTGTTATTAATTATAGGGCTCAATAAACTAACAGGAAGTGTCTGTTAAACCTAAATGTGTCTTGACTTAGGGGACATACTTTACACACACTTCTGTAAATGATAAAAAGGAATAAGTTGCACAGCTGAAATTCAAGATTTTTTGGTGGCTACAATTTTATTTGGAGGATGGAGAAGCAGAGGTACAATTGCGCATGGCAGAGCTGCTAAAACTATTCCATCATAATGTAGTGAACTATTGTGGATGCTGTTGTGGTCAGTGAAGGCATTCAGATTGGAGCTATTTTCATAAAAAGGAGGTGACTATTGGCAGTCTATGAAGGATAAAAGTTCTCAGTTTAAGCATTCATTACATCTTAGTCTTAACTAGAAATGTGAAGGCCCAGAAAAAAAAAACCAGAAAAAAAGATCAGGAAAAAACAAGTCCCCCCCCTTATTTTCTGAGGATTTTGTTTGTTTGTTTGTTTTCTGAAAAATTGAAAAAATTGACAATTTTTGGAAAAATTTGAAAAATCTCCTATGAAATATTTAATTTTAGAATGATGAATAAAATGTTTAAGACAAGGTGTTCATATATTGCTACCCGTTACTCCCCCCAAATATTGTCTAATAACTATGTAATAGGAAGACTTTTATGTAAGATTAGTATCAGATCATTACAATTCCTATACACTGAGGACAAGCAATACAGTACAACTCTCAAATGCAAGAGCAAGATGCATTTCTGCCCCCAGAGGGCTATGCCATTTTCACAAGAGAAGGAAGGAGGATTCAGCACCTTCTTTGCTTGTGCACTTCCTCTATTGTTGACTTCTGAGCTAGAGGTTGGTGGATCTGCTCCTGTCCTCCCGATTAGGCCACAAAGGACTGGGAGTGGACACTGGCAGCAGCATCCATTCATTCCTGTAGAGATTAGAAACAAGGAGTTTATTGCCCTGCTTGCTCAAAAGCATCAGCAGAGGAGACAGAGCAAGTCTAAAGGTTTTGGAGTTAGAAGGAAACTGCCTGCTCCTGGTCCTGTGACATTGAGATCCACAGAAGTAGAGAAGCAGCACAAAGGAGCTGAAAGAAAGTATACTTCTTTATTGAAAGGTAAGAGTTTAAATTTCTCTGAATTCGGTATATTAAACTATATTTTAGCTGCATTAGTATATTTTCATAACCTACGTAAGTCATAATTGAATTCCTACTAATATGACATTTTGTGACAAATCACCCAACTTAGCAGTGAGGTGAGGCCTGCAGGGCATGGAAGTTGTTCACAATTAACTCCGAGGAGGCCTCTCCTCCATCCATCCCTAAATTTGTACATACTGTAGCTTAGTGTTTATATATGCAAACTAGCCACTAAACTACATTTGTCTTTTTTCTCCCTCATCAAAATGGTGCGACCAACTTCTAGCATATGGAAGCATTTCCACACTGCAAGATATTCTGAGGAAAAAAATGTGATTTGCAATATTTTATAGCATTTGCATGAAATATGCAATTCCAAATGCTACTAGGATGACCAAACACATCTTTGTATGTAAGAAGTGTCCTGCAGACATTAAAAAATCCTTCATGGGTGTAAGTGAGGAGGTGTATCATGATGATGAAAGTGCAAGTAGTTTTTTCCAGTGGTCTCGATCCAGAAGTCCTCCTACTGCTGCTTCTATACCGTCAGCATCACAAAAAGCTGCCCAATCAAGATCCTCAAGTAACCAATTATTGCAACCAACTGTATACAAAATACTTGCAATAGCTTCATTTGTAGACGCAGTGACGCAGAAAGATCAGGAAAACATTGACCAAGCTCTTGCAAGAACAATATATTCTTCTTGGACACCATTGTCAAAAACTGAAAATGCATACTGGCAGGAAGCTTTTAAATTACTAAGATCATCATACCATTTGCCCAGCAGGTATTCTTTGAGCAGGCCTCTTTTAGAGTCAGAATATGAACGTGTAATGAAATCTGTGCAAGGAAAAAATCAACGGAGCACTGTGTCTTGCAATACTTACAGATGGATGCATAAATATGTGGAGAGAAAGAATCATCAACTTTGTGATAACAACACCTCAACCATTTTTTTTACAGAAGCATTGAAACAGGAGAGAACAGGCATACTGCAGAGTATATCAGTAGTAAAATATGTGAAGTCCTACAGAAGGTTGGGAGTGGTAAAGTATTTGCTTTGCTGACTGAAAAGGCAACTAAGATGAAAGCAGCATGGGAGATCACAATGGATAAATATCCATATGTTAATGCAATGGGATGTGCATCCCATGGGCTAAACTTGCTTCTTAATGACATCATGAAGTTGGACACTCTGCAAAAGATCTGTAGAAGAGCAAAAGAAATTATAAAATATGTAAAAGCTACTCATATTGTAACTGCAGTCTTTAAGAAGAAGCAGGAAGAAAAGAATGCAAAAAATCAAATAGTGACACTCAAACGCTGTAGTAAAACTAGATGGGGTAGAGTGGTGATCTCATTTACAAATTTACTAAAAAAGCAAAGAAACTCTTCAAGAAACAGTAATAAATAAAGATCTGAAAGTACCCAGAAGTGTAAGGAACCCTGTACTTGGTGGATTCAGCTGCAGAACTCCCTGAAGATTATAAAGCCAATTTATTCAGAAATCACTGCACCTGAATCAGACAGTGCACTTTTGTCAGACAATCCTTACCAAATGGCTCAGATAGATTCTCAAAAACAATTGATTTTAAGTGCATCTCCATTTACAAGTACAGAAGAAAGAAAAGTCAAAGACTTTATTAACAGATGGGAAGACTTTTGTTGCATATCAAGTCATGCTGCTGCAACTCTCTTGGATCCAAGATTCAAAGGCAGCAATATTAGTGATGATAGCACTGCTACTGCATTTGACTGGATTACAAAACAAGTAACACACGTAGGACTTGATGTTGGAAGGGTACTTACAAATGTTGCAGAATACAGAACATCTTCAGGTATTTGGTCCAGGAATGCAGTCTGGCATGAATGGTGCATTTCCCTGGTGGCTGAGGTGGCACGAAGGTGGCAAGAGCATGTTGGCGGCAAGTGGGGAGCTCCTGCAGCCAGGGCTGTCAGCAGCAGTGGAGGAGGTGAGCACTGAACAGGGGTTGGCAACCACCCACAGATACCGCGGGCGATCACTGACAGTCCTCAGATGCTGCCAGCGGTGTCAGTGGCTGGGGGGGGAGGGCAGCGAGAGGTGACCACCCACAGGTACCACCAACAGTGTTGTAAGGGGTGCACTACCACATTCAGGGGGTGCATGTGCACCTGCATGGACCTGCTATGTGTTGCCACTGCAATCTGGGACCCTGCCAAGCATATGCCTCCTGCAACATGGTGGCAAGGCCTCCGCATGACACAGCCTCCGGCTCCTCTTGCTTCTAGCCTGCTTCAGATTCCTCCATCTTCTGCAGCATATGAAAGAAGCTGGTCTATGTTTGAAAAAACTCGCACCAAATTAAGAAATAAACTAATGTGAAAGAGCAGAGAAACTTGTCTCAATCTGGGTGAACCTTCAGTTTTCAGAAGTCCATGAAGATGATAAAAATGAAGGATCAGAAGAATCAGAAGAAGCAGAAACTGCTGATAGTAATACTTCAGAAAATAAGACTGATTAGACAAAGTTTCATGTAGCAAAAGTTGTATTCAGTGAGTTTTTTTCTTTTTTCCTCTCTCTTTCCAAAAAAACAAGCCCTTTCTGTATCTGTTTCACACTGTGGAGGAGACTAAGTCCAGAATATACAATAAATTTCTTTGTTTAACTATAATGTTGATAGCTTTTTGTATTTGCAACTTTAACTTTTGCCTGCTTCTCATAAACTGGCAGCAAACTAAGAGATGCTGGATTCCTTAGAGTTCAGCAGCTTGTAGCTCCATTTGTAACAAAAATAAAAAACATTTTAATGTAAATTAAATTAGTAAATTTGTAATTATTATCTGAATAAGCTATACTTTTAAATTTAATTAATATACCAAACAAAATAATGTTATGAGCAAACCAAGTTATACTTAATACATTTTATGTTCTTAAAGAAGCAAAGTAAATTTAGATCTGTAAAGGGTGCTAACAAAATAAGTATTGCATGTATTTCATTTTTTTTCCCCAAAATTTCCATTTTTTCTGGAAAAAATGGGGGAAAATGTTTTTTCCCCCATGGCTTCAACATTTCTGGAAATTTTACATCTAATCACAGCCTTCTCTAAGGTGGTGGTTCTTGACTGTTTTAGACTTAAGGCACCCCTCAGAAAATACTATCTATTCATTTTACTCATTTTTTGAGTACAGAAAAATATTAGATGATTTTTTTCTGTTACAAAAAATTTAGACAACAACAGGTCAGAATGTTTTTACTACTATGTTTTTACTACTATGTAAAAAAGCTGAAATTGCCTGAAATGTCTGGGTGTACATCATGTTTGCACACCTAATAGCATTATGTGGCATACTGTGGTACTCTTAAAAGGAGATACCCCAGAGTAATGTGGCACCCTGGTTGAGAATTACTGCTTTAAGGGCTATCTTTTAGTCCATGGTTTTCAGGAGTTCAGTTACAATTAGAACTAGATTTTCTTTTTTCTTTTTCTTTTTTCATTTTGTAGTAAAGTCTAATCTGCTTTGAGCAGCTGATCCAAAGAGTTCAGGTATGTTTTCCCCCCAAAAAATGGATTCATAAGTTCCATTTGGTATATCACTGCTTGCTGTTATTTGAAGCACTCAAGATCCCATCTTTTCTAGTTTTGTCCAAACAGAGGGATTCATTGGTCTAAATCCTATTTCAGCTCTGTGCTAGCTACCCAAGTGAAATGTTAGCATTAATATAGATTTTAGACTCTATTTTCCACTCTAGCCAGATAGGATTGTCCAGGTATACATGAAATTGCTTGAGGAAAAATGGAGGAGGTAGAAGCAGACCCTTACACCTCTAATGGTGGTGCAGCTACATTTTTTTTGTGCTGTTGCAGACAGTACAGTAGCATCACAAACATGCACGCTATTTTTCTTTTGGCTGGAATTGCAGGTACCAAACAGTTCATGATCTGGGAAGACCTTAAGGAATTTACTCAAAACCCAGCTGAACTATACTTCAGTTGGTTGCAAGATTTTGACCTTATATAGGGCTTCATCCTGTGACATTAATTCCTGTGGAGGTTGTGCTGCCAAGTTGAATGGAAACAATTACAGAGACTAAAGTACTGAGTCTAGAAAACCTTTAATTTTCCTCTATAACTGTGATTTATAATCTTCAAATGCAGGGATCTTAGTTTAATGACTGGTGAATTCTCTGCTGGTGAGCAAATTATGGGATTGTAGCAGGGCACTAAGGTGCCTGCTACTGGAGGCAGTGTTATGAGCTCAGCTGCCAATCACCAGGGCAGCACAGGTGCGGGTTACCGTGACAACTGGTCTGGTCAGCTGACCAGAAGGGGGCAGGGCCTGGCCTTTATAAACAGCATAGGCCAAGGCTAGAGCCTAGTCCCCCCTCTGGCTGCCAAGGAGGTAGGAGCTCTAGAAAACCCTGATGGGGATGTATATGGAAACAAGCCAGGTTGGCTGGGAATTTATGTTATAGCCCGGGGGTTTTGTGCTTATGGTTTTGGTTGTTGTGGCGTGAGAAGCGTGGTGTCACCGGAGGATTGGGTGAGGCTGTAGGGGTTGGAGGAGGCCTCAGGGAGCTCCCCAGTACTAGGGGGGGCAGGTTCCTGGCACCAGAGAGGGTGCTGTGTTTTGGGGTGTCCTGACCCTGGCCCCAGGGTGGGTGATTATCAGGAGGAGCCCCAGTGGGGCGTGAGACCAAGGAAAGGGGCCTGGGGGCCAGATAAGGCTGAGGCCGCCTGAGCCCCAATTGGGAGAAGGCCAGTGGGTATAGTACCTAAGGAAGGGGTCTGGGGCCAGGTAAGGCTGAGGCTGCCTGAGCCCCGAGGGCAAGAAGCGTGAGCAAGGCCCGAGTGTGGGCGGGAAGCACGAGAGATGCGAGACAGGCCCCAGTTGGGGCGAGAGCGTCGGCACGGAGGGACAGGCCCCAGTGGGGCACTGTCTGTATGGGAGGAGCCCCGGGAGGGGGTGAGCTTATTGAGGAGCCCTGGTGTAGCAAGGGCCGGGAGAGAAGCGAGGGGGCACCCGTGAGAGCAAGCAGGTGGGCAATTGGACAGAGCCCCGGTACAGCAAGGCAGGCATCGTGCCAAGGAGGGCAGGAAGGCAGCCTCCCATTAATGAGATATCAGCAAGACGTGGCGGGCGAGATAAAGGGTGCGTTCAAGACCCAATTTGGCATGGAAGGTAGGGGCACTAGGGGAGGTCATGGACCCCCAGGCTCCGCCCTGCCACAGGGATCTTTTCATTCACCACAAATCCTAAATATGTAAGAGAAGCAATATTTGTTTGGTATTATATTTTATTGAACCAACTGTATAGTTGGTGGAGGTGTTAAACAAGATTTCAGGCACAAAATGTCCTTCCTCAGCTCTGTGGGGGGAAAGCAGGTAAAGCCTAAACTAAATGGCTCCTAGAACAATTACTTTTATTTAACAGCTTTATGTAAATGAAAATGGTCATTTCAACAAGAGATGTAACTACTTCTGATAATCTTTGCTCCTCAGGTTTACTGACCTCTTTTTTGTAACAATTTTCATTTACATAATGAGGTTAAAAAAAATCATATTTGAACCAGTTGTTTATCTTAGGCTTGATCTGTTGCTTTCCCAGAGCTAAAGAAAAGCATTTTGTACCCAAAAAGCCTGTCTAATGTGTCTCCCAACTATACAGTTGGTCCAATAAAAGATAATACCAAATAAATATTACGTCTCACATAATTTCTGAACCATCACAGCTGTAATAGTACAATTCTAACAGTCCTATCAGTTCTCGTGCTAGCTTACTACACAAAAATGCATCGGTTATTTATGAGTTGCTGTAGACTCATAGACTAAAATATTTTTTGCACTTCTTCATACAAGAAATTGACAGATTTGGAGATATTTTAATGCCACAATTAAAATAACTTAATGCATAAGACATAGTGGGCACATTGCCCTATAGCAATGTAATGACATGCCACATTACTGTATGGTGCACTACGGTGATGTAACAATCACACGGGTCTACACACTGTCACCATGGTGGTGTACTCCCCAGTTATAGTGCATAGCTATGGTGATGTAGCAGGGAAACCTAAGCATGGGCTGCCAGCACAGTGCAGTAATCGCTCGCACTGCGCTGTCATAGTTTCATAGTTTCTAGGGTCAGAAGGGACCTGAGAAGATCATCTAGTCCGACCCCCTGCCATGGCAGGAAAGAGTACTGGGGTCAAATGACCCCAGCAAGGTGTTCATCTAACCTCTTCTTAAAACCCCCCAGGGTAGGAGCCTGCACCACCTCCCTTGGAAGTTGGTTCCAGACCCTAGCCGCCCTGACCGTGAAATAGTGCCTGCTGATGTCTAACCTAAATCTACCCTCTACTAGCTTGTGACTGTTGTTCCTGGTCACTCCTGGCTGTGCTCGGGGGAACAGTGACTCCCCCAATGCCTTCTGATCCCCCCTGACCAGTTTGTAACAGGCCACAAGATCCCCCCTCAGCCTTCTCTTGTGGAGGCTGAACAGGTTCAGGTCCCG
>NW_017729032.1:90452187-90454296 GCF_001723915.1 Gavialis gangeticus
CCCTAAGCATGCAGTCCCCTGCTGTCCCCTCCTGGATGTGTGCCAGAATTATTTTCTCAAACAGCTTGCCTAGGCTCAAGGTAAGACTAACTGGCCTATAGTTTCCCGGGTCCTCCTTCCTCCCTTTTTTGAAGATTGGAACCACATTGGCCCTCTAGTCCTTTAGTACTTCCAAAATGAAGTACTAAAGCACAGTGCTGTAGCAATATTGCCATATGGTGATGTATAGACACACCCAGTGTTCTGTAATCATGCTACTTCTAGTCCTATCTCTTTTTTTCAAAAAGACTTTGTGAATGACAAAAAGTCATTCTTGTTGTTTTATAATCCGGGGACTGTAAATCAATTTCCTCACTCACTCTATAGATTCAGCAAAGGTTCTATAGCGGAACTTTTTACCAGTAAAAGTAATATTCTTCATGGTTGTGATCTTATGGAATTTTTAGTAACCTATTATCTCACAAAAGTCCTAGGTCTATAGCTTGTTATATAACAACAAAAAAGTGGTTTTGCTAGTAGCTTCTATTTTATTTGGGAACTGGTATTAGCAATAACTTTTGTTTGTATAAACTCCAGAATCTCTTTTGCCTTTATGTCAGCAAGCTGTTCCTAGTTTAATCAAAAATTTAGAAAGCACAGTCAGTACCATTTTCCATGGCCTCACTTTCAGTATTGTCCTCTTCTATCAGTCAGACCTGATGTTTATATTATACCAATAATTTTTGTTTCATCAAACTTTTTCTAAGTGTTCACAATGCATTCATTTACAAATGTTAAACATATATGACATTTTCCTTCTGATTTTAAAATTGATTTTATTTTCCTAAAGGTTAAAAGGGAAATGAGCTGGTGGTAGCATTTAGACCTTTCATTTTAATACCTGGAAGACTAATAGCATATTCCCACAGGAACTCAAGAAGGAGAATAAGGTTCCACAATGCACTGTGAATGAATGCATGGACATTATAATGCACCACTAAGAAGTATGGGATAATTCTGCCTGACATTCAGTCCAGAACATAGGCCACTACTGTTGTACTGTAGACACAGATACAGGGGCTTGACATAGGTAGAATTTTGCAGTGAAGATGCTCTAGTCTACTTTGGGCTGATTCTTCTCTGAAGGTATACACATGAAGATGACAGCTTCTGTTCTGCAAGTCACTCTCATCCAGTTTTAAAATATTATATAATTCAAATCATTGTCATCAGCAGTCCTTCAACATGAGGAAGACAGGTGGATAGAAAACGAGAGCATCAGGCTCAGAGAGTAGTAATCAATGGCTCAATGTCTAGTTGGCAGCAAATATCAAGTGGAGTGCCCCAGAGGTCGATCCCAGGGCTGGTTTTGTTCAATATCTTCATCAACAACCTAGAAGATGCCATAGAGTGCACCCTCATAAATTTTGCAGATGATACCTGTTGGTACTGGATTTCAGACCCAGATATCCTTTTCTGGGTGGACCCAAACCCCCAGACTGACCATGACCTCTTACATTCCATAATAGGTGAATTTTATTGATACATAGCGATAGCAGATAAGAATAATGCAAACAATTTTATATCTCCCAGTCCTAGAGCTGTCATCAGAGTCAAGGTATACCTGGCTAGTATGCAAGCTTCACTCTGATGTTCTCTCTTGAATGTCAGATGTCAGTAGCCTGGAGGTTGGAGGCTGAGGCCCACGCCCCCACCAGTGGGGTGGGTGAAATGGGCTGGTGGTGTGCCCTCTCTCCATGGGAGCCCTGGGCTCTCCACTTGGGGACCCTTTGCTGCTCTGAAATCCCTTCTTTTGTATTCTTTTCCCCTTCTGATGACTCTTCATCCATGGACATCACTGATTGGTTTCTCAGTGGTCATCATAATGTCCACATTCTGTCCTGTTAGCATAATCCTTTGTTTCACTGACCCATCACATGCACATGTCCTAATTTGGGTTTTATCAGTCTTCTCCTTATTTGATCTGTTCCCCCATAACTGGAAATCTCAAAAGGCCCTGCAGTTGTAGAATGAACTGAACTAACATATCATACAGTGTAATAATAGTACACTATAACCATGTTAGTCTTTTTCTGTAAGCAACTTGAAAACTCCATTTTGTATCCTTCT
>NW_017729032.1:90454307-90454615 GCF_001723915.1 Gavialis gangeticus
CTTTATAAAGTCTTGCTCATGATTTGAGCAATTGGCAATTTGAGTAACACAGTTGGGCACTGTAACCTGGTGCCACCTTACGATATATTATGGAACAGTGTGGTACATGTCTACAATTCCCAGACTGTGTATCGGCTCACTGTTGCCTGTCAAACACAGGGGCCTTGAGGAAACTTTGTCAGAAACAAGTTTTTTAGAAATTAATTAACCCTTGCTGTTGCCATGGATCATTACTCTAATGCATATCTACTTTACCTATAAGCAAATTCCTAAAAGAAAACCTCTAAATAACATTTTCTAGCCATTGA
>NW_017729032.1:90459615-90460338 GCF_001723915.1 Gavialis gangeticus
CCTATAAGCAAATTCCTAAAAGAAAACCTCTAAATAACATTTTCTAGCCATTGACACCAAGCTGGGGGGAGTATTAGATATGCTGGAGGGTAGGGCTAGGTTCAGAGTGATCTAGACAAATTGAAGGATTGGGCCAAAAGGAATCTCATGAAGTTCAACAAAGACAAATGCCAAGTCCTACACTTAGGATGGAACAATCCCATGCACTGGTACAGGCTGCGGGCCGACTGCCTGGCCAGCAACTCTGCAGAAAAGGATCTGGGGGTTACAGTGGACAATAAGTTGAATATGAGCTAACAGTGTGCCCTTTTGCCAAGAAGGCTAATGGCATACTGGGCTGCATTGGTAGGAGTGTTGCCAACAGATTAAATAAAATGATTCTTCCCCTCTATTTGACACTGGTGAGGCTACAGCTGGAGTACTGTGTTCAAGTTTGGGCCCCCCACTACAGAAAGGCTGTGGACAAATTGGAAAGAGTCCAACAGAGGGCAACAAAAATGGTGAGGGGGTTGGGAGACATAACTTATGAGGAAAGACTGAGGGGAACTAGGCTTATTTATTCCAGAGAAGGGAAGACTGAGGCGGGATTTAGTAGCAGCCTTCAACTACCTGAAGTGGGGTTCAGAAGAGGATGGCGCTAGATTGTTTTCAGTGGCAGCAGATGACAGAACAAGGACCAATGGTCTCAAACTGAAGCAAGGGAAGTTTATGTTAGATATTAGG
>NW_017729032.1:90465338-90468860 GCF_001723915.1 Gavialis gangeticus
TTTTTTTTGCTAGGAGGGTAGTAAAACACTGGAACAGGTTACCCAAGGAGGTGGTGGAGGTTCCATCCTTGGAGATTTTCAAAACCCAGCTAGATAAGGTTTTGTCTTGGATGATCTAGTTGGGGATGGTTGTACTTTGAGCAAGGCATCAGACTAAAGACTTTCCAACCCTATGATTCTATGATTCAAAATGATTGATGCCTTACTGTAGCGTATAGTGCCATTGGGGACAATTCAGTGCTTGAGTCTCTCAGGTATTGATGTTAATATTTCATTTCTTCAGATCAGCTTTCAAGGTGTCCTTGACTCTTTTTTCTGTTACCTCTAGAGCAGCAAGTATTAGTGAGTTGGGAGTAAAGACCAGTTTCGAGAGACGGTTGTCAGGCATCATTATGACATGTCCTGTCCAAGGTAGCTGGTGCTTTATAAAAACATGGCTTCAATGCTGATGTTGTTTCCTTGAGCCAAAACATCTGTGTTATCTGTGCTTATTTGTGTGTCCTTCCAGATGATATGGAGGATTTTCCAAAAACGTTGCTAACCCCAAATACTAAAAGGCTTTTAATAAGTTTTTTCTTATGTATCCAAGTTTTCTCATATCACTGCTCTATAATTAAAACTCTTCGGATAGGTATCTCTAATTTATTATTATTTGACTCGCAAAGAAAATGTGTGTGTGCGCGTGTGTGTAAAAGCACATGTGTATACACACACACACACACTTTCAGGTGCTATATCCATCTGAGTAGCTCCAGCTGCAAGAGGGATAGACACACTAAGTAGATATTTAACATTGCTTGGAGAAAACACAGCTATTACCTTTGAAGTTATGGAGGGATCTTTGGCAAGAGGCACAATCCAGTTTTGTTTAGCAAGGCAAGGAAGCTATTCCATGAAATGAACCTGTATTGCAATGTGGAAAAGGCAGGTTTGAGAGACAATGCATTAAGCTAGGAGGCCACTTTAAGCTCCTGTTTTACTCTGAAGCATGACATGTGATCTCTTATTGAATTGTGGGCTGTAACACCCTCTATAACATGGTTTGCAGAGGGAATTCTACCCCTCTTTCCAACTCTTGTGCTGTATAAACAAAAGTATGGCTGGAAAGTACCACATGAGGTCATGTAGTTGAGCCCACTGCTCAAGGCAGGATTATCTGCGACTAAACCATCTCAAGAAGTATATATCTAACCTGCTCTGGAGCATGCATACCACTTAAATCATTCACATTTCTCTGGTTGCAGCTTCTCATTGTTTGATAACTTCAGTGGAATGACTCTGGATGTATAAGCACAAAAGTAAAAAAAAAAAACCAAAACACTTTGTACAAAACAAAATAAACATTAATAAATTAGATATATTCTTTCATTGAAATAATTCTCCACTGAAAATTTTCCACTCAAAACCGTGGCTGACAGGTATATTTCAGGCAGCAGTACAAAGGTTTAACAGGTTATACTTAATCCTCCCTATATACACCTAAGAAAAATACAGTAAATAAATTTGGGAGAGAGTAGTAGGTAGGATGTGATATGGAGTCAATTTAGAAACCCAGCCAAATTGTCATAGAATCATAGAATCAATGAGTCAGAAGGGACCTAGACAGATTGTCTAGTTCGACCCCCTGTCATGGGCAGGAAGGAGCACTGGGAGTGGCAGGGGTCATAAGACCCCAGCCAGATGTCTTTTTTTCCCCTCAGGGACTCCTCCTTATAATTTAGACTTTAAGATTCAGGCCAAGCATGAACTTGGCCTTCACATCTCAGATCTCTACTGCTTTGCATGTTTGTGTAGCCTTTTACATTTACAAAAGGTGAGTAAAATGCAACCCTTCTAACAGAAATGCTTTATACCCATTTCTTACATGGGTAAACAACTCCACCAAGTGTTGCAAAATACCTGGTTACTTGAAAGAATCAGGTCCCTTAAAATGAAAGTTACACAGTCATAATCCAACAAATAACCACTTTGGTAAAAGTGATTCTAAAATATATTAACTGAACATGTATTCAAAGAACAATGTCTTGCATTTGAAAGCTTGCCTGACAGGATCCCAGTTAAGAAATTGGTCCAATAAAAGATATCTTGCTAAGAAATCCTTGCCTCCAACATAATTCCTGGACCATCATGGCTACATCAGTTTAACAGTACCATTACTGTACATTGCAGATAGTAGGTTCAAGAGCTTTTGTCAACTGCACTTCAAGGTTTGGAAATACCGCATGACAGTAACTCAGTTAAAGCACTATAAAAGAATAGTCTTAACTATATATAGAACACTTCTGAATGTTTCCTATGAAAATTTTTGAAGAAGTATTTTAGATTAACGTTCACATATTTGTAGAATCTTCTCTTTTCCACACGTTCTGGCACTAGCTTCTAATCCATAGAAATAATATCCGAATCATTATAGCACAAATCTCTAGACAATTACCAAGACAAATTCCTGCAAAGTAAAGAAGTACATAACTAAATTGCAATGCCTGCTCAATTCTGCCAGCATCTTTTCATTCTGCTTTAATTCATGTAAAATCATTGAAGCGGCTTTGCAATAATGACTCAGGACTACAGCCAATAAAATACTTAAATGGAACTAAGGCACCTCAGTCTATAGTTGCAATCTTGAAATAGAGAAATAATGAGTCAGTAGGCTAGTGGTTAAGGCAGTCATCTGGAAGTGGGGAAGCCTAGGTTCTGATCCCCAGACCATGTCTGGTTGAAACTAAATGCACAAGAATTCATTTGAACATGAACCGACAGCCAATTAAATATTCTGACCACTAGGATACAAAGTTAAGCTCCCTTTTTGTCTCTGTTGTTTGGTCTAATTAACATTGTGGCCTTTCCTGAATATTAACACGACTTCAAAAGAAGGAGTCAAGAGTGTCTCCAGCTGGAACAGTTTATAGCCTGATAATGCAGGCTCATTCCTGGAGACAGGGAGAATGGATTTGAAACTTTGGTCTGAGAAGTGCACATCTCCTTCCTGGGCAAGTGCTGTAACCACTTAGGTATTAGTTAATTAGGTATTACCCCTAATGTCTTGTGCAGTTCATTTTCCTTCAGGGAATGTAAATCCCAGGCAGATAGGACCCCTGATTCATGTACTAAGACTCAGACAGGAGGTGTGGTAGTGACCAGAAGGATAATATTTCAGACATGTCCCTAAGATTATGCATTGGCTAGCTTTAGGCATCTCCCTGCTTAGTGTTCTGGCTGTTTTTAATCCCATTCTCAGGTGCCTTACTTTTCCTATACACTGTATAGAAAGCCTATGTACCTAACCCAAGTTTATGTACATGCTAGGATCCAGGCATTAATGGTGCTGCAGCACCTATATCCATTATTGAATGAAGCAAGATGTCCTTTAGTTTTACCATCTCCAGTATAAACTTTGCTTCACAGAAAAGACTGTGGGTAAGTATTGCACTGGAAATGTCTTGATTAATGCTACGGTTCATATATCAGGTATCCAGGTTGTAGCCATATTGGTCTAGAGGCAAAAAAAAAAAAAAAAAAAAA
>NW_017729032.1:90468982-90482146 GCF_001723915.1 Gavialis gangeticus
AAAAAAAAAAAAAAAAAAAAAAATCAGAACTTGTGCTTGTACCTGAAAGTTAGCAAGTAAAGAAATTTTTACAAAAATCTAGTTGATCTAAAAAAAAGATATCACCTTTACCACAAGTCCTGATTTAGCTCATATCTGAGTTTTTCAGACCCCAGAGCTCAAATTCATTTCAGTGGCAGTTACAGGTGTTGGAAATATGGCCAAGGCCTCTTAAGTCCAATTTTCTACCCTGACACACTGGATGACAGCTGACTGTAAAAGTTCACTATTCCAATCAGCTAACCCAATTACATACGCTTTGTAGGAGAAAATGAATATCCAACATGCAATGCATTACGGAGTTAGAGCCTTTCATTTTGTGAGATGTTTTCTGTTTGCTGGAGGTTGAAAACCAAGTCCAAGATCTGGGCATCTGACGTGACATATTTTTAAAGGGCCCAGTTTTCAGGAAGTATTTTACATGACCTCTCTGAAGTTGAGGAGTCAAAAATCACAGCAACCAAAAACATATTTGAAAAGTCAGTTTTGAGAAGTAAAATTTACATGTTTAATTCAGAGGCTCAGAAACAGTCAGTAAAATAAATGCATGGTGTGATATATATATCTAAAACATTTCTATCACTTCATTTGAGTTACACTGCTACATATATGTAATTCTGTAACAGGATTTTATGCCTCGTCGAAAGGCTGGATAAATAAATTGAAACCTTGGGAATAGTCTCAAAGCAGTGAGTCACTCTTTGTAATGCTTATAATATTTAACTGCTGTAACATGCAAACCCATTTAATGTAGTCTGTGATAATTTAAAGGAAAGAAAGCATATAAATGTTACAGCATCTGCAGTGTGCGTGCACATGCATACACATATAGGTACAGCTTCATTTTATTTTTCACTCTCGCTTTCTCTCAAATAAGGCATTTTTCGTGCAAGGCTAACCAAGAATAATGAGTTCACATATACAGAACTACACAATAGGCTATCCTTGTACTGATGTGCAACAATTGTTCAGAAGAAAATGCAGATATTACAAAGCATGTTCTGTACTCTTTCAGAAAACCTGGCAGGGGGAACATCCTTTTCTTTGCATCTTTGCTGTCCATTTACATTAGGCATTCAAAGGGATCTTACATGGTTCCAATTCAAGATCAATTTGCAGTTGGGTTGGTTCTCTAAATATCAGTTAGTGCTTGTATAATATATGTGTTTTAATGTCTCTACAACAGCTTCACATTGCTAACACTTTGTTAAATATTTGGAATTGTGCCACATTCTTATAAGTGAGTTAGATCTCTGTGGGTATTTGAGTCATTATAGTGGTCAGTACTCACAACCTGTGTCTGGAGGGTCTGGGTTCTAGCTGTCCAGAATCCATCACTGGTGTGGCAAACAAAGCAAGTAAATATAGGAATCAATGTTTGGTTCCTTTAAATTATTAGTAAGACCTCCACTTCATTTTTGAGACAGGGAGACCAAATATATTACTTAAAAAAAGAAGTATGTATTATTAGTTGACACTTTAACAAATTTAAGAAACATTTAAAAGACTAAATCACAATGGTTTGAGTAGGAACATAATATAGGTTGATGAGTCTGGGGTGGGGGATAGCAGACATGTGCTAGCAGGGTGATGTCCATGTAGAAAATACACATTTGTTAAGAGCAGGCATGAGTTAGCCTGATCTACATTGTTCATCTTCTAGGTGAACTAACGATAGATCAAGGCAGCCAATTTTTTGCCCAATTCAACCTTCCTGAACATCTATACAGTTTGGCATGTAGATTGACTTAACCTTAGTTAGACCCATCTAAGTGTAACATCTGTACATACTCCAAAGTAACTTTCCTGCTTTGAAGGAAATGTGTTAAACCACTGTGAATGAGGCTTCGCTATCAGATTTCTACCTTGTTATGCTATCTGATGTTGTTCAAGTAAAGATTCATACATCATCAATATTTACAGATTTTTCCAAACTGAACAGGACACATATTGTTTTTATTTACACACACACACACACACACACACACACACACACACACACACACACACACAGTTTGCAAGGCGCTGCAAAATTTTACAGGACCACATATCACTATTTTTATCCCTTTCCTCCTGTGGACCATATAAATCAAGGCTGAACTAAATTTCTACTTCAGTTATGGTTGTTAAAGAGCCACATCCTAGCTTCAGCCACAAAGATGTACAAAAATAATCCTTCAGAGCCATAAATGCGATTATAATTTGGCTAAGTAATTCCTGTAATTCCTGCTTTTCAATTTTACAGGCCTGCTTCCAATTTTATTTACTCCTAACTTCATTGAAGGATCACTTCACTGAAGTCTGTGGAGTTAGATAAATTTACAGCAACAGGAAAAGCAGGCCCAATGAGTTTTGTAATAGAAAAAAAGTTTTATTACCAATACTGTTGCCCTGCTTTCTAAATTAAGTATGTTAAATAATCACTCAACAAATGGCATGCTGCTAAAGATTTCAACAAGACTCTAGCATGCATTCCCAAGAATTCCCTTAGGAAGAGAGGTAATGAATGTATTACTAGATAACCTATTTTTCATGTTCAGAGCTATATTAAGTAGGTTATATATAAGGAGGAAAAATATGACCCCAAAATGACTAATTAGCTATATACAGTGTCATCTTGGTGATGAATATACTTCCTGAAAAATATAACAACATATCAACAAAATGTATAACATTTTCAACTAGTAATAGATCTATTTTTGGGTCTAAGCATTTTATGGCATCTAGATAATACTATCAATCAATCTTGATAATCAGATGTGGCCTATTCAGCACCAGCTATTAATGCCATCAATATATTTCCCTTTAAAAGACTAGGTTTCTCAGAGAAGAGATAGTATTATGCCTTTGGAAACTGAAGTTGCTTAGAAATATATTATAGAATAATAAGAGCCATTAAACCCCCTGAGTAGGCTACAGTGTTTTGTGGCAGTCCTTGCTGAGGTCAGAGGTGTTGATAGTAATATCCTTTTGGGCTTCCAAGTAGAAGAAAAATATAAAGAGAGGAGAAATCTCTGCTAAAGTCAACATGCATTTTTTGTCTCCTGACCTGGGTTGACCAGGATCAAACCCTCGACAACCTGCAAGTAATTCCTGGGAAAACATGTCCTTAGTAGCAGGACTATATTTTGAGGCAGAGTGTCATCCATGAGGTGCTTTTCCCACCCAACACATTGATATAACAGTATTTGCAAAGCTGTCTAAAATGTGTTAAAAGGTTTATTGTTGATTTCAGTGGAGTCATATCATTATGAAGCCTCAATACGATGAGAAAAGTAAACACTTCATTTGAGAAAGTTTTATACTCTGGTGATCTATACATCTCAGACAAGGGAGCTGGAACTGGATAATACGAGGACAGAAAGGTTGTCTAATATAATCAGATCCATTAATTGTGTATTTGTATAACTGTCTTCTTGCCTAGGAGGTATTGGTAGTCTGCATACACCCAAATTTTTGCAAACCAATTAATTCCCATTAAGATGAATTAATCTACCATCACTAAACACTGCAATATAGAAATTCAACCATCAAGAATAATAAATTTCTTTCAGTATGTCATAGTCTGTTAATTTGTAGAGATAATCAAGCATCAAGTCACGGCTGCTAGAGCATTACAACTCTTCCTCCACACAGAAATAAATACTCCATGCTATTTAGAAATCACCTATTATGCTGCAAACAAAAAACCTATAACCTTAGCTTCTTAAACAACATACCCCTGCCAGAGTGAGCACAATTCTTACTTAACAGACAGCTCTGTCTCATCTACGTTAACTTTCAGTTGGCTTAAGAAAACAAAACAAAGCAAAAAAAAGTGGGCAAAATATACAAAATGTAGTGGTGATAACCATGGAAAGAGACCTATACTTTGGGTACTAACAGATGTTGCCTGGCATTGTATTTGTGCCACCATAACAATGCTTATGGTAGCAGAAGTGGCAAACAAATAAATATCCTTACCCTTTGTCATATCACATTAATGGTGTGACAAAAGATAGTAATACATTGTCCTGCTTTATTGCAGCAGACATCTGTTTGCTCTGTGACGAGAAAGTTCAGGCAGCCTGAACCTGCCCACATGCTTCAGCCTTTCTAGTCAGGTGCTCTGGAAACTTGAGAAATTGCTGCTTAGGGTCAGGCACACCTGCCTGGCTTTCCCTGCTTATAGAAATGTGACCTGGGGAATCTCAGTGCACAGAGATTCACCCCAGGATCTCCAGGTTTGTGTCTCCATAAGTTAGAAATGCCCACCTAGATCCCAGTGTGGAGGCACAAAAACTGGGTAATTCCATGCCAGGATCCACATGGCCCCATGTTTCCATGCTGTGTTCTGCACCAGGTTTTGTACAGATCTATGCTACTTGCAGAGGCATGGGTTAGCTCTGGTCCTGGCAAAGAGGTAGAAGGCAGCACAGGACCTGGGCATAATGAGGGGCAAAACCTTGGACTTAACTGGTACCTATCAAGAGATCAGGGCAAGTCATCCCAAGAACAAGTGCCACCTGCAGCAATTCCGGAGTCCTAGTCCCAGCTAGAATGAGTGAAACAATCAGGGAAGCCAATCCCCTTAAGCCACAGGCAGTAGGTCCCACCTGCTCCAGCCCTTAGAAGCCAAGCCAAACCCAGTCTGTAGTCTCCTTGTCCATGAAAAGTGAAAGTTCATGCTCCTGACCTTCCATGTACTTCCTTGGTTGTTTTCTAGTATTGGCTTCTGGCCCCAACTCCAGTTTCTGATCCTGGAAAGACCCCTGCTATTTACTGATTCTGTTCTCTGCTCTTGATTCTGGCTTAATATTTCATTCTGGCTTTTGGCGTCAAACCCAAGTTAACCCTTGGTGTTCTCTGCCTCTGGCTTGAGCTTCTGACCCAAGTCTGTCTTAACTTACGCTGTGGCTTCTAAATTCATTTCTGATGCTAGACCCCTGCAGATCTCCAGCTCCCTGGGAACTGATCTATGCTGCATCCATCCTTTGGATGTCTGAAAACTAAGCCAGACCACCTTTGCTTTGGTGCATAACACTGGAATTCCCAGGGCCCCATGCGTCCATGCTAGGACCCCTGTCAACCTATGCTTTATGGGAAGATAAGAAAGAAGACAGATAAGAAAGTCATGGAAGCACAGAGTGCTAGGCATTTCCTGGGTCCTGTGCCACCCTACATCTCCATGCTGGACTCTGCTTCATGCAGAAGCATGAGTCAGCATGGGTCCCTATGTGGAGGTATCAGGAACAGGATATTCCCTGGGTTCTGCACCTTTGTGCCTCCCTGCACTCGGATTCTTGATGGCCATTGCCAGGGCAGGATTAACCCTTTAGTAGGTCCTAGGCAAATAAACTCTTGGGCCCTGGGTCGGTCGGGCACACCCCCCCCCGCCCCCCGTGATGCTGCCCAGGGGGAACAGGACTCAGAGCTGCTGCTAGGAAGTATATGTCACAGCAGCAAGGCCGGCAGATGGGAGGGAGAGGGAGGGGAAGGGAGGCAGATGGAGCCATTTGCGCTGCCACCATGGGGGGGGTGGGAAAGGACAAAGCCCCCCTACAGCTCAGGGCCATAGGCATGTGCCTAGTTTGCCTATGCATTAGTCCTGCCCTGACCATTGCCTTCATGTCAGGCACAGGACAAAGCAGAACACAGGCCCCAGCCAGGAAGCACAGGGTTCCTAGGGATACAGGGAATACTTGGGCTAGGGTACACATTGTCCTTTGTCCTGCACCTGGCTCCTGCCTAATGTGCGACAATAAGCAAAGTGTGTTTCACCCAAATGATACAGATCAGTTGTGGTGGGACACATCCTGCCACAGCTTGATCTGTTTTGTTTGATGAGGTCTGTTATCACTCTTTGAAACTCACTAGAGGAAATTGCTTTATGTAACCAACATACAAATGATGACTTTAGCCGCTGCTGCTCCAACTCATCTTTAAGTTATTCAAGGGTATATATTAAAGAGTTGCTACTAAGTTAAGCTACGTTGAATTGGGCAATTGTTATGACTTCCTGATAGTTATTAGGTCTCCAAAATTGATGCAACAGCTATTACAGTAAATGGGAACAGTGTGCATCTAACCTGAAGAACAACCAATTGAATTACTTAATGACCCATGGAAATATAAACATTTTAGGTTTTTACTCTTACCTAAAATGTTTATGAAAAATTGTTTGTAATGAATTATATTTTTTTTTTTAAATGAACACTCATAGTATCTGCTTATCTATAGTTCAGGAAAAAGAATCCAGGGATGTATGGGTCATTTAATAAATATTTTAACTTCAGCATTAATTTGCTGCAAGTTAAACAGCTCATTCATTAAATTGCTATGTAGAGTTAAACTCTTATGATCAGATCAGGTTAAAAATACTTTCCCATGAAGCATTACAATTTTTTTTTTAATTTTCTCCCACAGGTTATTCTATATATTTTTTTTAAAACAGACACCAGGATAAATTATTTTGGGGTGTCCGGTAGTTTGTTTTATTTTCTTAAATTAAAAAATGGGAAATTTTAAAAGAAATCAAAAGGGTAGGAAAACATCTTTTAAAAGAAGAGAAAAGAAGAAATACAAAAGAATAAAACAGCTTTTTTTAACTATTTTTCCTTTGGTTTTTCCTTCTGTAAAGGTAGTAACAGTAATGTTTCCCATAGTCCCTAATTTAACTTCAGTTACAGAGTCAATACAGTCAAAATGGACAGGTCTCTTTTGGTCAGCTTTGTGCTACATGCAGACTTCTTGGCATGGAGATGTCTGCCTCTGTGCCAGACATTATGGATGACAGAGGTGTCATCAGTTCCTGGGGGCTCTGCACGGCTCAGCCTGAGCAGGCTGGGTGCAATGCAGGTGGGGCTCGGCTTTGGATCAGGAGGGCCAAGGAGAGAACTGAGCCCCAACCCAGCCGTTGTGCCCAGCCATCCTCCGCTGAACCATGGAGAGCCTCCAGGAACAGATGCTGCCTCTCCCACCCGCAGTGTGGCACACACATGTAGACCCATGACCTTAATGTGCCTTAAAAATGGTTAATGTGCTTTAAATCACCATGTGTAGATGCGCCCAGTGAGGAAGATACACCTGGTCCTTTGTTCATAAGCACCTTCCTCAACACGACTGTGAGGTGATTGGTGATTCCTTATTGCTCAAAAACCTCTCCTGAGCTCTAAGTAGGTGCTCCATGCATCCTGCTAAAAATATAGCCAGAGAAAGAGACAGTGAGTGACACTAGCTTAGAGGGTAGGGCACTTAGATGAGGTGTGGGAACTTGGGTTTATATCCCTGGTCCAGGACTACTCATGTATATATTTTTCATACATAAACAGTAATAGGAGCAGTGAGTGGATTTTAGTTTGCCCCATCAAAGCAAAGAAAAGAATTTTTTTGGTTAATTTTCTTTAGAGCTTAGACATCCTCTGTCTATGGCCACTCTGAATCTGAATGATTCACACACGGAGCCTCCATATGGGGATGGGGAATAATGAGCGTCGGCTTATTCACAAAATAGTTATATTTTTAGCTATCTTTCACATTCTCATTCAGACAAGCCCAAGAACATACACAGAACGTAGCAAGTGTCATTTACTTGGTCAGACCATAGCCCCCCCCCAGGATCTTATGTCCACCAGGGGGTGCCACCACTTCCCCCTGGTGCTGCTGGAGCTGCTGGACCTGGGACTGGTAGGAGTTCTGCTGAGCTGTTGCAGGTTCCTGCTCTTCCCAACTCCGCTTTCACCTGGACCTACAGTCTCCCCTCCCTTCTCAGGGAGACGGGAGGCTGCCACCACCTGCTGCCATGACTGCTCACAATGAGATGACTGACCAGTGGGGCCCCTTCAGCAACAAACAACATCTGCTTTCCTACTAGCTGTTCCAGCAGTACCTTTGTGTTTACCCTCCTGTGGCGAGTCCTGTGCTCCATTCCCTCTCTCCCACTGTTTTGTGTTCAGCTAAGTAAGGCAATAGTGGGATTGCCACTTCCCTCCTATGTATGCCTGTGTGTCTGAGTGTGTGTTTATACCCCAACCACTCACACACACACACACACACCACTCCACCACACAGCAGCCCTCCCTCCCCACCCAGAGCAGTTGTAAACACAACCCTGGACCCCGAATCAGGAGTCCCTCTCTGTCATCAGGAGGCACCACAGGGTGCATTGCTATATGCCCAAACACTTCTCCCCATCCTTTGAAACATATGTGAGGGCCTTCTGTTGTGCAGTGGGACCCCAAAGTTCATGGCGGCCTCCAGACAGTATGGCAAGTCTTCTATCTTGCCACAGAGGCTGCTATGCACTAAGTAGTGAAGAGGCTTGCAGTGGGGGCAGTCATGTCCCCCTTCAGTCCTTGGAAGAGCTGGGGACCTGGGTGGTCCTTAACCCCATCCCCATCTACCTCCCCAACTGGACCCTCATGTCCTTCGTTCAAGGCCTTGGTAGAGTCCCCAGTCACCACCCTCCTTCTGGGGTGTCAGGACCCCAGCCTCTACTACATTCAATCTCTCTGTACCAGACTAACATCCAACTGGGCAGAGGCATCAGGGGTCTTTACAGTCCCCTTCTAAGGGTCTCCCAACAAGGTCTTCTGCATAATGGGGCATGTGAGGTGCTTCTAGTACTGGGAACTGGGGCATCTTTGCCAGGGGTGCCCACTCAACCAGCAATGCAGGGGAACCATGTGCCCCCAAAGAGGATAAGGATGCCACAAGCACCCACAAGGAGGAGCCCCCACAATCTCAGGAGACCCCATGCCACAGCCACCAGTAGGGTCCCAGGGAGGATGGGTGCAGACAGGGGAGGGTGGCAAGGAGGACTCACTTGCTTACTCCCAACCCCCCCAACACTACCGCTGCCACTCCCACCTAGCTCCCAGCACCCCAAGCCAACCCCTCCCCAGGACAACTTAAGGCTAAGAGGTACTGATTCATTATGGCTGGCTATCTGCCACCCAGAGCAAGAGTAAGTACAAGGCCCAGGTGCAGCTTGGGCCCTCTGATATGGAGGAGTCCCCACCCGCCAACTACCTAAGAGGGGGAGTGACATTTAGGTCATGCCCATCAGTTCCTGAGTTACACTGGGAATTCAACCCCCAGAAAAAAAAAAAAAGTTAGCCAGTACCATGATGGAGGAGGGTCCAGGGCCATCTTGCAGTAGAGAAACCGATAGAGGAGATCCCCAACTACACCAGCCAGTCTGCCCCACACCACTTCAGACACTGAGGCCCTAGCCTCACTCACCCCTGGAGTGGATCCATCAGCTAATGACTAAAATTTCAATTTTTTAGAATTTTAGTGTTTATTTACTGCTTATTATCATTCAATATATTCAATACAAGTGTAGCTAACTAGTGTGCTAGAAAGCAAAATGAGGCTCTCACAGCCTAGCAGAGGATCAGTTCTGTAACATGGCAATTATCACACATTCTAAAGATAGATATATATTTTTTGAGGGTAGAGAGTGTCTAATCCTGAGAAGAGAAATGTTCCCATCTCCCATGCATTCAAAAGATAAGAGTGCAGCTGTAGGGATTAACCCATCTTGGTACCTACAGGTCCCTAACTATATGACTGCATCTTAATAGGTGCCTGGTGCATGAAACACATGTGGATAGTAGGTCCATCAGTTGAACAAGGTATATTGAACCAGACCATGAATGAATGAGCACCAGCTAGGTACACAATGAATGGACTAAAGGTATAGCACTTGAGAGGAAGAAAGGGACAGTGTGTTCATCACTTGGAAAATTCCTCCAAGTGAGACCACAACAAACTGAAGCAAATGACTCACAGAAGATGATCATGTGTTGGTCAGATGTCCATCTTTCTATGTACATCCCTAGGGCACAGTGTATGGTAAGAGCCTTTGTTTGCTTGCTAATTGTCATATGCTCCTAGTGTGTATCAATAAAAGTCTCCAAATTATTGACTAGATGCACTGTGATTGGTCATTTTAGGGATATTGCACCCTGCCCACAACTGAGTATCATCTGTTAATTTTTAAAATCAGGCCAACAGTGGGAGATCCCTCCCTTCTCAGACCATTGGGAGAAGGTGAGAGCTCTGGGAGAAAGAGTCCCTTCCCCAGGGCTCCACAGAGGACACCATCACCATCCAGGTGCCCAAACTATCTTCTATGGCCCTCATCAAAGCCACCCCTGCCACAGTCTCCAGCATGTCCTGTGGCTTCAGCACAGAGCAAGGAGAAGTATGTCCCCCACTGAAAGCCTTTCAAACCCCAAGGGGAACCTTGCAGAGACAACCCTAACATTTGCCCTGTCACTATCCATGATGCTCTCTCCCCCATTCCAATGGGCTGCAGCACTGCCTCTCCCAGTGTTGGGGGATGGGTGATTCAGGCAGTGCTTTGCCAGGTTTTTGATCCCATGGGGATGGAGAAGCAGGAAACAACTGGCAGTTAGGAGGAGCTCACTGAAGCTCAGGCACCTTGGCCTCTGTCTCCAGGTTCCCAGCTGTGGTCACCCAGGGTGCTGACCTCCTCACTGAACCCTTGCTGAAAAACATGAAGCAATCTCCACCTCCAAGGCCTCAAACATGGTCACCCTGGTTGCCAGCTTCCTCAATGTGCCTCTGATGATAAACCTGAGGCTGGTGGTTCTGGTGATGGAGGTGCCCTAGAGAATAGTTCTGGCCAACATCACTCATATCAGAGATCTCCTGGACTATGCCAGGCAGGGGTGGGAAGGTTTCTCTGTGCTGGCCCAGTGCATTGAGATGCCCACGCTTCATGCTCCCTGCCACCTACTCCAGAAGGGCCAGGCTACACTGCTCAACACTGCTGTCACCTACAAGGACCAGGTCCTCTGTGAGGACAGTCCCTATGCACTAGTATCCCAAAGCCCACTGGAGTTCAACATAAGGTTCCTGCTTCAGCAGGCCCCATGGTGCTTCCAGCCCCACCATCTCAGCAGGATGGGAAATACCAAGCTGGTCTGCTTTGGTGCAGCCCATCGCTGCCAGCTTTACATGCTAGTGCTTCACACTCTCCACTACCTCGTCTTGGCATCCTACCCAGACACCACGTGGTGGGACACCCATGGTGAAGTTGAGAGTCCACCCTGATCCCATGAGCCACTGGGGACCTCAGCTGGTGGCTCTAGGGGTGTATACTTGGCATGATTCATGGACTTCCCTGACACCTGCTCTTACACAGAGAGAGGCAATTGGTGGACGGCTACCTGGATCACACCAGGCTGCAGCCTCTTCCAGAACCTCCTACTGGGATTCTGGCTGTACTATGCCCATCACCTTTTGTTTACACAGCCCCACCAAATCCTAGCCCTAAGCAAGTTAGCAATATACCCGACTTAGAAGCATTAGCAGTGAGTCCTGGCCTGGCTACGCATGTGTAGGATGGCTAGAGGTTAGATGTCTCTGGAATCTATAAACTTCTGACCTTGATGATCCTGTGACCTACTTTCCAGATATGATCATGTGCAGCCCACTGAGCTGCCTGTGCAGATATAATCCAGTTGCATGTGCAGATGTAATCACTGTGGCAGGAAAACTATGTTAATGAGACATAAGGTAAGAATGGTTCTGAGTAGTCCAGCTGAAGTGTACACTTGATTGATGGAGTGATGTGATTGATAACTGGATAACAGCATGTGTAACAGGTGGTGTGATGTGACCAGTATAAAGCCTATGTGAGTTTCATACTAGATGGGCCCTGGTAGGCCCCCTGCTCCAAGAGGCCCGCCCATCTGTTTCTGGGCCAACAGCCCACCTTCTCACCCACCACACCCTGATCTTAACTGATGAATTAGTTGGTAATAAGTAGGAGGCTGCCCATTTTCTGCCCCAATGCCAGGGGGCGCTATCTGCGGCTCCATTTCTCCCCTACACCACAGCCCAAGCCTCGCAGATGGCATCTAGGTGTTCACATTATTACCGGCCACACACTGGGCCCCAGAATCCTTCTGATTGAACCCCAACCTAAAGTCCTCTCCTCAGGCAGCCTCATCTGCCTTCATACAGGCCAAGTAGCTCCCTGAAGCCATTTTCCCCTCTCGGGTGTGGTCCCCATGGGACCTTTGGTTACCATCCCTGGCCCACCTCCAGGCCACTCGGAACCCCTGGCCCTCGGGCATCCCTTGTGGTTGGCCCCTGGCCCTTTTGACAGGTCTGGTCCTGGCCCCAGCATGGGCCAGTCAAGGGTACTCTCTCAATCAGTTGGAATCTCTAGCCCCTCACTCCCTCCAGGGGTCCACCAAAGGGGTAACACACCCAGTGGGGGGGGGCTAGGGGTTAAGGTGCCCTGACCCACCTTTCACCAGGGTGATCACTGGCCTGGCATTTGCTGGGGGCTCCCGCACCACTGAGAGCCCCACCCAGCCACCCACTCCCGGCAGGTTGTAGTTTTTGGTCGTACCCAGGACCAGTAGCCTCCTGCCATCCCCTACAGCTCCTCCAGTTGAAACTCAGCAGCCCTCAGGCCAGGCAATGTTGTTGCCAGACCAATAACAGCTAAACTGGCCTGTCTATATGGGCAGCCCTGAACCTAAAAAGGCTGCTGTCATTAGGCACCTGGTGGCTGCCAGCTCCAGGGCAAAAAGTGGCAGGCACACACAGTGCCCTGCCACAGTGAGGTATCATCTCGGTGCATGACTGGCATGTGACTGGGGTGTGACTAGATGTGATGGTGCACATGTCTCAGACTGTGTGGCTACAATCTGATGTGACAGAGAGTGCAATTGGGGATTGTGTGTAGCTGGGTGTGATAGTGGACAGTGTCTGATTTGAACATTCTCTGCCATACATGAGTGCATCTACTCAGTACGCCTGTCCTGTCACTCGTTGTGAGGGTAAAGTATCACCCACCCCTTAGTATGAGGTGCTTAGTACCCAGTTGGAGGAAAAGCAAAGAAATTCTCAGTGAGTGTGGTGGAGACTGAAATAGTTTCATAGTTTCTAGGGTTGGAAGGGACCTGACCAGATCATCGAGTCCAACCCCATGCCATGGCAGGAAAGAGTGCTGGGGTCAAATGACCCAAGCAAGGTGTACATCTAGCCTCCTCTTAAAGACCCCAGGGTAGGAGCCAGCACCACTTCTCTTGGAAGTTGGTTCCAGATCCTAGCCGCCCTAACCGTGAAGTAGCGCCTCCTGACATCTAGCCTAAATTT
>NW_017729032.1:90487564-90490412 GCF_001723915.1 Gavialis gangeticus
CTGTTGCTTACCTGTGTATATGTTCTGCTCGTCAGTCTAAGCTGGGCTGTACTTGTGGCTGTTGCTTGGTCTGGCCGTCCAAGGCTTCCTCCTCCCTCATCTTCCACTTTTCCCAACAAGCCTAGTTTAAAGCCCGCGAAATAACAGGCTCCTTTCCACACTAAGCCCTTAGTGCTCTGGACTGCTATCTAGTAATGATATGTTGGTGCTGTTTGATTCCCTATTTTAAATATTGTATATACTGATTAGCCTCTTGTGTCTGACTTGTAACTATTGTTGATGTTAGTTGTGGAACTTGTTATAATATACACTGTTGATTGATCTGTATCCTGTGTTTCGTAGTTATCGGTGTATTTTCCCTCTGGATACGGCCAGGCTATAGGCCAGTCTCTGCAGCAGAGACCCTTTGTAGGCCTACCAAAATAAAATCAGCTGACAAGTTATAGAGGCCTAACCACCCTCTGTTTATTAATATAGGTCACCTGCTGGCTTTCTTCAGAAGAGGTTTTGGTCAGGAGGACCCCCAGGGATTGTGTGGCTGTTTTTCTGTCCCTTGTCTGCTCCCATCTCCAAATAGTGTCCGTTACCTTTTTGGACTCATTTGAGGGCTGGAGGTCACTGATGTCTCATGTGCTGTAATCACTGCCCCCCACCCCTTGGTGTACTTGTCATAACCTTTGCTCTCACTTCTGTCCCTCTTTTGTTTTTAATTTGCCCCAAGAAATCTTTTGGTAGGTCTATAGTGTCCTTCCTTAGCAAGGGAAGCTTATAGTTTGCCTTGGTGGGCCTAGGCCCATGTTCTCTGGTACATCAAATAGACCTATGACACAAAATGGCAGAGAGTGAATGTTGAAAGGAAGAGTGAGCAGGGTATGACCAGAATTGTTTCCACTGGTATTCTCTCACTTGCAGCCTCCAGCATTTATAGTCCAGGAAGTTATGATTCAGAGGCTGTACCGCTAACTGCCATGCTCAATAGATACTGAGCCCTAAGACATTCTGTGTAAATACCATATAATTTCACCAACAGCTGAGTCATGACTAATAAAGCAGATGCCACTAAGGCTAACTTCATAGCCAGAGCATTCTTGCAACAGTGAAAAGCTGTTTAACAAACATTTCAATGGGAAAAGTTAAGGAACATTCTGAAGGTATCAAAGGGAATATAAGGTTTCCAATTTCCATCTAAAAATATTCAACCCAAGGTCAAAAGGATGTCAAAATCAAAACCTGAGTACCTGCAACAATAAACATGACTCAAAAGTAGCAAAAGGAAAATTGTCAAGATCTTATGAGGCAGCCCTTCCTGGAATGTAAGCAGTTTGGAAAGCTGATGGGAATAGGTATCCTAGATAAGGGTATTGTTTAAATATGCAAAACAAACAGAAGTTTTACATGAAGAGGAACTGAAGATAAAGAAGAGATATCCACCATGGATGAAGGAACGTATACAATAACATGGAGTGTCTTGAGCGCCATCAATTACCTTAGCTGTCATAGGTGTTACCTACTCAGTTACACAGGCTCTCAACACACACACAAAAATAAAGTACACTTAATGTATAATATAACAGTAGCTTATGGGTCAGACATGCATGAGCCATAAAACTGCTTTCTCCACTTTGAGTATGTCTTTGTAGTATAATATTTCTATGCAGGGGTTCTAAAGCAACTTCAGCTATCAGAATCAATGTGGTTTCCCCCCAAGGTAATATATATTACTTCCTAGCAGGGTTAATTAGTACAGATTGACAATCATGTTAATTTGGCTATACTGTTTCTTGTACCTGGTAGCTTATTCAGAACTAACTCAAATATCTCTATATGGTGCCACATCGCACCATATAGGCTCCATCTACACATTACACTTAAGGCATGCTTAACCAGTTAATCATATCTTAAGTGGTTACCTGGCCACACATTCAATCAAAAAAGAGGAATAAGCTGCCAAGTCATTACACAAAATGTGTGTACTATAACTTTGGAGCTTATTCCTATCACACCATTAATTGTACATGTGACCACAGGCCCCTGTGTCTGCAGCTGAACAGAGCCCCATCAGCTGATCAGAATTCCCAGCTGGGGAAGCTTGCTTCTTGCTAGTGCAGAGGGAGCCCTGGATCAGGCTCCCCCTGCACCAGCAATAACACACGATGAAATCTGATGTACAATCCACACAATCACACCTCCTGCCATATATACATAGCATGGGAGGAGGCGTAATTGTGTGGACTGTGTACTAAATGCCATCATGCTTTTACCTGCTGGTGTACAAAAGCCCATAGACATACACACAGGTTTTTATGGATGGTTTAGTAATTATAGCCTAAAGGTAAACTAATTTAACAGTTTCATCAGAATCTATTTTCCACAGATTATATCATAAACAGAAAATCTTATATCCCTCCTTTAAAAGATGAGAGCTAGGTGGACACATACATAAAATTGCCCTCTAATTTTAAGGACCACCATGGACAAATTCCAACACAGGGGAATATTATTGCAATTATCCGGCATTTGTTGGCCAGTGGTGTTAAATATTGCTGTTCAAGAACAAAGGACAGGGCAGTTCAAATTAGCAGTTAAATATCTATGTACAGGTGGTGTGCAAATCAGCAATGCTGACTTCTATGATTGCCACCCTAGCTGCCTTCTCCAAAAAACAGTTGTCTTGCTGTGTCTGTACCTACATATAAGCAAATCTACAGCACATAAGACAACCCCCATCATACTGTCAAAATTACAGGCTTGATTACACCTTCAGTGAAAGCAACTGCAAAGCTGCCAGAGATATCAGATAAAGCTAACTGAAGCAAAACACTACCACCCTGTTATATGGTTGTTGTGT
>NW_017729032.1:90495412-90505685 GCF_001723915.1 Gavialis gangeticus
ACAGGCTTGATTACACCTTCAGTGAAAGCAACTGCAAAGCTGCCAGAGATATCAGATAAAGCTAACTGAAGCAAAACACTACCACCCTGTTATATGGTTGTTGTGTATCTGATGATTAAGGAATATGATAAATCTGATTATCCTAATCTGATGATTAAGGAGTATTAATACACTGTGCATTTATGCATCTCCCAGTATATTTCCTATGTATGGTGAGTTACAAGAATAACTTAAGTTTTGATTCTGAAATGGAGCTAGAGTTACAGTAAAGTCAATAACACTCTACAAGATCATCCTCATGCCCATACACAGCCTTATTGACTTTACTTGTGTCATTAGGCAGTGGAAGACCAGGGCTAACAGGGCTTAGCCCCACCAAACATGGCTCTGTTGCTCCAGTGCTGCTGCTGCAGTGCTGCACCCTGCACCCCCGCTACGTGCCAGTCCCACAATGTCCCTGCGAAAAGAAGTGGTGGCCCTGCACTGCCCTGCATCGTACCCTGCACTCCACCCTCCACTGCCGCCTGCACCACCAGCCCCCACTAATAATATTTTCTCCTGCCACTGCTGCTGGTGCCCCATAGATACAGAAGTGTTGTTTATAGTTCACTGAAGACTGTGGGCCTAACACCAACACCCTCCTCCCCCAAATAATTTGCATGCAATTTTCATGATGCAGAGTTGAGTTGATACTGTAGAAACCAACTCAAGAGGCTTTACATATGCCAAGTCATCTATTGATTCCTGCATGTAGTTTTATAGACAGAACATGTTCTAGTTAAAGCGTGTCTTTGAGCAAGTAGCTCAACTCTATTACTAAGAATGCTCAAAAGAAATACAGCAATTGGATATTCCTAACTGAACAGGTAATAAAGGTGCTCCAGGATTAAGTTCCATGACATATGCCTCAGGATAGCTCATTTGTGTTAATCCTAAAATATTCAGTAAGAGGCTGTAATAGTGAGGCAACAGTTTGCAGAATCTTAATTGGGGTGCTGTGAACATCTGCTAGGTTTTAAAGGCACAACTTCTCTTGTTTTTAGACAACCTGGCTGCATCCAGATGAGCGTGGCCATGTGGTATGTGGCTGTGGTGCCACAGACACATCTCTCACACATTTAAGCATTCCCTGCACTGCTACCTTGCAGTGTGTGTGTGTGTGTGTCAGGGTGAGGGGGGTTGACCCAAGGTTCTCACATGGAAAAAAAAGGGGGGCGGTGCATGTGGTGGCAATGCACAACACTCAGAGCCTGGCCAGCCAGAATCACACTCCAGATGCCATCCAGGCTCCTAGCTGCAGGAACACTGCAGCTGCAGCTTCTCTGGCCCCCAGGACCCCAGGTAAGGCTGCTGGAACCAGCACAGTTGTTGGCCCCAGCTTTCCCTACCCCACCTGGGGTAATCTGCTACACGTCAGAGCACACGTGGCACAGGAGTTCCCTGGGGATAAGCTGCAGTGGCATAAGGTGTGCTGCTGCTACTTGTCCCTGGGGAACCAAATGCCCATGCTCATCTGGATGTGGCCTCTGAGGTTATTTTTATGTAGGCAAAGGAAATGTTTGCTCTTTTAATACTAAAAGAGTATCTTTAAATACTAAAAGAGTATCTTTATCAATGCAGCCCCTGGGTGAATAGGTAAAGTAAAAGCAAAGAATGAGGGGGAATGAAACACATCATTCCTCTTTTGATGTGATTATTTTTAATGACTATGCAACTACCCTTCAAATTGGGTACCTTTTCTGTGATAAACCAAAAATAATTGGTAATTTACATGATATACCAGCCCACAACACTTATAGGGGTTATACAGTGATGTTTAAGCTTCCAACAAAGAAACATCTGTCTGATATAACTAGTTTTAAAATATATATGGTTCCAAACATGATTGCCCACACTTTTCATCAATCAGCTCTTACCTTCTAAGGGAATGAACTAGCAGCTGGAGCTAGAATCTATTGGAGACTCTGCATAGGTGTGCTAGCAGGTGTTTATGAGTGTCTATGTGTATAGGTCTGAAGTGTCTGGTGAGATTCATCCAGGTTAGAAACACAAAAGTTTAGTTTTTTAGTTTAGATTTTTCTTTTCAATTTCTTTGAAAATCATATTCAAATGATTCAATGCCTGCACATTCTTTCAGAAGGGGTTCTGTTGTGTTGACTAAACAAAGCCTATAGAGCCATCCTTTCTTCCACTTACTGGGCATTTTTACACATGCTGTGGGATGTGGTGCTGGGCACTTTAATCATAGAATCATAGAATCAATGAGTTGGAAGGGACCTAAACAGATCATTGAGTCCAACCCCCTGGCATGGGCAGGAAGGAGCACTGGGGGTGGCAGGGGTCATAGGACCCCAGCCAGGTGCCTGTCCAGTCTCCTCTTAGCAAGCCACATTAATTAAAACTGCCCACGTGTCATGTGTATCAGCATATCCATATGTCCCCACACTAAAAAATGGCAGCAGGGCACTTTGAACTAAAGCTCATTGAAAGTGTTTCATTTCAAAACATCCTGCCACCATTTTTTCAGCACAGAGATGCACTGGGATGCTGATACACGTGACACACAGGGCTGCTGGAGTGCATCTCCAGCAGACTTGATTAATCAAGTCTGTTCTGAAATGTTGGATATCCTGTGTGTTAGAGCAGGCCCTATGTACATGTTTAGGAGCCCAATGTTGCAACTGTTCGTAGGATCAGGAACATTACATATGCATACATGTCAAGTGCTTATCTTGTCCTGTCCTGTGACCACTTCTGTATTTCCTGGAATCCTAACTTCTCAGAGATGAAGCTTTCATGAAATGGTTCTTTCAAGGCTGTGGTTTAATGGGATCATTATTTAGAACATCTTTTTCATCCATTCACTTAAAGAATTGCATTTGCAATGTCATATGGCTTTGACATGATTTTGAACATAAAACATTTAGTCACTCAAAGCATCCTACAGCTTGAAAGAAAAAACAAACAATAAAAACATGCATTTTGAATAAAATATAATTGTTGAAACTACTGAAGGTCTTTTAGTTTTTACTGAAAAAATGGCTTAATTGTTATTAAAAACATTTGACTGTGGCCAGTGTTACCTTGGTAATTATCTACCAGTCCTATGCAGATGAGGCCTAACTCCAATGTAATTTATATGATTTCATTTCCTGATGATACATACAAAAGGAATCTCATTCCTTTTTACTTGCCTTAGGTTAAAACCATAAGACACTGAGGGCCTTAGGACATGTAGTACTGCCTCAGGACTACACTACAGAGTGCTGTAGCACTCACTCCCTTTGTGCATATGCTTTTTTCCAAAACCAATGTATTTTAGCTTTCAATATGCTTGGTCTAAGGAAAGCTTCTTGGCATGTGGCCCGCATTAGATTAAGATGGCTCCATTACATCAGCTTTAGAAGGAAGAGCATGCTGAGGGGGCATGGGGTAGTCTACTATGGTGCTCCCTAGCAGAGTCCTGAGGCAGAATGCCTTGACTGTGCTAGGCACTGAGCCATGGGAAGACCTGGTTTAGCAAAGTAACTGATAGACTAAAAATATGCTTTATTGGTTCCATTTTGTTTCCAATTTAATATGTATCCCTTTATTTATATTACTCTGTGCTATGGTAAAAGTGCAGTTTAGAAAGTAAAAAGAGACATAAAAAGATTATTTAAAAAAAGGAAGGATGAGATAAGGATAAGAAGGAAAAGCTAGTATCACATGAAGGTAAAAGAGAGAATGGGAACTTGGAGGAAACCATTCACTATGAAACTATGAAATGGTGGGGGTAGAGAGAGTTATGATTGAAAAATCATCCCAGGAAAAGTTTGGCTCACCCTTGCTTTTAGAAGTCTGCACAGGGTATCCCTCTTATAAGGGGACTTATCCCCTTATAAGATCCCATTACTTCTTCCATTTCTTTCTCTCATGAATATGGCTGCATGGTCTCAGTGAATATGAAGTGTCATCCTTGGAAATCTTATTTATTATGAGCAGGGATCCTGGTTTTCTCTGATTTAAAAAAAATTCCAAATTTTGGATTAAAAAAAGGTACCCCAAATCCACATCTTTCCATGATTAAAATGAAACACAACACCACTATATATATATAGTGGTGCTTCATTTTAATCATGGAAATATGCAGATTTGGGGGTGGGGGGGCGTTGTATCTGAAAATTGGGGATTTTTTTTTATCAGAAAAAAACAGGATCCCTGATTATGAGTGCACTGATCTCTAAAGTTGTGTCCCCTAAAAGAAAATAAAAATGATGTACAGCAGTGCCATTTCAGAAATCAAATCAAGAATCAACAATATTAATGTTCTTACATCTTGAAATAACTAATAACCATACAATGGCAAAGCTAAAGCAGAGTTTTCTAGTGTTTCAACAAAACCAGAACAAAATAGTTGATGGGGGCTTTATATTTGAATTTATAAACTGTGGAATTTACAACCATTGAATATTTCACATTTTTATGATTTACAGCTGTGTTTAAATAAATCCATCTAATAATATTGAATCCTGCCTAGTAATCACAGACTAATCCCATTTTCATGCTTAGAAAGTGATAACAATGAGCTCCACTGGGCTATAAGGATTCAGATAAATAAATTGAGGTCCTTCTGTGTTAATTCTAGGATAGCGCTTTAAAAAAACCCTGAATTTATCTGACTTGCTGCTTCAAAAAGATCATGTTTATGACCTTAAACCAAAAGTAAGAAAGACAGATAAGTCAATCCTTGACACTTCTCCACAAAGACCAGACCATCTGGACACAGCGCATTTGTAACAGGTGCTTATGGGACTTAGAGCCTAATTCTGGCCTAGATTCTATTCTGTATGGGTGACTCTGTTGCTATGTGCAATTGTGCATTGCATTAATTGAAGAGACTGGAAAAGGCCAAGTACAGTAATTAGTCAGTTGGTCATGCAGAAAAGAGACTAGTGGCTTTGTGCCACTAAATGCTGAATGCACAGATGTATAGTACCATCAACTTTTGCTCTCTGTGGTATCCTGCTAATCTCTGGAAGGTAGAGCAAAGATCTGTCTTAGTCCAGATTTTTAGTCTTGGAAGCAACAACGTACATTTCATAACCACTGAGGGGAAAAATGGTGAATTTGACTGACCTGAAAAACAAGTCATATCAGCATAAAATTGTCAGAACAGTAAAAGCACCAGATGGGCCAAATATGCTTCTGAGGTTTCTTGGTTTCAGGCTGATCTTTGATTTACCTGACATCACCTGGTATACTTAGAAATTAAAATTGATATGATTCTTACTTTTTTTCATTTTTGTTTTCTTTTAAGCATATTAAGCTCATTATTGCAGACCAAATTAATGATTTCACGGAAGTGATCAGGAATTTTCAACAAATCATTTTTTTCACTGGCAATAATTTTGTCAAATCCAGGATGGGCATTTCTGATGGGAGAAAAAGAGGGTTTTTTAACTGCGAATAGCATGGTGATTAGGGCACTAATTTAGGATATACAAAGCTGAGGTTTAATTCCCTGCTCTGCCTGCTTCAGAGCTGAGACTTGAATCACAGTTTCCCCTGTTCCTAGTGACTATTCTAATCATTAGACTGTTGGGGGAGGGTCAGGAAAATGCAAAGATGAAAAAAAATTAAAGGATCTCATTTTTATTTTGATGCAGAATGAAACAAAATTCTCTGTGTGTGTGTGTGTGTGTGTGTTGTCTCAATCCAAAGTCTCATTATATTAGACTCTTGACAGACCTATTTTGAAGCCTCATTTTCTGACTATTTAAAGTTTTACATTGAAGATTTATAGGACTGGGGCCCTAGCTTTTTGTCACCTTCCCACATCTCATGTACCTGAGGATGGGCAATGAAAGCATAAGCAGGCCATATCACAGCATCCATGGTTAAACAGAATTGTCTGCTGGTTCCTATGGAAATTTTGTTTTAAAAATGATATCATGGTCTAGCATATGATTTTTTTTTGCTCTGAAGTTCAATGAGGCCATCTGCTACTTAAACTCCTTGGAATGGACTTAGGGAACATAGTGCTATAGATTCTCAAATGTTCCAAATTATCATGGGCTTTTGAAGCACTACATCACTTTACATCAGATAAGAACTAGAGAGATCAGACTAACCATCCTCTCACACCTATGCTGCTGGGCAAAAGGTCTTTAAATATAGACATGTTCTTCTTTATCATATGTAGAAACAGCCAGCCTCCTTCCACCTACAGGCTGGGATTAGGAAAGGAGATGGCTTTCATTCCAAAATGGCTAATGTGTCTTTAAATTATACATTCTGAAATGGAACATCAGTGACTGACTATTGTTTTGTATTTATTCACCTTACAGATACAGGTAACTCCATCTCCCTCAGCAAGGCCAATAACTGAAGATAGAAAAAGACCACAGGATGGACTGTAATTAGGATTCAGATTTATTTTACTGATTAAGGACAGACAAAAAAAGATTAAGACTGTGCCCAAGCATTAAAGAAAGAGTGCAAAACAAAAGGTGCACAAAGAAAGATTACATTCAACATAAACAGGTTCAGGAGAATTGCTCATCTGCTGCCCCATTGGCTTCACATCCATATGGAAAAAGGGGATATTTCTGCAGAGAAGGATTTAGAGGGTTAATCATCCTTGAAAAATGTCAGTGATTTTTGTGTGTATTCCTCTCCAGAGATTACTGAGCATCAGTGCTCTACCTAATAACATAAAGAAACAAGTGACAACACAAAAAGAAGGCATGATAGAAAACAGAGTCATGGAAAAAAATGGGCTGGAAAGGACATCAGGAAGTCATTTATTCCATCCCTGCACTCAAGTCAAGATTGTCCCAGCTAATGAAGTAAAGCAAGATCTCATTGTAACTTTATTGGACTTGAAAAATACCTCTGCAACTTTAAAAAAATCTTTGACAGAAACAGAATGATTAAGAAACACTGTCAGTTGCCTCAGTCAGATGTCAGATGCATGGAAGAGATCTGTTCTAAAATTGCTGTAAAATATTCGCTCGCTCAAAGGTCATAAAGAATGGAAAAGATTCTGCCATCAGTGTGTAAAAGACAGTGACTCTGTTACATTAATGGAGCTAAGAGTATACTGGTATACGGAATAACACATGAATTATAATCGTGGAATGCTGGGACTCCATATACAGTGATATCACGGAAGGCTGTAGGAGTGGGCAGTGAAGACTGAAAATGTGTATCACCACATTCATTTCTGCGTCAACATATACTCATTATAAATGTTTGTTTCAGATTACCCACATTGCTGAACCTCCCTACTGTTGTTAGCTTAATAATAATTAAGGTATACAGACCTAAATTTCTCTTTCTGTTACAGCAGTGTGAATCTAAAATAACTTTACATCTATCGATGGAGTTATTACAGATTTACACTCAGGTGAATAAAGAGAAAATATTAACTAAGAATCTTCAGAGTCAATACAGGAACTGTTCTTGTAATGTTCTACATTTCAGCTCTGGAGGCAACCAGGCAGCCAGCCAAAAAATACTTTAGGATGCTGTAATAAACAAACAAGCATGAAGAATGACTGAGAAATACAAGCCATAGACAACTCTCTCAGCCAGACTTCTAGCCTTATGCATACTTATTGCTCCCCTTGTGACCAGTCCAGAGTTGGGATTACCTGGGCTACTCATTATTGTCTCACTGAAATTATCTTTATGACATCATTGCATACAACCAACCACAATCTCTTGAGTGCCTGTCACCAAGGCACTGGATGGCAAGCTGATTAAAGAGCAACACAAAGTAAGTACTTCAGGCTGTCTTATACTGGTCAGATACCTGCCTTATATTTGACCAGATCTTTAGCTGGTGTGAATTGGTTTAACTCCAATAACTGACAGAGAATCAGCTCCTCTGTGTATTCGATGTATCCTTAATAGAAAATTAGTAGTTTGTTAGTTAATTGCTTTTTGTCCCAAAGGTATAACTTACTACCATTTTAAACACAGTAGAGGATCAGCCCCTTTCTGTATATGGTATAATAGCAAAAAAGAAAGCAACATACTACTGTTGTAACCAAGGAGAGGATTCAGGCAATACCTAAAAATACAATTATTCATTACAAACACCTTTAAAACAATCTCTTTCGAAAAATGAGCAGAAACAAAACACACAGTTCTTGATTATTAGATGAAAGGGTGGGGTGTTTAACACCGATTTAACATTGGTGGTCTTAGACATTTTTACCTATGCTCCCAGAGTGGCACTGGGCACTTTAATTTGCGAGGCAAGCTAATTAGAAGTGCCTGCACATCATGTGTATCAACGTTGCTGTGTGCCCTCATGCTGGTGGTGGGGTGGGGCTAAAAATGGTGGTGGGGTACTTTGAAACAAAGCTCATCAGATATGTTTTATTTCAAAGCACCATGCTGCCATTTTGTCAGTGCAGAGATGTGCAGCAACACGGATACATGTGACATGCAAAGCTGCCAGAACACATCAATTTCTGTGCTCCAGCAGACTCGATTAATTGAGTCTGCTCCCTGCATGTGTGTGGGTTCCCCTTGGTTTTTATTTGCATGCAGCAGTGTAAATCATGAGTGACTCCTCTTAATTAAATTGCATTATGCCATTATAAAGTGAAAATGAAATCATAATCAGATCTCCTTTTATTAAGGAAGTTAATGATTTTATGCATTTAAAGTTCTTAGATGTCATCACTTAAAGACAATGGTACACATTTAATGAATTACAAACTATTGCATTTTTAAATAAATAATGCTGTTTCATAATTATTTTAAGTTCAGAAATGTTTATCTTTAGTTCAACTATTAATGATAAAAACAAAAAGCGTATTTGGTTACTTTATGTTAAAAAAGTATGTGTAAATTTACACAAAATTTTACTCCCAGTGACACTGGTATAAAGGCATCATGCCATTCAGTTCAATACAATTTCATCTAACAAGTACCATCCTGCTACGGAAATTTTACTTCACAACACCACACGTGTAGAAGCTGACGTGGCTGGCTGGGGCACAAGGCTGCTTCACAGCAGGGGCTGCCTGCCAGTTATTCCTGCATTGGGGCACCCTTGTGCTCCATCCAGCTCCTCCACAGCAACTGAACTGGGCTGAAGCAGCCCTGGGCTGGCAGGCTGACCCCCCCAGACCCACTGCTAGCCAAGGGCTGCTCTGACCCAGCTCAATGTGCTGCAGTCCCAGGAACATGTTCAAATGGTGTGCCCCGAAGCAATAAACTCCCTCACAATAAGCACTGGAGTTTATTGCTTCTAATGAATTGCACATGTAGTCACACCCATTGAGAGTGAAATCTGATTTTAAATACTCCAGGTGCTATACTTGAAATTGTTCCCCCCCAACCATGCATACCAATAAATGGATTATAAACAACTTGATCTCCTTAAACTTAATTTTACCATACATTCTTTACACAAACCAAGAACGCACAATATTTATCAGGTGTTTAAACTGATTTCATTGTTGATGGTGTTAATTCTGTATCCCACAATGTTCTTCTGCAGAAGTGCTTACTGAGCCTTCAGTTTCATTTTTCATCTGATGAATTCCTAGCAGGCTGAGCTGAGTTTGAACCACAGACCCCAACCCCTTGAGGGTGCAGCTAAGTGACAAGATGATTTACTTTGAGGATGGCAAGTGGTTAAATGAAAACAGTTCTTTACCTGTACAGCCCTCTTCCCCCTCCTCCTCCCAACAGAAAAAGCTTAACCAAAGCCTTCGGAAGGAGAATCAGATCCTCCGGGAGGAGAATCATGCCCTTCGTCAGGAAAACAGGGCTTGTCGTGTGGAGAACAAGGCCTTCCACCAAGAGAATCAAACCATTCGAGAAGAAAATAAGATCCTCTGGGAGGAGAACAAGATCCTTCAGGAGGAGAAAAAAAACATAGAGAAACAAAGTGTTCTTGAAAAGCAGGAAAATGCCCTCCGAAAACAGAACAAGGCCCTTCGGGAAGAGATTATAGCTCTGAAAAAGCAAGAAACAGCCTTTGCAATGGAGGAAAAAGCACTTCAGCGGGAAATTATGGCCCTGTGGGAAGAGAACAAGGCCTTCCAAGAGCAGATCAAGGCTCTCCATAAGGATGACAAAGCCCTCCGTGAAGAGGAAAAGGCACTCCGTGAGGAGAAAATTGCACTCCATGAGGAGAAACTGTCTATCCAGGAGGAGTACACAGCTCTTATGGAGGAGAATACTGCCCTCAATAATGAGAAGAAAGCCTTACTGGAGGAAAACAAAGCTCTTCAGGACTTGAACAAAGCCCTCTATGGGGGGGAAT
>NW_017729032.1:90510685-90511673 GCF_001723915.1 Gavialis gangeticus
CGGGAAGAGATTATAGCTCTGAAAAAGCAAGAAACAGCCTTTGCAATGGAGGAAAAAGCACTTCAGCGGGAAATTATGGCCCTGTGGGAAGAGAACAAGGCCTTCCAAGAGCAGATCAAGGCTCTCCATAAGGATGACAAAGCCCTCCGTGAAGAGGAAAAGGCACTCCGTGAGGAGAAAATTGCACTCCATGAGGAGAAACTGTCTATCCAGGAGGAGTACACAGCTCTTATGGAGGAGAATACTGCCCTCAATAATGAGAAGAAAGCCTTACTGGAGGAAAACAAAGCTCTTCAGGACTTGAACAAAGCCCTCTATGGGGGGGAATAGGACAATTTAGGAAAAAAAAAAGACTTTGGCAGGAGGAAAAAAGGACAAAAGTTGTAGCCAGAGGTCATGGGCCAGTTTGTAGGCTAAGAAAGCAATGTAAGCACAAGGGTGAAAACCGGGTGTTTGGCTTAGTGTTGAGACGTCATAATTTCAGTTGTGTATCAGCATGCTTGAGCCTAGAAACCTAATAAAATCCTGCTGGAGGAGGTGTAGAAAAGATGGTTTCCTACTGTTGCATTTGTTGTAGTATGAGCTGGGGTGGTACAGGCTCTAAGGTGCATGGATGACAGCCTAAGAGGCCAGAAGTTTGAGGCCATAACAAAAATGTTGGTTGTAGCTGTGTTGGTCTAAGGACATGGGCAGGAGGGCTGTGCCAAGCTTCAGTGGCTTATTTGATTTGGAGTAGATTTAATCCAATTTGACGACTGAATCTCTGAGTCTGAATTGAATCAGGGGACCAATTAAAAGGTCTGAATCGAATCAGAAGCCTCCAAATTGATTTGGAAAAGATTCGGCACTGCTCCAGAGATTCGGCCATAGACTAAACAGGCAGCAGTCCTCACCACACTGGACACAGCTGCCTCCACCTGGTAAGTCTGTTGTGGTGGCCAGACAGGGGAGGGGAGGAAAGGAACATTGGGGGAGGAATGGATTGGGG
>NW_017729032.1:90516673-90516948 GCF_001723915.1 Gavialis gangeticus
GTTTTTGAGTCGCTTTGGTAAGCTTGTGGATTACAGGCAGGGCTGGGGCTGGGACAAGCTGCCCAGCTGGGATGGGGAGTGCGAGACTCGGGGGGGGGGGGCATGGGATGTGGGCATGACAGTGCTCAGAGCAGGGACTATGCCCTGCTGCTGCTTGCCCAGCTGGGGTGGGATGAGGACTGCTGCCTGTTTAGTCTATGCCTGAATGTCTGAAGCAGCACCAAAGCTTTGGATCTGATTCAGCCAAATCAAATTGGGACAGTGATTTGAATATT
>NW_017729032.1:90521948-90547071 GCF_001723915.1 Gavialis gangeticus
TGTTTTGAGTGTTAGCACTGAAACACATTTGTAGAAAGCAAATGATGATTTTTTGGTAGTATTCAGTCAGGTATAAATAAAAAGGAATATACACACCTATAACAAAACTACAATAAGTAGTGTCCTTTTTGTGTCCTTGTGACAAGGCATTTAGCAGAATTCACAGATTTCATTGGAATCTGATAGGCTGCACCATGAGTGCTTCTGTTGTGGCTTTTCATTAAACCAACTCAAATAGTTGGAAAAATTCTTCTTTGCTAGCTTTTGGGTACACACACTCTTCTTCAGGCAGAGGGAGCATCTGCAGTTGTTTTGTGCTTTCTGGGATGGATGGAAGCCAGGAGAGCACAAAACAACTGCAGACACTCCCTCTGCCTGAAGAAGAGTGTGTGTACCCAAAAGCTAGCAAAGAAGAATTTTTCCAACTATTTGAGTTGGTTTAATGAAAAGCCACAACAGAAGCACTCATGGTGCAGCCTATCAGATTCCAATGAAATCTGTGAATTCTGCTAAATGCCTTGTCACAAGGACACAAAAAGGACACTACTTATTGTAGTTTTGTTATAGGTGTGTATATTCCTTTTTATTTATACCTGACTGAATACTACCAAAAAATCATCATTTGCTTTCTACAAATGTGTTTCAGTGCTAACACTCAAAACAGTGGGTTTTTAATGAAAAATTGGAGACAATTCATGGATGTAAGGGTTAATTTAATAAATACTGAGGACTGGGTAAGGGAGGGGGTATAGATTACTTGTTGCCACCTTCCATTCTTCAGTCATCCTCTACTGAAACTAAGAGAATACAGTGCCACATGCTTTATAGCAAGGCAGTCTAACTCATTAGGTTGGGGGGTCAGCTGTGGACAGCAGAGCTTCTCATGGGATAGATGACCTGCTTTCAACAGTTGGATGGGCTCCACCTACAATAATCCCTTTGTGTTGACTGAATCATTACATGGGATCCTGGTTTTCTTTGATAAAAAAAATCCCCAATTTTTGGATCCCATGATTAAAATAAAACACCACTATTTTTTTTACCAGAGAAAACCACCACCTGTCTGACTGCCAAAAATCATCCTTAAGACTCCCAACCTGGAAATTCAGTGGGGGAAAGACATCAATGTGGAAACAGCATTAACCCCTCTGGTGCTGGCCCCACCAACACAGCAGCTCTAGCAGCTGTGGGGGTTATTGTTGCCACTTATTTCTGCCACAGAACTTCTAGCCACACAAGCTATGATCTAACCACATGCAGACACAGAACAGCCCTGCTTTATAGGAAATGCAAGAAACTCTGTAGTGAATACTAATGTAACAATCTGTATATTGGGAAATACCACAGGGCACAAGCTCTAACGCTTCCATTGAAAAAATATCGAAGCTAGAGGTACCCACCCATACTATTTTTCAGTCAATGGATTAGTCTACATGTTATCTTTTGAATTTTTGAAGTACCCTGGATGCCCAGCCAATAGATCAGTGGTCCACAAGCATGGGAATTTGAAGGGTAATAGACTAATGACATTTTGAAAAACAGTATTCATACATTCCACGAATGTATAATGTAAGGACCAGGATACCTGCAATTTTGCCAAATGGTTAGGCTAGTAAGGAAGGGCAGGAGACAAACCACAGGCTGAGTTAGGGATCAGAGACCAAGGTACCAGATCCAAAAGGAAATCCAGGAGCAGAATCCAAATCACAGGCCAAGTCTAGCGTCAAAAGTCAGAAGGCAGTGGCTGGACCCAAATTAGCCATAAGACAGAGCAGAAGTTGGAGCATGCCAGGTTCAGAACTGGAGTCAGAGTATCCTAGGATTCAGAAACAGAACCAGGATGAACCAGGAGTCAGAGAATGAATTACCAGATTCAAAGGCAAAATCCTGAGCGGCAGGGGGAGGGAGGGGAAGGAGGAGTCCAGGAACAAAATCAGCAGAGGCAGAAGTCAGATCAGAAAACGAAGAGCACCAGATCTGAGAGCTTTACAAGAATAGAACTCCAAAAAGAACGATTCACCAGGGAACCTGATTTTAAAAAAATCCCAAATTTTCACTTTAAAAAAAGGAGCCCCGAATCTCCAATTTCCACAATTAAAATGAAATATCTATCCATCTATCTATTTTATATTATATATCTTGATATAGATATAGATCTATTAGTGGTGTTTCATTTAAATCACAGAAAAATGTGTATTTGGGGTTATGTTTTTAACCAAAAATTGGGGATTTTTTTTAAATCAGAGAAAACCAGGGTCCCTGCTGCTCACTGACATGAAACCTGCTGCCAGAGGTGGAACTAAATGGGTGGCTTCAGCTGCCAATCTAGAGGTCTAGCCAGCTAGACCATTAGCTGGGACAGGGCTGCCAGTCAGAGCACCCAGGCAAGTGTGGCCAATTAGGCAGTTAGCCCAGGCTAGACTGCCCGTTACAGCCTCGGACATAAGGTTTGTATTTGCTGGGGAGGGAGGAATAGTGAGAGAGAGAGTATTATGGAGTAAGGTGAATGCCTTTTCAAAGCATGCAAAAGAAATTCAAGTAGCAACAAATAGGCTATAGTACTTTAGGAAAAAAAGGAAAAAGAAAAATAATGAAACAAAGGAAAAAAGGGGCACTGAGTAATGTTTAACTGAAAGGGTAGCCTTTACAAAACTTATAGTTTATGGTCACATTTACTCAGAATTTCAGAGCATGATAGCAACTTAGCAGGATTATGTGTTGGCGATGATAATTTTCTGTTTAGAAAACAGCATTTCATTTGTAATTAATTACAGGGTTATTTCTATTTTGAGTATATTTATATAATGAAGAAATATGGTGTTCTAATTTGTCTTTATAACATTAATAAGATTACATTTACGTACATACAGAAAAATTAATTAGTTTCCATAAATACATTATGTTTAAAACATAGTAAATTATCATGTGTAATTGGGGACTTCAAGAATGATTAACAGTGTTTGAAAGTGTTTTAAATGGGCTGTTTATTTCTTTTGAAAAATTAAATAACTTTGTGGCATTAGCAGCAAAGATGAAGTTTTATTCTAATGTATATGAACAGCAATATACTGAATATAATGTGTTGTTGTTACTAAGGGCTGATCCTAACAGGTGATAAGTATCCTTTCTTGGGTACTGAGCATCTTCACCTCCAGTCTTCCAACATGTTCTCATGGTAATGGTATTGCCTGGTTTTGTTTTTTGTGTTTGTTTGTTGTTGTTGTTTTTAATTATTTGGAAGGAACCAATCATGAAGGGCTGGGAACATTTTCCATAGAGGCACTGGAGTGAAGCTGAGAGAGGGGGAGGCAGGGAGGGAGAAAAACTTTTAAAAAACTTTTTTACAAAAATATTAAACACAAAAAAGGTGAAAGTGCAAAAGTAGGCAGCCCTCCCAGGGCCTGAGCATCAAACACTTATCAGCAACAAAAACATGACATCACAGAGATTGAAACTGCTTCTTCTTCATGGGGTTACACATTTAGGATATATCCAAGTTCAAATATGAAGGGTGCCTGGATCAAAACATGGAAGAGTTGGAGGGTGTTGTCAGAGCTTCTCCAGGTGAGCTAATTTTTGGTGCTTTTGGAGTCTTGGCAACACCCAGTAGGAAGTTGGACAGGCAGATCACAGTTTGCTTGGCCACTTGGTTTGCAATCAAGAATAGCCTTGGAAAAGTCCGAGTCTTGTGTGCCAAAGAGAGCGCTGAGGGTGGCAAAGAACAGCTGTACCTGGGGCAGTCCAGGAAGGCATGTAAAAGAATCATCTCCTCCTCACAGAAAAGGCAGGATGCCAATACCACTGGGTCTAAGTGGTGGACAACATTGCCTGTGGCCATAGCAGTTCTCTTAACCTATGGGCAACTTGTACAGGCTGTGCTCGGCTGGGTAGGCTTGCTTTGGTGTTGCTGTCTGGAGGTGCCATTTCAAGGGAGAGAAAAAGATGCATTAGGAAAAATACTGGGTTTGTTCCTATTGTAATTAAGGTTCTAGATCAATGCTAAATCAATGTTAAATCCCAAGAACCTTTTCCTTCAGATTCTTTCCATTGGCACATGACACCTCTGACAGAGCTGAGCCTTTAAAATATTAGGGGAAAATGAGAAATATGAAATCATTCTTAGTATATTTAGATGAAACAGATAAATGGAGATAACTAGAACTTTAAAACTTTAAAATCCAAAGGCCCCTAGTATGATTTTTTTTTAAGGTAGCTAATGGTATGAAAAGCAAAGATTGAAGGGTTTACTAATAGATACTATTAAATGTCAGGGAAAGGTTGAACTAACTAGATTGAGAGTATTAGGTATGCTTAGTTTGGAGAAAAGGAGATTACAAGGTGAGGGGGCATGATATCAGCTTTCAAATACTTGAATGGCTGCCATGACAAAAATGGAGAGCAACAATTCTTCCTGGCTATAGAGGGAAGGACATAAAGCAATAGGCTTAAACTGCAGTAAAGAACATTTGGATTGGATTTCAGGGGAAGGGGAGAAAACCGTAATTGTCCAAACAGTGGGGAAATGAAACAAGTTTGCCCAGGAAGTTGTAGAGTTTCCTTTATTGGAAGTATTCAAGAGGAAATTAGATAGGCTTGTGTCCAGAATGGTTTTGAAATAGTGCAACCTGCATAGAGTAGGTGAGCTTTAAAGCCTTTTCCAACCCTATGATTCAATGAGAAAAGGGAAATTCTCAAAGGTGACAGTGAGTACTTTTCAGCCTACATGTTCCTACAGTTGCAGATATCCAGATAATGATAATAGGGATGGCAACTCCAGATAAATTCCCTGTTCACAGATCTCTTCAACTCCATGTGCATTGGGCCCCCAATTAATTTTACTCAGGGTTTGCAGGATCCAATCCCACTAATATTAGATAGATAGATAGCTAGATAGAAAGGCAGGCAGGCATGTGTGTGTGTATATACAGAGTCTTTATAAGTCCATGTGCACTTCTAAACTTTAATAACTTAGGTTGTACACAAAGACTTTATGAATAACCTGTATGTAGATCTCATAATCTTATGCCAGTAAATCATGTATAAAGACTTTACCTTTATAAAGAACTCAGCACAGAGGTAGCCAATGTTCAGTGGAAAGCTAAGTAATCTCATCCTAGGTGGATGGCACCTGTAGATGTTACGAAGATTAAAGGTATAGTAAAACTAAGGCAAGGCCCAGCTTCAGACCACAGACCAGAATCAGGGCCCTAGGCTAACAGTGATGATGACATGCAAACAAATGGAGCAAAAGGAAAATTGAATTTAAAATGAGAACTTGGAACTTCTTATCCTGTGTGTATATCCTTCCACAATCACCTCATCAGTGTCCCATTATTCCTATTTATGGGTGCTGCTGGGCTTTGTTATGCATAACACTGTGGGCGTGAAGGACTGAAAGGTAAGAAAGGTAAGAAAATTAGTAGTTCATTAGTTAGTTGCCACCCTTTCGCTCCAGGTTTCCTTCCTGCTCCCAGCCCCCCCGGAGCTCCCCCTGACCCTTCCCCACCCCAGGGCTTCTGCCTCATCCCCCACACCCACCCTCACTTCCTGCCTTCCCTCATCCCTAGGTCATTATTTACTTGTGGCTGCCTGCAATGTCAGCTCCAGGTGAGCAGTCAGGGAAGGGTTAACCTACCTGCCTCACCACTGCTGCTGCCAGGCTACTGCTTTTCTGGCCCACAAAGTAATTCTTTCTGTGCTGCACTGAAGCTCCAGGAGGCTGGCAGCAGAGCACACAAACCCAAGCAACTTGAACATCAAGAACAACAGCAGGCAGGAGGCCATCTGGGAACATCCATACACCCCTGTGAAAAATAGTGGGTACTTGAGTTAGGAATTTTTCATTGGGAAGAAGATCCTTTCTCTCAGATTCCTTCTACTGGTATGTCAGTGAAACAAATGGAATCCTTCTGTACAACAGGAAGAGGAGAGGGGATGGAGGAAAATCATCTAAGGAGACTTCACAGGATGTCCAGACTCCAGACATCATGGAAGTGTCCTTTCAACGTGGGGTGGATAAAAAATGAAAATTTGACTTCTTACCAGGAGGCGGGAGTGCAATAGCTATATAATTTACGGCAGTCTCAAAACTATTCTGGTTACAAAGGGTGTTGCTTTCCATTTAACTTCTGACTTTGAGGAGTTCACCTGCACCAGTCCTATTTGTGTTTAAAAGTTGTGCTATAATATATTATTTATACACTTAAGGGAAATTCTACAGTTCTGTTCTTGACCATAAAGACAGTGACAACTCCTTCTACCCCTTTACTTACCTTTTACACCTTGTTTGAGCTTTAGCTCAAGTTGTGACAGCCCTTGCTTTTGGCTCAGGAGATTCCCAGTTCAATTTCTAGTATACTCACCAACACAACTATCAACAATCATTACAGCAAGGATAGACAGTATAGTGGTAATATAACCCTTTTACTATTACTGTGAAGAGCAGGCAAATGACATGTTTCATATTCTGCATTAGAGTGATTCCAGGTTATAATACTGGCATAAAAGTGAGCAATCAAAAATATAAAATTGAAAATTCATATAACTTTGCACAGTGTGAAAATGATGTACAGTATTTTACATATCCAGAGGAAAGAAGTAGATACCTGCTGAGTCATTTAAAACAAAAATAAGCAAGACTCTTGGACATCTGCTGTATGAAATAACCCTGATTTATATATAATGGTGTCAACACAATAATTTATGATAACAGACAACGTGGTTTCTAACCCAAATTACCATATTTACCCAATTCTGAGATGAGGTTTTTTCCCTCATTAAACATTGGGGAAAAGCCCCTTGTCTTATATGAAGGTGGTGGGGGCCCCAATCAAATATGAAGGTGGTGGGGGCAGGTGGTTACTGTGGCTTGGGCCCCAACCCCTACTCGGGGTTGGGGTCAGAGTGGAGGTCAGGACCACAGGTGCAGCTGCTGCCTGAGAGCAGTGGCTGGGTGGCAAAGAGTAGGGAAGAGAGGCTGGGGGACAGTGGAAAGCAGAGGCTAGAGGGAAGCAGGTATCAGAGGCTGGAGGAAAGTGGAGAGCAAAAGCTACCAAGGGGTAGGCAGAGGTAATAGGGGGCAGGCACAAGGAGGGGGCAAGCTACTGGGACCTCTCCACAATAGGGCAGGGGAGGAGAACTCAGTCCAGCTAGGCTGAGTTCCCCTCCCCAGCACGGCCATTGGGCTGAGGAAATGAATGAACAAGCCTGATGGTCATGCTGGAGAGGGGAACTCAGCCCAGTTGGGCTTAGTTTGTTTCCCTGAAACTCATCCAAATGAACTCAGCTCAGCTCAGCTGAGTTCCCCTCCCCAGCACAATGATCGGGCTGGGGAAACAGGCTGGGGGAAAGCTGCTGGATCTCCCCACAATGGGGTTGGGGAAGGGAACTCAGCCCAGCTGGGCTGAGTTTCCCTCCCCGGCACAACCCTCGGACATAACACAACCCTCGGACAGAGAAGGAAACTAAAGAAAAGAAGCCTATTACCTGCAGTGGCTGATTGGGGACTTTTTTTTTGCTAAATTACTAAGAAAGAGAAAAGAGTCCATCTTCCCCAAAGCAGCAGAAGCCTCGCCTCTTCTACCTACTGGCAGAACATAATTAAAGCTATTGCCATTTATTGTTATGGGAAGGGGAGTGTTACCAGAGGAAAATCAACTGGGTTATAGGTGGGGAAATGTTTTAAAGTGTTATAACCAGGTGAATGTAATCAATGAGGTTGTTTGATGCAAGTGGGACCACCCAGTGTGGTGGAATTATTTATCTATTGTTGCAATTGTAAACTGTATTTAAATTGTTGGTTTTATTATTAACTATTGAGATATATATATATATATATGTATATATATATCTTCTCTTCATTAATCATTTATTTTCTGTATATAGTTGTGTATAATAAAGAAACCCATTTGTTTATTGGAATTAAAGTAAATTCTTGAGGAGCGAGGTTGAGGCATACACCTCTCCAAGGGGTGTATCAGTCAGCAGGCCTGCTTGAGGGGGTTTCCAGGGCTATTGACACACTGAGGATCAAGAATCTGGCATATCACTCAGCCTAGCATGCTGGCGAGGGTTACCAAATCTAATTATTGTGGGGTCATCTCAAATTCAGGGCCATCTTATATTCAAGTAGATACAATACTAATCCTGTGTAGGCATCGGTTGGAATTCTCAGTGAGTGCATCTACACAAAATGTTTTACTGTGCATTAGATTAATCTAATGCACAGTGAAGATTCACCATCTACACATATGCAGCAATTACTGCACAGCAAATTAGTCTATTATGCTGTTTTCTAGTACTAGCAGATACAGGTACAAATTTGCTCCTGATGGGTAGATGTTCAGATTCATGCAGGGCTGTAGTTAAATGTGCCTGGATTTTATGTGCAGAAAATTGAGGCACATTAATTGCACATGTGAATGATCATAAATTGTTCTGTATTGTTAATAAAATGTGATTCTTCATAAAGAGGGTCATTTTATTAGATATGGTCCCATGTCACACAGCATAGAACTGAATACAGTTCCAAACTTTCTCAAAGCTCATGCTTTCCAAATTAGAATTTGCTTCATTCTTTGGGAAGAAGCCAACTGCTTAGCCAAAGTTTTGAAGTGGTGTTATTGGATTTTAGGGTTTGGATGCATGTGATTTTTGAATTTATTATTTCCATAGTCCTCAAAGCTTTAAAAACCATGTATTTAATTCACTGCTTGAAATACACCCAAAATCCAACATTTTAATGTGTATTTTGGATCTATTAACCCGCTGCAACAATAATGTCCATAAGAAAGTAGAAATTTGGGGAATATCTCAGCAGTTGACATCTATTTTCAAATGCTTTGTTGAGCCATCACCATATAGTCTCAACATTTTAAAAATAGATATAGATAAATCATTAGCCAAATTTCCAACTTCGATTGCAAAACTAACTTACTTAAAAACATACCTCACTACATAAGTAAAAGACCTGATTTTAAGAGATGCAAAACACACTTAAAGCCCCTATATTTCAATAAATTTTGCAGGTGCTGAGCAGCTTTGAAATAAGGAACAACTACACTACCTAACTTGAAGTTCAGTGTAGAACTCTGGAAACTCTGAGCTATGTATATTATGTATTCTCCCTCTTCCCTTGATGACTATTGATTTTTCTTATCTTTTTACATAGATGCTCACTAGCATTACAGAAGTGTGATCCAAATCATTTTTTTAAATATGTCTGATACACATTAATGAGTTTTTTCTACCTTAATAATAAAGGTTCCAACATTTAGTATATGGACTTTAAACATGAACAGTGCATTGTCCATTAGTCTAGGGAATTAAGGCAGTACCCCAGATTTATCTCTGAGTAGAAAAAAATAAGAATGCTTTTCATCTAACTTAACCTGGGACAGTGCTGGGATAGTCAATGACTAGCACTATTTCTATTGAATAAAAAGAGTATTTTTTTCTTATAATTAATGAGTCGTAGATATTTTAAGCACCGCAATTCAAGGACAGAAAGCTATTAGATTTAGAGGAAGAATGGGAGAAAATAATGAGATCAGAAGGGTAAGCTATTTTTGTACCTGTGAAAGGTTGTTATTCTAATTCAATATTTATCATACTATAACAACTTTAAAATGGGAATCTACAGAAAAAATTCTTAGGCTGAGATACCATCTGGGAAGTATAGTTCAAGAGAAGTACGTGAAGAAAGTAATGTAATTAGAAAATATGTTTGTAAAAACACAGATTTTTTAAATCAATATAAAAATAAAAACAGTTGCTACATTTTCATAAGATACTTTCAAATTGACACCTTAGGCTGCTTACAAACGTAGAAAAAAGAAAAAAATACAGCGCTTTACTTTCAGCTCCACGCACCCCGTACCAACCACAGCACATGCCCAGAAGCGGTATGACATTAATTGGCCCTGTCTCACTCAACATCTGTACGGACTGAAGCGCTTCAGTCGAAATTTTTGGTGCTTTTATCTAATAGCTGATTGAATCAAATTAATTTGCAGAGTCCCCAATTAAACATGATAATTTACGATGTTTTAAACATAATTTATTTATGAAAACTAATTAATTTGCTAAAAAGCTCCGCTGAAGCGCTCAATCTATACAGATGCCGCAGAGCTGGGTTGAACTAATGTGCTGCCTCTTCCAGTAAAGTGCTGTTTTGGGGGTTTGTTCACATTCGTCAGCACCAATAATGACTAAATCCTGTATTTCTTTAACTCAATGGAGTTTTGCCATTGATTACGCGGACAGGCATAAATTATGCAATAGTGGGTGCACCTACACAAGATGTTTACTGTGCAGTAGACTAATTAGCTACACAGTAAGCGTCAGGCATCTAGGCATGCACCTCTATTAAACTAGAGTAAATTCATTTACTCTGCAGCAAGATGGTACTTGTAAACATAAGTATCCTGCTGTGGACTTTTTTACCCCCACAGCAGTGCTCGTGTTGATTTTACTCCAGCAAGCTGCAGTACAAGGGTGCTTCAGTGCGGGGCCTTCCTGCTGGGTAGCCCCACACTGAAGCATCCTCGTGCCCCAACCAGCCACTTTGCAGCATCTTGAGTTGGAGGGATTAGCACTGGGCTGGCCTGGCAGGGTGACCCCCTGGGACCCCTGCCTGCTGGGGCTCCTCTGACCTGACTCAACATACTACAGTCCTGGGAGCATGTTCAAATAGCACCCCTGGGAGAAGTAAACTCCAGAGCAGTCGGCTCCAGAGTTTCTTCCTGCACATTCATCACATGTTTAGACACACCCAGTGAAGAGAATAGTAAGTAAATATTAAAGATCCTTGGTCCACTAAGATTTTTTCATGCTGTGTAAGTACTAATTAGACTTGGCGCACATTTGGCACACATTTAATTCCCCTTTTGGTACATAAGTGGTATTTGGACCACTTCCATGAATATCGGATTGCGCTCCCCTTTGAACCACTCACCTACCCTTCTGAGCATGCTCAAAGTGATATGATGTGGTCACTTACACTCTTTTGTAATCCTGTTCCACCTAGGACATAAATAGCTCCATTAAAGCAGTGGAATACTAGTTGCAGAAAAAAACACAATTACCAACTGTTTGATGAAGAGGGTGAGGGAACAGCCTTCCTACCTTTTAGCCCAACAGCCTTGTAATTAGGACTCTTGCTCAAGTAGTTGAAGTCTCAGGTTCTAGGCCCCTTTCCTAGCCAATGATGGTTAAAAACTACATCTCCCACTTCCTAGCAAAATGTCCTAGCTACAGGCTGCAAACTAAGTAGTTCCAAGACCAGCCTCCACCCCTTTCATTGTTGGAGTAACTGCTATTGCTTTTTATCATTTGAGTAGTTATGCTACAATCTGCCCAAATGGCCAATGTCTGTAGCTAAAATTAGCCTCTTAAGTGATACTGACACATCTATAGGTAGAGTTAGATTTAGCTAAAGTAGCTAAATATGGCCATGGATATTCCCCCTTAACCACAACAATATTTTATTGGCAGAAGGCTGAAGTAGTGGCTCTGTTGCACAAGGCTCATCAAGATTTTCTGAGATCAGGGTGTGTGAAAACATAACTCAGCTTCATTATTCATCTACTGGCATAAATTAGAGATATCCGCCTGCTATGTAACTTGTACCAGGCACCTAACTCAGGATGAAAAAGGACAATTTCCTGATGCCTCTTTCAACCCCTTCTTCCATGGCACCTACTCACTGCCTGAGCAGGGTGAGAAATGTGCTCAAAGACATGATTTTTTTTTTTTCAGATTTTGTTCTGTGGCATGATTTTCCCATGCCATGACCTGTCTCCCTATATGTTGTACATACGGTCTTTCATTAAGCATCTTACACTATTTTGCAAATATTAATTAGTTCTTTTAAACAGCACCTCTTTAAGGAGACACTGTTATATCTATTTGACAAGTGGGCAAACTGAGGCACCAAGAGAAAGGAAGTAACTTCTTATGACAGAATTACCCCATGACAGGGTAGGAATGGGGCACAGGAGTTATTATTTCAAGTCATTTGTTTTAATCCTAAGCTAAACATTGTCCCATTTTAGTACAAAAAATTCTCAGCACAGTACACAAAAAATATTCCATATTCCTTTTTAGTATTCCAGGAGTTAAAAGGTGGGGAATCACAGCCAACACACTTTAACAGGAATCTGCAGACCAAATGCCAGCACCAGACATGTTTGCACTCACACAAGGATACTACATTCAGAATAAAACAGTGTAGGGATATATGTATATGGATTAAGTTAAAGTTGTCATACATTTCTTTAAGACTTACATTCTCACAGGCTGTCTAAGTGTTTAAAGGGGAGCTTGGAAGGGATATAGGGCCTGCCACAAACAGTCATCTTATTCACCTGATAGGATGAACTGGTTCAAACCAGTTCTTGAAGCATGAAAGTGACCCTGAAAGAGGTGGAGTGAAGAGTGGAAGACAGGCCTTGTAGCAACCCTCACCATTCATTGGCCAGCAGTATTGTTTGATCACAGAGGTACATATTCTTCACTTTCTGCTGCTGTTCTGCCTTAATCTCTGTTGTAGGCCAGGAAACAATAAGCATCCCTATACTGGTGGCATCTACGAGAAACAAATCTACTCCTCATTCCTGCTCAGTATATGCTGACACATTACAATTAGGCAATATAAACAGTTAAAGAGGTCTTGAGCATATACCCTTAGCACCCCACCACATGAGATCATGAGATAATCAATAGCATGTATGTGCATAATATCTTTAAACTGTATATTGCCTAATTACTTAAAGGTGCATATGGGTTTGGTAGGTAAGTTGGTAGGGAGGCACCTATAGACATGGCAAATGTTTCCAAGACTTTCCACCAGAGTAGTGCTATCTTGTGCTGTCCTGAATATGTAACATGTATGGATGAAAATCACAAAAAGCATCAAACAGAGCAAAGTTAATACTCATGACCCAAAAGACAGTTTTCCAGCCACATAAGCGGCATTCTTGGTACTTATGCACAGTTTGTGATTTCAATACCTGTGAGGCATGGATGCAAGGCTACTGAGCATGTGCAGTAAGCTACACATTGGCCAGGTACACAGCTCTGTATTTGTATACATCAAGCATTCATATATCATGAAATGTCACCTCACAGCAACCCAGCTAGCAGGTGTTTAGCTCCAGAGAAGGTGGCGTTGACATACATAGGCAATGTGTAGGGGAGGCACAGGGGGGCAGGTGCCCTCCCTAAAATTGGCTCTTACCAGCTAGGGAGTGGGGAGTGCCTGCCAGTGCTCCCCCCCAAGAAGCACCAGCAGCACTTTTGGTTTGTTGCCAGCTTCTGGTTTGCCTCCTGCACTTCCACCAGTGGTGGCAACTGGCCACTGGAGGCCCCCACTCCAGTCAGCAATTGGCTGCAAATGCCAGCAGCACTTTCACGCTGGCACTTCTGGCTTGCTGCCAGCACTTCTGGTGGTGACAGCAATCAGTCACTGCCACACCCCCCTCCATCCACAATCAGCAGCTGGTGCCCCGCCAGAGACAGGAGGCACCAGCTGTCCATGCTCCCATACCTTAAGTCCATATAGGACTCTTGCTCATGAAGCAGAAGACACAGGTTCTCCACCCACCACAATCATCTTGGCTAAGTTTGACCTGTTTCTCTTTGACTTCCTAGCCCAGTGTTTTAACTGCCAGTTTACAAGCTACACATTATTTAGAACATTTCCAGTCCTGATTTTTGAAACTGCTACCCTGGACAGCCAAAGAAAGGAGACAGGTGGATCCAAGAGGAGGAGAATAAGTTAGAAGTTATGTTGCTTAGTGGCAGGGATGTGACTTTGAAGTGAACCAGGTTTTGGATGCTAGCCTGTGACCTGGTTCCCAGTAATCCAGAAACTTCATCATTTTATCCAATAGGAAATGAAAGGTGCAGTGGGTTAACTTCAAATGAAGTAGTTAGGTTAATATATATCTTGTGGTCTGGTGGATAGAGCACTCTATTGAAAAGTAAAGACATGTAGGTTCAAACCTGCTCTGGGCCAGGGGAACCGAAAGCCTGGATTTCTAAATTTCCAGGCAAGTCCCCTAAGTGCTCAGTTTTGGGGACTGAAAAACAGGACCTATGTTTAGGTACACTCATATATAATCGCACATCTACCAGCCATGTGGATGTTTAAGTGTTGGCACTATGTAAGTAATACAATTACAAATTGTGTGTAAGTGACAAAAGTGCCACTTACCTAGCTGAAAAACTGCAATTTTGGGGCACATAAAAGGTAATTGAATTTGGCCCTAATTTTCTATACAATGCAGGTACTTTCTTGAGGCTACAGAGATAGATGGTACATTTTGAATTGGATTGACATTGCAGTTATTTGCAAGGGTCACTTCTCTTAGTGAGCTGTTAATGATTTATGAACCATTCAGAGGAAATAAAATTGTATTTCAAAATGTTGTCATTATTTCAGAAATTAGGTATCTGGAATGTATGCAAGCTATTTATTGTTATTGTTTTTAATCAAACAAAATGCAAAACAGCTAATGTGTATGCAAATAGAAATGAAAATACTGTTATCAATTTCAGATGAAGAATTTTCAAGCAAAATACTATACTTAAACTCAACATTAATTACTGGTTCTTATGTTTTTCATTATCAATGTGCAAACTGCACTTATTTCTTAAAGCTACACAATATATTTTTACAAGAGCTCTCTCTTGTGGACATACCAGTTTCTGCAGGTCCAACATTTACAAAACGTGTTAAATGAAGTATACTCTGCAAATATATGCCAATCTTAGGGAAAATAATTATAGGCAGTAGTTAAGGATATCATTGTAAATCCTAAAACAATAATTAACAATTTAATTAACCACAGAATGAGTTAGAAATTAAGGGAGGGAAGAAATTAATTAAAAGAATGCAAAAATTGGGTACAGGTCCAGATTTGTGAGCACTTAAAAAGGAAATGTTCAAGAACTGTGACAGAAAAGACACTGACACAGACACTGAACTGACCTCTGCTTCTATTTTGTGATAATATAACTGCTACGGTGAGAGAATCTTCATTTTCTATAAGTGACTTATATTTACGTAGGGCAACTGATGACAAAGAGAGTAATGTAACTCTTCACCTTTCTAAGTCTTCTTTAAAACTCACCTTGAGTTCATATATCCATCCCCAGTACAGGCACCATGATATATTTTTTCCTAATTTTCACAACTACCATGGATATTTCTTTAACTTATAGTTAACTTTACATATAGTGTGTATGTATGTGTGTGTGTGTGTGTGTGTGTGTGTAAATTATAAAAATATGGATATAAATATTTTCAAGTTACATGGTAGGATAGGTGCAAACACCAACAAACAAGACAATTCTCCAACTAAATCAGAAACCATATGCCCTTTTATTCCTCAGTTTCCCAGTCCATTAAATAGGTAAAAACTCATAAGTAGATTTCCTAGTTGATACGTATGTGTCAGGTCTTTGCTTAGCTGACCCTGATCTCATGAGTCCCCACTAATGCAGGGGCTTTCTCCAACTCACCTTCCACATCTTGATGGAATAATATTAATTGAAGGAGGGGTTCAGTGCTGTGATCAAGTGCCCCTGGTTGGGGTTATTCACAGTACATGTGTGGTCAACTTTGGGGCTCTGCCTCCCCTACACCCCGTCCACTCACCAACCGTGTACATTGATATTTATATCCAGCCATAGCTGCTTCTGGCCCCTGAGCCTGCCCATCTGCTGCTGACTGGAGTTTTACATCCAGGTTCAGTGGGCAGCTTTCTGGGTTATCTGGCATATCCTATGTCCTTCTCCCTTGCTTGCCTAGGCTATCCTGCAGGTCCCACACCCAGTCCCTGCCTTTTTTGGAAAGTGGTCTTACTATTTAGCTTGCTGATCACTGCACACTGATACAGTGAACAAAAAACAACAACAACAAAAACCAACCTCAAGAGCAACAAAACCATAAACCTGAAAAACAAATGATAGGGGGCTGACTATAAAAGCCTCAGCCAGCTCCTTCTGGCTACCTCTACGCTGCTTCCCCTCCCTTGGAAGGCAGTGGGAAGCACCTCGTATCCTGGCATCTGCCCCTCTTTAGCTCCAGTGGGGATCCAGCGTTGCTGGAGTCCACTCCCAGCCTCAGTGTCCTGAGGCTTCTCCACACCCAAGCTCTGCCTACCTGGTGCCAGGTCTTTCCACCTTCTGTTCAGCACTAGCCAGGCCTTTTAAAATTTCTCACAGTGGCACCTGAGGCTGACAGCATCAGCCAGGCATCGCCAAGCTAAAAAAGCATTGTGGCATCAATACATGTTGCTCTGGACTCAGCTCTCCCTGCCTCTTGGGTAAGTTCTCCCTCTCTCCTAGAGCCCTCTGTCAGCACCCGTTGGTGCTGGGTGGGGCCCCCAGTGTCCCATCTTTTTGTGTGCAGCCCCAGCCACCACAGTATGTTACAACCATTAATGTTCCAGGAGTTTTTCTATAGGGGAGAACTGGAAGGTTATCGTCTTAAAAACCATATATATTCCTTAGAGACCACAACAAACAGCACCACACTTATAAAATCAGAATTTCAATTGTCAGTCCCCAAAATCCATCTAAAACCGTAACTGTCTGCAATCTGGCAAATGGTATTAACTGAAGGATCTCAAAAGTTATTTAATTTTATTCGACTCATCTTAGAGGTGTGCAGTCCAAAGAACTCAGAGCAACAGCATAGAAACTTAAAATAATAAAACATTATTTAAATTACTTACTTTTAGTAACTGAAGCTTTATCAAAGTAGTTTGAAAGTGATTAAGCTACTTTTAAATTAGAATTTAAAATTATTTAAATGATAAATCTCTTTAAAAAATAGTCTAATTCAAATTAGGTCAATTTATTGTAATTTCTTTGAATTAGGCTAACCCATCTGGATTCTACTGTGGAAGAAATCAAACCACCTTGTGGTTGAATCAGAACTGACAGAGCCAGCTTTTCTTTATTTAGGGCTATACTGTGCTCACAGGGAGAATTCCATACACCAAGAGGAATCACCCACTTGTCTGTTTCAAAGGATTTCTCGCACTCTCTAAGTTTACAGGCATATTTATACTTAAGACAGAGAAAGAGATAAAAAATATGACCTTGGAGAAACAAAACAATAGTAAATTACACAGAGATTTAGGAAGTTTACTTAAACAAACCATCTGTGCACAGGGTAATATATCAAGATAACCTAAGGATAACCCAAGGCATGCAAGATTTCATATCATAGAACATTTAACTGAAATAAGCAGTATCAGCACTTCTGGTCTCTGTCTGTTTTTCTAGTCAAATAGGTCAGAAGCCGACTAAATTACTCCTACACTACTAATATCAACAAAGCTATAGCAAAATATTGTGAATAAAGGCCCTAATTATGAAAATACTTAGCAGTTTTGTCCCTTTAGTCATGTAAATAGATTAAAATACTTCATGGGGGGGGTGTCTACATAGGATGCTAACTGTGTAGTAGCCAAATAATACTGCACAGTAGTGCATCACAGCAGCAACACTGCCAATACATTACTGTGCATTATTATTAGGCTGCTGCACAATAGCATCACTAAAAAGGCATTCGCCAGTGCTACTGCACAGTAACTCTGGTCACTGTGAATTTATTTAGTACTTGATAATACAAGTACTAAATAAATGTGCACTAACCACTGCATAGTAATGTCTTGTATAGACACACCCTGAGAGTACCAAAGTGCATTGAATTAAGCACCTATATAATGAATTTCTCTTGTATTAAAATATTTTTTCTTGGTGGCATAAATTTGCCTCAATGTTAATAATGGAACATTATTTACTTACATTTTTAATAATGAATAAAAACAAGGTATACAGGAGTTTATTTGATACAAAAGCAGAATTTAAACTGACTCAGAAGTTTAAAGTACCTAAAATGATAAGCTCCTTGTGCTGGAGAGAGATTTAGTGTGACCTGACTAGCTGCTTAGATACCCTAAAGGCAAAGGACAAATTTCAGACATGCAACAGCAGAATGTTAGAGCAATCCACAAGTTAGGCACTTAGCACTCTGGGAAGAGAATACAGAACAACAATGCCTCCAAAGAGTGATTCTGAGTTCCCAGAGACACCTGCAGCCAGTAAATAGAAAAACTAAACTCAGGGATGTTTCTGAACTTGCACTATCAATCAAGAATCTCTGATCACTTGAAAATCACAACTCCTACTCTCAATTCTGAAATAGCTACCAGAGACAGAGCCGGGGGGAGGATGTGGTGGTTTGGGCACCCCCCACACTTGATTCCTGCCACAGAGAAGGAATAGGGACCTGGATCTTCATCAAGTCTGCTGTGGGAGGGGAGAAAGCAGCTGTGAAGGAGCTGGAGTGTTTCCCCCGGGTCTCTCCAACTCCATTTGGGCCCAATCTGTTGCAACTGCTGCTGTGGCAGCAAGGGATGAGACCGGGATTAGGGTGGAGGCATAGCACAACCTGGTCAGAGTGGGATAGGTAGAAATAACATACCAACAGCCAAAGAGCGGCAATGACAGTGGTGTTATCTGCAATGGCTTGGGCTCCCTGCAGTCCAGCTGCTGCTTCTGCATCATGGGTGGAGGAAGAGATGAAGTGAGCTTCTGCAGTATCCTGGGTGGGGGTGAGGGACATAAATTATGTTGACCACTGGTGATTTGGGTAAGATTCCACTGTCTTTTTCCCTTACCTACCCCAGCTCTTTCTGCACACTCTGCACTTGGTGGCTACTGCTGCAGCTCCTGCTGTCTCCATTTGTCTGAATTTGCAACTTTAATGAATAAAATATTTTATAAAAAAATTCACCAGTTCTACTTCTGAGTCCTACTTCATTGTCTTAAACACAAACCCACTCTTGTTCTCTATCATCATTTACTATTTTTCATTAATGTACCCCTGCTTTTTCTGGGGAACAGGTTGGGCACTTTTCCCACTGTTCCTTCCACACCTCAGGGGTTCTGCATGCACTGCCTTCTATATTCCACTTCAGGGAAACATTCCACCCCCAACAAGATAGGAGAGCTAGGGTGTGCGAAACATGTTGTATTCAATTCAGATTAGGCCTGAATCAGGGACAGTTATTCAGTTCATTGATTCAGATCACTGTTCTCAGTTCAATTCAGCTGAATCTGAATCCGAAGATTCGATGCGGATTCAGAGAAGCAGTGATAAAGCCATAGACACAGCTTTAAATGTTTTTTCTACATACCTCAAGGTAATAGGCATGGCTCATGAAATCTGTGATGGTGGGGCAGATGGAGAATCCCACAGGAGCGTGGGGGGGCCCCCCAAGTGCTTGTTGGTGAACCCAGAAATAGACCCAAAGTACTTCCAGTCCACTTGCACATCCACTGCTGAGCGCATTACCCCCCCCCACCCCCCCGCATCTCCCTCCAGCTCAGTGCTTGGCCATGGAGGGACCCCAGGTGCCCCCCCAGACCCAGGAGGCACAGTTAACAAGCCAGAAGAGTGCAAGGGTGGGGGCAGCATGCTCCCCAGAGGATTCAGAAGTGGACTGGAAGTGCTTCTGGTCCACTTCCGGGTCTGCTGCTGAGTGTGCTGGGGAGACCCCCATGCTCCATGGGATGCTCCATCTGCCCCATCATCTCAGCATTCACAGGTCACCTGGTACCTTGAGGTAGGTATAAAAAAAATTAAAGCTGTGTCTATATTGATTCATAGGGTTCCAATTTGATTTGGAGAGATTAAAGGCTCTCCTGATTCAATTCGGATTTGGAGATTTGTCCACCAAACTGGGTCAAATCTTTGCCGAATCAAATCATGAACCGAAGCTTTGAACAGACCTAATGAGAGCCCTGTGCATGCAGTCCTGTATGTAGAGCTGCAAGTGTCTCTGGTAACTTAGTAAGGGGATGCAATAGTGGAAGACTTAGCAATGTTCTCAGGGACAGGACAGAACAGTTAGTTTCATACTTGAAATCTTTATCCACAAATGTGAGAAGTATGGGAAGCAAGCAGGAAGAATTGGAGGTCCTAGTATAGTCATAGAATTATAATGCAATCGGGATTGCAGAGTTGTGGTAAGATAATTCACTTGACTGGAGTAGGGTTGTGGATGGGTACAGCATGTTTAGGAAGGATAAGCAAGGGAAAAAGAGGAGGTCGTGTTACCTTGTTTATTAGGGCAATGTAGATGTGTTCCAAGATTCAGTACAAAGTGGGCAGTAGGCCAAAATGAAAGCCTCTGGGTAAAGGTCAGTGGAGAATGTAGCTGAAGTGGTCAATGGTGGACACCAGCTGCAGTCCACGAAACCAGGAGGAGAAAGTAGAAGAGGTCTTCTTCAAATAATTGATGGAAGATCTCAAATGGAAGATTTTAATTATTAGGAGGGAAACACAGCAATGTACATACAGCAGCTTTGTGGAGTGTATTGTGGATATTTTTTTGGTATTGATGGTACACAGATTTTCTTTCATGCTAAGGTGACAGGCTCTGTGGATGGGAGGAGAAATGGGTGTGATATACACAGGGTGGGGTGTTTGACCAATCAAATAAGGTTTGGTCAGCTGGTCAGTCAAATATCTGTCAAAAATTGTAAAAAAAATATTGCCAATAGGTCCAAGTAATACACAGAAAAAACACACATTTTCATTAAAATATGCCAATAAACAATTAAAAATCATATACCTGTCAAGAAAACTATCAAAACTGTATTTTTTGTAAAAGAACTGTATTCTTTGATCGGTCAAATAATATGTAGTCAATTGACTAGTCAATTAACAATATTTGACTGACCAATTGAGCAGCTTGCCAACCCGATATTAGACAGACACTTGGCTAGAATGCTCTAGTAAGGGATGATCTTTGAGCAGGTGTGTAGACTAGATAGATAATTTTGTGATTATCCTTTAGCCTACTTTCCTATGATTCTAAAATACCAAAATATATATTTTGCACAGTCAAGCATTGGTTAATTTTTGGCATTAAGATAAAACAAAATGTGTCACACTAATTCCTTCCTCAATAAGTGTTCTTTTCCCATGCAAACTACCAAGGTTAAAAAAATGAGAGCAAGTATTCTCAGTTTACATCTAACCATTACTTAAAGCCATGGACTGGTAATTATATTTAAGAGAAACAAGTGTATGTAAATAAAAAGTATTTGAAATATATAATAAGGTTAAGTCAAATGCTTTTCTAAGCTAGTACAACACATCTATTACATTAATAAATATTTGTTTTCTTTTCAAAGAATGAATGGAATATCTTTTGAGTAGTAGTGTATCTATTATGCATTGTTAAAACTTTAAGGTGTGAGAGATCACAAATTAAGATGCGGAAACAAACAAAATGCAGATCATGATCAATTCTGTTCAGGCAGACAGGTTCTTTCATTCAACCAAGTGCAAAGCGAAGTTTACAGATCTTGCTTCTTTTAAGCACCAGCTGCCTGCAATTCTGCAATTTCAAGACTTGTGCATTCTATTTTATCATCTAAGAAGGTGGCATGCTAAACAACATAGCCAATCAGGCACAGAAAAAAAGCACTGTTGTCTGGTCTGGCAATTTTATCTTTTGTTGCACTATATCTCATGTTTTTCTTATATAATCACCTCCCAAGTTCTATCATTACCTAAGAATATCAGCTTTTCTCATGTTTAAGTATGTATTTCCATATACAGAGAACAATTAGAAAGGTGAACCCCAAAGACTAAAACAGCAGATGACAATTATATGCATCTTTAAAGTCTCAATGTTTTCATAATCATATTTCATAATTGTTTTGTTATTGACTTATTGCTTTTAACATTCTTTCTGATCAACATTATTGCAGAAGAACCAAAGAAAGAAGCTATGTAACCTGACCACTAAACCAAGTCATCTGGACTGGTTTTTAGCAGGAGGGTTAAATTTTGGGGCATTCCTGAGGGAATTTATTATTTGCTAATCTATTTCAATATTTTACTGTTTTTATAATTTTTCTTGTTTTGTGTTGTAAGCTACCCTGAGCTTTTGTTCTGGCAAGGGTAGTGTATAAATCTCATAAATATATATAACTGGTCAAAAATTGGGATCTATGCTCCAAAGGAAATACCAACATTTTTCATTTGGTTTAGTCCCAAACAATATAAAAAAGCTAACATTTCAAAATTTCCTTTGGAATAACAATTCAGGAAAAAAAAATCATTCCCAAAAATCTAATTATTTTATTTCAATTACATGAAAAAATTTCATGCTACAATTATTGTGTCAAGTTATGTTCTTTGACACTGAAACCTTAGTTATGCATATATAACAGTATTTTGTATACACTACTTTACTATGTTACTTTTTTAAACTACAACATTAAATGGAATTTTAAAATGCTATCATTTTGTTTCATTTTGTTTAAAACATGAATGAAACATTTTAATGATTTCTGTCTAAAATGTCAAACAAATTTCCTTAATATATTTCAGGTTTGATAAAACTGCATTTTTTGAAAGTAAATGTATTCATCAAACAAAAAGATTAACTCTAAAGGGAGAGCAATGATAATTCTAGTGAAGGTATGAGAAAGGGGTACATAAAGAAGAGGGGCTATAGATAAGTGTATGAAAAAAACCCTAAGGTGGATGAAGGCACAAAAGAGAAAATAAATGTAAACAACAAAGAATGGATGGTATTGATGGGATGGAAGGAAACAAAATGAGACAAAATGCAACAGATCTGATGCTTTTGCACCAAGTGTCTGGTCAATGTACTTTCAGCCTGGGAATGAGGAGACACACAAAGCAGAAGCTAGCTCCATTTCCTCTAGGAAAGTTAATGCTTTGACAAAGACCTCAAATAATCTGTTTTTCTAAGAACATAAGACATCCTCAGTCATTGCTTTCTCTATAAGAGAGGATCCAAGGGGGTACAGTGGTGCAGATGCCCTCTCCTCCTCCCCCCCTACACTCCTTAAGACACATTGTGGAAGCAGAGGATATAAATTTTTCTTTTTAAGTCCCTGAAACAGGCAAGAATTCCACCCCTTTGGTAGTATCTCCTCCCTCCCCTTCACCTCTATGCTTAGTCGTCCCTCTACTTTCATTCCTCTCCTCCCCCACCAGTGGCTGTTGCCATCCCCATCTGCCCTTGGGATGGGGGAAGCTCCAGAGCTGCTCTTCCCCACTCCAGCTGGGACTCAACCCAAAACAGCATCAGTGATGGCCATGGGGAGGTTCCTTCTCCCTGCTCAATTCTTCTGGTGATCCTGCCAATCTGGAAGCATATTGTGGGAAGGAAGAACCCACTTGCTGCCGCCACTGCCACTGTCCTGAGATGAATCTGGCTCTCCCCACACCTCAGCTGGAGCAGGGAAGAATTGGTTTTGGAGCTCCCTTCCCCTTAGGACATCAACAGCAGCTAGTGGGAGAAAGGGGGGAATGGGAAGGGAGGGAAAGGAAAGAGAGGTGCTGCTGAGCATGGAGGGGATATAAGAGGGATCAGATAATAAATAGGGGGGAGTCTTACCTAATTTGGAAACTTTGAAAACTAGTGTAAGCCATTCTTTAGGTGGTTCCTAAAGTTAGTGCTCTGTTCTCCCACTAAATTAGGACTGAGTTTGATTTCCTACTCTCACTCTTTCAAAAGACAGAACTATGTATGCTGGACCCAGGGTGGGTCCAGGCCAAAGGGATCTGTGCCTTTGCCACTACTGCTTCACCCACATGGATGCAGCTCTCTCACTCTCTGGCTGAGGCATGGGCACAGTTTCCAGCCTGTGGAAAACTATGCCAGGGCCAGGCATCTGCAAGCTGCATCCACGCAGCCACCACTTTTCCCTGCTCTATTCACCCCTCTCCCACTCCTGTCCCCCTCCAGCTCAGGGGCAAGCAAATATGGAAGCTGCCTAGCCCCAACTCAGCTCCCCACAGCTGGAAGCTGTGCCCATGCCACAGCTGAGGCAAGGGGAGGGTGAGAAGAATTGGTGGCAGCATGGATGAAGTTTGCAGAAAGCTGGTTCTAGTATAGCTTCCTACAGACTAGAATCTGCACCCATTCTGTAGCCAGGAAGTGAGGGAGACTGGGAGAAGCAGTGGTAATGTGGACTACTGCATAGTCATAAAGAAAGGCCCCACTGCATAGTCATAAAGAAACATATTGCTAAAACAACCTAGCCTGTGTCAGACTGGAGCTAGAGGGGCAGGGAGAAGCAGCAGCAACATAGTTTCATCATTTGTAGAGTCAGAAGGGACCTGAGCAGGTCATTGAGTCCAACCCCCTGCCATGGCAGGAAAGAATACTGGGGTCAAACGACCCCAGCAAGGTGTACATCTAGCCTCCTCTTAAAGACCCCCAGGGTAGGAGCCAGCACCACTACTTTTGGAAGTTGGTTCCAGATCCTAGCCGCCCTGACCGTGAAGTAGTGCCTCCTGATATCTAGCCTAAATTTATCCTCTGCCAGCTTGTGACCGTTATTCCTGGTCACTCCTGGTAGTGCTTGGTGGAACAGGGACTTCCCCAGTGCCTCCTGGTCCCCTCTGACTAGTTTGTAACAGGCCACTAGATCCCCCCTCACCCTTCTCTTGTGGAAGCTGAACAGGTTCAGGTCCCGTAGCCTCTCCTTGTAGGGCCTGCCCTGCTACCCCCTGATCATGCAAGTGGCCCTCCTCTGGACCGTCTCCATGTTGTCCACATCCCTCTTGAAGTGCGGCGCCCAGAACTGGACACAGTACTCCAACTGCGGCCTGATCAGTGCCGCATAGAGGGGGAGTATCACCTCCTTGGACCTGCTTGGATGCATCTGTGGATGCATGACAAGGTACAGTTGGCCTTCCTGACTGAATCTCCACACTGCCGGCCCATGTTCATCTTGGAGTCAATGATGACTCCAAGATCCTTTTCTGCCTCTGCACTGACAAGAAGCGAGTTCTCCAACCTGTAGGTATGGTGCTGGTTGCTCCTCCCCAGGTGCATTACTTTGCACTTGTCGGTGTTGAATCCCATCCTATTCTCATCTGCCCACCCCTGTAACCTGTCTAGGTCTGATTCCAGCCTATTCCTCCCTTCTAGCGTGCCCACATCCCCCCACATCTTAGTGTCATCAGCAAATTTGAACACGGTGCTTTTTACCCCCTCGTCCAAGTCACTGATGAAGATGTTGAACAGCGCGGGCCTGAGGACGG
>NW_017729032.1:90547275-90551547 GCF_001723915.1 Gavialis gangeticus
GTAGGGTGATGTGAGCCAGGGCCTCCTGCATTCTGGTTAGGAATTTACGTGAGCGGTGAGACCTGGCTGACTGCTCTTCCCAGCAGATGTCTGGAAAGTTCAGGTCACCCATGATGACCACATCCTTTGACTTCACTAGCTCTGTGAGCTGACTTAAGAATTCCTGGTCTAGCTCTTCCCCTTGGTTGGGAGGTCTGTAGTAGACCCCCACCGTTAAGTCTTTTTCTCCTCGACTGCCTTGTATTCTAACTGAAAGCACTTCAGAGTGCCCCTCCTCTGATTCTTTGCTAATTGGAAAGGATGTGTATTCCTCCTTAATATAGAGTGCCATGCCCCCACCTTTCCTTCCTATCCTGTCCCTCCTGTACATCCTATAGCCCTTGACACTCACCGCCCAGTCATGCGTTGGGTCCCACCACGTTTCGGTGATATTTAGGATCCTGAATACTTTATCCTAAGGTGAACCAGGGAGGCAAAACATCTCTGGGAATTTCTACACTACACCCCCAGCATTTCTAAGGAGGGATGCTTCACTGTGTGCCCTCTTCACCATCTTGTTTGCTCATAACAAAGCCAGGAATACAGCAGTGAAGGTATTCCAGGGGTGAACACTTCTTGTCATTCCTGAGACCTCTGCCTCAGGTATATCTGAGAGGTGTTGTGTCAAACACTGTTAGGGCAGCTTCACTGACCCATTTCTAGATTTGCTGTATGTGAATAGAAGAATGTTGGTTAGGCATGCATCTGCTCCGAGGCATGCAAAGAGCGTGATGTAGATTTACCTCACAGCTAGGTCCAAAATTATAATTTTCAAAACTTCCACATAATGTACCCTGGAGGCAGCTAATATCCCTAACAATGTTATTAAAATGCTGTAAGTCTTGCTTCTGGGCATGCTTTGAAACTGCTGCCCATACAGTGCTCAGCAGCTAGGCACATAGCTCACACCTAAGCCCCAGGAGAGTCTCAAACAGGAACTTTCTCCACCTATTTTGCTTGCAGAATCTGATCTGGTAGATGTTGTCAGGCTGCACCTAATGTATTGGGCTCCATGCAGAAATAGCCATAGATGGAGGTAAAAGTGTGCCCCAGCCAGCCTTTAAGTATCAATTCAGTGGCTAAAGCCCTCACCCAAAGTGATGAGTTCTAATTTCCTCCAATGCCTGAGAAAATTCAAATGTGCATTTTTACCTCTAAGGAATGGCCCAACCACTAGGCTATAGTCAATTCTTGGGTTGTGATATAGTATATTGGAGGGCAAGGACTCAATCTTTCCTGTTGAAACCATTCCACTTTTCATGCAATAATAAAGATTCATTGGACCAAAGAGAAACCATGATTCTCTAGGGATTTGAGCTGGGGGAGATAAGGATTCTAATCTCTGCCTAATGCCACTGGAGACAAGATACATTGGTCACTGAGAAAGGGAAGATTTAGTGTAAAATAATCTTAGCAAATTTAGCTGCTTGAAGACTTTGAAAAAGGCTCTTTATTTTAAAGCTAGTGCATTCCTGAGCCGAGCTTCACACATGCCCAGAAAAGGTAGCACATTACTTCAACCTGGTTGTGCAGCATCCAGAAGGAACAGGCATTTTAGTGGGGCTCTTTTTGGTGTTTTTATCTAATAGATGATTTAATCAGCTTTAACTAAAAGTGACAAAAAGCTCCGATGAAGCACCCAATCTTTACAGATGCTTCAGAGCTGGACTGAAGTAACATGCTGCTTCTTCTGGTAAAGCTGTTTTTGTTTTGTTTTGTTTTGTTTTGTTTTGTTTTGTTTTTAATGTCTGCAAGCTGCTTTGTGAAAAGGAAAAATTGAGATAACATGAAATAGAACAACATATTTAAAAGAAAAAAGAGAGGGAGACTTTCATGAATAGAAAAAATGGATAGCACATCTGTAAAAATTTAGTTAGAAACTTATTCTATGAAGTACATGGGATGGGGATGTATTTACTTCTGAGAAGAGATCCCTCCGTGATCTGGAAGCACTAAGAGCAGGTCTTTGGGGAAGCAAGCACTAGAATAACATTACCCAGAGCTGATGAAAGCATGGCTAGACACAGACTGGTGGGATGTCAGGAAAGTTGAGTTCAATGGGCTCCTATCAGATTTCACAACTGCTACACAAATATCAGAATATATATGGATTTGTGGTTCCAAAATCTCAGTTTCTTGGGGCTTGTGAGGCAGAACTCCACACCCTACCAAGAACCAAAACCTAATGTTTTGCTACTTAGTGTGCTTTCCCAGGAGTCTTTTGGCAGAAGAACAAAATCTGGTCCTAGGATACATAATCAAAGTATTTCATTTTAATCATGTGTGGGAATACACATTTCTGTCTTTGCTATTCTAAATATCCACCAGATGTCAGTGCAAGCTTACAAAAGAGCCAAAAACTTTACTTAAGATACTGTGTTTTAAGTACAAATCTGTTCTATTCTCAACATAATATTGAAGTACAACTTACAATCATAAAACTAGTGTAACTGAAAGGAAATAACTTCAAATGCAAACTAGTGTAAGCCATTCTTTAACCTTTGTAGAGGTGGGAGATTGGCAGGGGTATTTAGTTCTTCCAGTGATACTGAGAAAACTCTCTGGCTGGTGAGTCTTGTTCTGTCATCTCATCTCCCTTTCACATCCATCACAGGCTCATGGCCAAATCAGCTGTTAGATATGGAGTGAAGAAGATATTTTTCTCTTGCCAGTCAAGATGGCAAGGACCCTTGGACTATTTTTCCTTTCACCGTTCTCTGTAACATGAGGCATAGTTTTGTTGTTGCCGTGAACTATGAGTATATAACAGATTCCTTGCCATTGTAATGGCCAATGCATTGGTGGCACTTTTTTCCCCCTCCTATTCTCTTTCTGTAGCACATTTTACGTTGACTTGTTTTGTTTTGTTGGGTTTTTTTTTTGTTTTTGCTTAATCAGATGCTTTCTGGCTATGGTTAGAAAGAAAAGCCAGAGCAAATAGTCTGGTAGATTCTTTTTGGATAAATGTTTGCCTGTAAATTTAGGGGATTAGCCTGGGCAACCCAGGCTGTCTCTTTGTATCAGATGTTACTATTATATTTATATATAAAATGAGGTAAGAGGCATATAAGTCTGTAATGCCCTCCCCCAAGACACACACACGCCTTCCCTCCACTTTTTTGGTTTATTAAGTTTAAACTAAAACTCTTCAGGCTATTTTTTGTAACAGCAGTTTAAACAGGAAATTTTAAAATGCTTTTTCATTGACAAGAAGGGATATATTGCATATGAATAATAAGGTTTTTTTCACCTAAATTTTCATAAGGTATTTTTACAAAGTATTAATGAGCATATGCAGAGCCAGCTTGACGCAATATGTTGTGATGTCTTCTTCCAAATGTTGAGCCTACCAGAATACTATGTAGTAGCAACATACCTACTGCAGGATCCAAGTACTGTTCAATTTGATGGGAATTTGATAAATTCTTCAGACATTAGAATGCGTTTTAGACTGCCTTCAGCTCTGTGTTTGAACATTGATGAGCACTACAGGACCCTGATCTTGATTCAGGCCTATGCATGTTAATTTTATATAAATCCTGAAGCAATATCACAGTAACTGATGTCATAAGATGACAGAAGTGGTACATTTACATTATACTTTTCCAGAGATAGTTAGCTTAAAATCAGGCAAAAGGTAGGTTAGGGTGGCAAGTGGTTCAGAGATGCATGAGAAATACTGTAATTGGGTGTGGGGGGGGGGCAACCAGGTCACCAGCCCTGGTCACTGATTCAGTGCGGGTGCCAGAATGACAGCCTACAGTGAGCCTACATTACTTCCACAGCCTGTGCTGGAGAGCCTTGTGCCAAGGTAGCGGTAGCAGCCCATACTGCTGCAGCAACTTACATGTGAAGGTAAGTAATCTCCAACCCTCCCCTCTCCCTTCCCCTGTCCATGCCATTCTAGGCCCCCAAATTTAAAGTTACATCTCTAGGCATGAGCTTTCATATGCAACAACCTAGTTTAATCAGATACTATTAAGAGACTAGCAGAAATAGACAGATATATAGAAAAGAGACAGGGAGATGAGACACTGCCAAGGAAGTTTCATAGTTTCATAGTTTCTAGGGTCGGAAGGGACCTGAGCAGATCATCTAGTCTGACCCCCTGCCATGGCAGGAAGAGCACTGGGGTCAAATGACCCCAGTAAGGTGGTCATCCAACCTCCTCTTAAAAACCCCCAGGGTGGGAGCCTGCACCACCTCACTTGGAAGCTGGTTCCAGACTCTAGC
>NW_017729032.1:90551828-90563005 GCF_001723915.1 Gavialis gangeticus
CAGGGAGGTGGCAGTTCTGGTCCTTACTGAGGAAGACAGAGGCAAAGAAGTTATTAAATATGTTGGCTTTGTCGTCTGGCGTGACAACCAGATTCCCCGACTTGTCCTGCAAGGGCCCCACATTTCCTGGGGCCTTCTTTCTTCTCCCTATGTACTAAGTTAAATCAGTGAATTGAGGTAAACAAGGCAGTTAACACCTGAAGGGACCAGTCTTGTTTACTACAATTCATCTAACAAATGCTGTAAAAGCTCACACCTCTTTGAACCCATTAGTCTCATAGGGTATGTACATGTGCAACATTTAGATCTCCCTAACCAAAGTTAGGGAGATCTAAATGCCCCTGTAAGCAAGTATTCACAGTGCTTTAAAAATGCCCCTCCCAATCTAGTTGGTTAATATCATACGTGAACTAATGTTAGATTGGCAAGGGGTTAACTCAACTAGCAAGGGTTAACCTGGCCTAGCGAACACTTGCATGAGCCCCCCAGAGTTGATAAAATCCAGGCACCCTCCACAGCCCTGTGGGCTTTGCTATTTTATTGCTACCCCCAGTCCTGACCGGGTTATTCCCAACACCTGAACTACCCTCCACAGGCTGAACGTTTCCTGCCCCCTCCAGACCAGCCAAACCCCATCACACCCACTAGATTCTCCCCCCGTGGACCCAACTCCCTGATCCCACCACCCCCTCCTTCCCCCCCAACTTGCTTACCTCTGGCTGCCTGCATCTCCTCCCAGCAAATGGCAAACACTTGCACTTACAGGATCTTGACTCAGGTTGAGATGGATTACACTAAGCCACACTTTTTCAACCTAAGGTGCCACCCTGCCCTACTTTGCGTTATACCTTTAGATAGAGGAGATTGCATTGTCTTCAATGTACAAGAGTTCTTCTCCTGACTCCCCTAACCCAGATTTCCTGTGGGACACTAAGTAAACCACTTACAAATTTATGTAAAAGTTCTTGAAATCAGTGGTGGGATGCTCTTAATACTACCTTGTTTCAACTACCTTATGGTAAAATGGTGAGAACATTTTTGTAACCCATAAGAGCATTGCAAAAAAATTTGTTAATGTTTATAATGTGTGCTCAGATTATTGAATGGTATCTGCTCTGAAAGTTCAAGGCATTCATATTATGTAAATAAAATCAATTTTAAATGCATTATTATCTTAACTTTTTTACATAGGGAAATTTTATTTTAAATGTGATTGACAAGGAATATTTTTAAAAATGAGTTTCACATACCAGAGAGATAGGCAAACAGATATGGATATTTTTTCAGATGCATATATCACTCAAAAATGAGGTTAAAATTCCCTACCTGAAGTCAACATTTAAAGCCCGTTAAAAATAAAGATACCTATAAACTTAAACAAATAAATCTCCTACCTATCACATCCAAGAATTTAACGCTAACGCTGTTGGCAGCTGCCTTGAGATGCCTCACTGATTTCTGTATTCCTCTGTATGAGATGATATCTCATACACAAATGAGCATAAATTAAACTCTTCTTCATGACAGTTTAAGTTGTAGAACATAACCACTCACTTTTGTTTTGCTGCAAAGCTGACACCTTTGCTTCCCTGCCTCATTTCATGACATTGCATCAAATATGTCACTTCAGTCACTACTTTTGAATACAGCTGAAGTTAATACAATTGTTTTGTTTGACTAGTTTGATACTTCTTGCATTGATGTATTGTTCTGGCAGTACGCCTTTTTAATGCCACTATATGTTCAATAAATGGTAGATATTTTCAATGAGTTTATACATTTTTTAATTCTAAAGAAATATTTTAAGCAAATATGTTTTCATACGTTGCAGGTCTATGAATACATATACATTACTTTGAAAGTTTATGAATTTAATAAGGAATAATCTAATTTCTAGAAACCTTTTTAAGTAAATGTACAGACTTTAAAATGTATATTTAAAAAACATCTAGGTTTAGTACCACTTTCTTTTAGAGTCTATACATTTTCCTTGCAGAGTGCTTTGTCTCTTCTACATGAATACCACTGATTCACCAAGAAGATACACACACACAAACACATAGACATATATACACACACACACACACACACACACACACACAACCTAATGGCAGCTGAATTTCATAAAGGAAATATTTCACTGAAACCTGAGAAATGTTATAAATTGTTATTTGATAAATTGACCCAGTAGACAATGAATTTGTTAAAATCAAATGATAATTCAGGTTCTGAAGCTGAATCCTAGGGTAGAGAGCCCCCTTCTTAGAAAATATCACTGAAGGATCTTTGCAGTTTTTAGAAAGCATGTTGCAGTATGCTAAAGAAATGTAGTAAGTAATAGGTGATGGTACATTTGAATATATATTTTATATACAAGCATGGATCAAATCTTCAGGAATTCATGTTTTAAGCAGGGAGAAAGACAAATAGAGAAAGTCAAAATGCTAATGTTGTTAGGGTGGAAAGTACTAAGCCTTAAACAAAGAAAAGGAGCCAGTAATGTTGGTAGACCAAGCCAGGAAGATACATATGCCAACTACTTTGGCCCCAGTATATCCAGTACATTTCCAGGCGTTCCCAAAGTGTGCCCCACAGGCAAAATGTGGCTCACAAGACTCTTTGATATGGCCTGACACCCAGGATTGCCCTTTGGAAATGGCCCTTCAGGAGCAAAAGTTTTTGAACCCTTGGAGTAGAAGAAAACAAGGAGGTAAATGAAGGGTTTGAATTTTGGGAACAATAAGATAGATTACTTGATTAGTTTCAGTAACTCATAAAAGGCTGCAATGAAAATCTGAGTAGATAAAATAGAACAAGAGAGAGGAGGTCTTTGCTAGCCTAGCTAATCATAGGAAGCCAAGCATCATAGGAGAGGTAAAATCTCTCTTCCTAGTCCAGTTGCAAGTATTCTGATCAAATACTTATAACTATACATACTTTGTGTATGTGACATTAATAAGTATTACAGCATTGCCATTTAATATGTAGTTGGTATTCTGTTATGGGATTTTAGGATGTTTGTTACCAGTGAGCACATCTACATGTGAATATTAATGCAATGCAATATACACTGGAACAGTTTGTGCTGGAGTTTATTGTTCCTGGGAACAGCATTTACATGTGCACTCAGGACTGCAGCATGTTGAGCCAGGGCAGCACAGCCCCAGATGGCAGGGGGCCCTGGGGTCAGCCAGTCCACCCAGAGCTGCTCTGACCCAGCTCAACTTGCTGCAGAGGGGCTGGCTAGCGCATGAGGGTGTTTCAGTGCCAGGCTAGCTGAAGCACCCTCATGAACCAGCCAGCCCCATCAGCATCTACATATCCATTCTGGTGGAGTAAATAACTCAGGTGTAGTGTCATACTTGTATCTAGCAGTACCAACTTGTGGCAGAGTTAATTAGTTTACTTCTGCCTAATAGCTGTGCATGTGTAGACCAGTGATGCTTTACTGCAGAGCTGATTAGGCAACACCACAGTAAGTGACTCATATAGATGCTCCCAGTAACTATATGACTGCTACTGGCCTTTAGATTTAATGAAGGAATTTTAGCTGAATTACTGACATGGAAAATCAAATTCCAACAGCAGCAGCACCCGTAATCTCTTTTATAGGGAAGAAGGACAAGAGCTAGCTGTACAGCTGCCAAAATGTGTTATACTGTCTGAAGGTGGAGGGTGGTCACAGTACTCCAGAATGTATTGATTCAGTTTCTCTCTCAAATAGGGCTTTCCAGCAGTGCCTAGGAACAAGTGAAAGTTATTAGGGTGATACTGTGGCAAAAATACAATCCGTCTTTCCTTGGGGGTGGATCCCCTACTGGCTCAGGTGTGGTGGCAGGGCTGCACAGTCTGGTACACATAATTTAATGTAATACAAAAACAAGGTAATCTCATTTATTATATGGTTATGTTTTGTAGGATTCAAAATAGCCTCCAATTCTGCTGACTTTTTAGCAATCTGTCAAAAGGAACATACTTGCTTTCTTAGTTGTGCCCATTCTCATTTTTTTCAGCACAAGGATAATTGAAATCCCATGTGATCAGTATTCTAGCTATTATACCGTCTTTGCTTATCTCCATAAACAGCGCCTAGTCTGCTGCTGCTTTTCACCCTGGAGATATAAGTTTTTGTTTGAAAAACTCTTCTTCAAACTTTGCCTACCTTTTATTTCTGTTCAGTTTGCCTTGCAGTTTCTGAGAACATTCTGCCCTGTAACAATGGGGAGTTATATTTCTTTTAATTAATTCATAAGCATCATCTGGTCTACATGATATTTATTCCCTAACAGAATTAACCATTATTTCATTCAAAAACTTATAAAAAACTAAAGTAATGTTGTAATGGTTGTGAGGATGAGCACAAAAAGTTAGGGGAAAACTAAGCAACCCAGCACAGCAATGCAGTTGTCAGCAATGTGTTCTCAGAGTTAGACACCTTTCAAACTGACATAATCCTTATTTATCCATGGATCTTAGGGCTTTTGCGAATTATCCTTTTTAGAATCCTATGATACTATGATATGTTCAGCATTAATACTACTCAGAGTAGACGTGAGGCAAATGCATGATTCCTGGTTTACTGACTTATGCATATTTAACTAGGGCAAAATATATTTTGATAGAGAAAAATAGAAGTAGCAAAATGAAGAATTTTGAGTCAGGTGCTGTAACTCTGAACAATGATTAGTTAAGTGGAGATAGGAAATGCAAGTAGACATGTCAGACAGTTATGAGTGAATATGTAAGAAACATTATTATACATGTTCAAAAGGTGCTCTTTCTGTGATTTATTACTTGATTTAATTTGGGAGGTTTTCACAGGAACAGTGAAACATCTGCGTGTTTGCTTGAACATCCTTTCGTCAAACTTGAATTTTAAATTCATTACGACTTTTTATGGTGTAAAGCACTGCTCAGCAGGAGAGAAAAGGTGTCATAATCAAGTCCTAGGTTGCTAATTCAAACTCACCCAGAACATGGGCATGGAAGCTGGAATTTTAATGAGTTTTTTTATTCTTAAGACCTTTTTACTCACAGTGCCTCTGTGGTTACACTTAAAGTTTATTCTGTTTCGTAAGATGTGCAAGAGATTCTTCCTATAATTTAAATGCAGTTTATTACTCATATAGTAATACAAATGGGACAAATTTTGAATAGTGATCATTGTATGTTACTGTTGAAGTATTAGATATTTTCCCCCCTGCATCATCACTCTGAGGGTGAAATTACATGTTACATTTAGACCATACTAAAGCTATGGTATCTTACGCAGTGTCAAAGTTAGAACATGCTGTGAGCAGTCACTCATTAAAAGTCATTACCATTTCTTGCCTGTTCAGGTCTGACTTGCCACTTAGAGGTCTGGTGAGCAGGGGCATGGCTAGGAGCCAGGATACCTGGACTCTATCCCTGGTTGGGGAGGAAGGTGCTGGGATCAGTGCTTCCTGAGATGCTGGCAGACTGCAAATTTGTTGTTTTATCTCAGTAGAGCAGATCAAAGTTATCCTAACACAACCCAGAGTTGACCTTTGCCTGAAGTGGCATAACTTTGAGAAGCTCAGAGGTCACTTAGCACAAGTTAACAAGCTTTGATGTGTAGATGCTTGTGTTTTAAGTGCCCTTAGTATTGTCTAAGTGTAATGGGCATCTTTACCCTTTGTCTAGAAATGGTAGCCTAGATCAATGAGGTCCTGATCAGGGCCTCCAGGTACTGTGATAATACTACAACTATTACAGCTATTACTAACATATCCATACAGGGCACATCTACACGTACACCTGACTGCACAGTTGTTAATTGCTTTAGCAAGTACTAAATGACTGTACAGTAACTGCTGCTTAACTGCACAGTCCCGGTGGCACACGGGTCATTTCTGACCCTACTGTGAGTAGTGGTAGCATCGTGATTTGTGCCTGCCGATGCTATGTTGCTATAGTGACCAGCTTTATCACTGTAGCCCATAACTACGGCAATGTAGTGCCTCAGGTAGACGTGCTCACAGTCTATGATTTACAAAGACTAACACTAGTGCTCCTGGATACTCAGCACTTAAAAAAAATTAAGTCACCAACTTAGTTTCCTAAATGAGGACTAAGGGAACCTAACGTTAGACAACCAAAATTTGTAGGTCTTGGTAATCAAATCTACTTGAATATTTTTAGTGTGACGAATAGGCATTCAAAAGCAGAATCTTTTTAATGAAATAGCTAGACACTGTAAACAATTTCAAGTCTTGCAGCTGTTATATTTAAGTCTGCTTATTCCCCTCAGAAGTTTGAGGAAGATTTTTGTAAAAGTTCAATTAATCCCTCTAGCCAGGAGTCTGAGGAACAAGGGCTTCTGCTTTACTGCTCTCTTGATGCTTGTTTGAGCCTTAAAGCCTCATGCTCTTGATGTTGCACTAAAACAGATGCTTTTATGCTCTTGACTTCTGACTGTGTAGGGAAAGATGTTTTTGTTGTTTTATTATTCCACCCCCAAAATGTCACTGAATCTAAGTTAAGATTTAATGGACCAGATCCCAAGCTGATATAAATCAATTTATAATAACTGGGATTCTGCCTCAGAATCATGTTTAGCCAGTTTCTAATGCATACAAGCTTCTTGACTTTATACTAAGCCTTTCCCAAGAGCTTTTTCATGTAAGTTCTTTCTAGACCACTGGTTTCTAACATTATGACCACTCATGCATTCTACAGGAGTGTCCAGATGAGTGTATACATGCAGGGACATGCATTTGCAACATCAAAAATAGTAGCAGCACATATTTTTGTGGTCACTTTGTGCCCCAGGGCCCGCCCCTGCACCCATAATCTGATTCATGCCAAATTGTTGGCAGGAGACAGAAGGGGCCAAGGTGCTGGCCCAGCAGCCTTACTTGGAGTCCTGGGGACTTCCCAGGACAGCAGTGGTACGAATACAGCTGCACAGAGCCTGGCCAGCAGCCAGAGCATGGCTCTGAATGGCTAAGCTCCGTTTCTGGTGGTGCACACTGCTGCCACATGTGTGCCACCACTTTTTTTCACAACTTTTTTTTACACCAGATCTTCTCAGTGTCAAATTTTGGTGCTGCGCTTCAAATTAACAGCATGTCCAATGGGTGCACATGCACCACATATTGTTTGCAGTGCCTCAAATAGCATTGAGGCATCACAAACCACACATGCACACTTGTCTAGACATTCCCTGCAGGGGATGACATAAGGCCGCAAGCAACTCCTTACCACAGATATGTTTCAGGTAGCATTCCTTTCAAAATATGTGCATTTAAATTAGGTACAATGCTTGGAGACTTATGGAGAAAGTATTGAAATACATGAATGATTTTAAAAGTGGAAAATCTATCACAATTATTAACAACAATTTTTTTATTTTCAAGGCACCATTTTCTATCTCATCAGTATACCTGGAACATTTTACAATATAATTTAAAAATTTACTTTAATCAATTTTGTGATGCATCATTAGCTGATACATGGGATACATTTTTTTTTAATGTTGTAACTCTGTATACCTCCATAGGTACCATGTTTTCTTTCCGTTTAGGCTCCTGTTAAGGGCAATATAGTTACCAACTCTGCTAGTTGTGTTGTGCTCTCTTCCCTGATCTAGTCTAACCACCAGTGCTGAGGAATCATAAGACATAACATATTTGGCAAAAAGGACAGGATAAATAACTTAATTTAAATAAATAATTAAGTAAAATTGCCATGACAAACCCAAAGTTGTTTGATCAAATGTAAGTCTTTTTAAATGTATGGAAATGAAGGTCCAAGTTCTTTTCAGAATATTTCCTTCACTAAACCATTACTGGTTTTGTTGCCATGCTGCCAAAACCAATTGGTTATTATCACTGTAAAAAGAGTTGTCAAGAATGAACTTGTAGGATAAATACAGTTAAAAGCCAACAAATTATGTGGTGATGGTGATGATGACATCGAATATTTTGATTTTAGTTCTGCTGACCTGAAAAACTGATATATAAAGATGTGCCAGGTAACAATTTAATTATTTTAAACATAAAGACTCCCTCAACCTAGACCATTATGATTGGAACATCCTCCAACATTTACTTTTAACATCAATGTAAATTCCACAATCTACCTTTCATTTTACTGCTCTGGACTGATGTAGGGAAGGTATATGAAAATATGCTCCGAGAACCATTGCCCATTAAACAGCTGGAAAGACCCATAACTGAACAAAAACTATGAGTTCAATATATTTTTATAATCCAGCTAACTTCACTGATGCCAGAAATGGCCAGTCAAAAGCAACTTTTAAAAAATCCCTAGTTTCAGCTCCCATTAGATTCTGAGATGTTTCTGTGAATCACTGCAAGAATATATTAATTCTATGATAGGACTTGATTTTGAGGAGTCCATTTGAGCCTGAGACTGCACAGGAGCCTGAGATTTCACTCAGGTTACCTACTTTATGGAAGAGTGCAAGAGCTACTACTCTACTGAAAAGAAGGCCAACACCATTGCCATTAGACACACACAAACTACCCATAACAGATTGCCATGGGTTGCCAATCTTTCTTTTCTTTCTTTTTAAAATCCTAAACAGTCCTAGGTAGGAATTAGACACTCAGTATACACAAGGCAACAACATTTTGGGGAACATACAGAAGCCATTCTTTAGGGATCTAAGTTCGTTTTTGCCAAAAACCTATGGCACTGATTAGGCAGGAATTTAGTAGATCACTCATTTATATCTTGGGGTGTAGCTTCTGCCTAAAGTGCGCCTACATCCCTTTTTGAATCTTGCCCTACATTACAAAACATGTATGCACAGGTTAAAAGAAGCTTACATAAGACCACTAAATGTTTTCTTAGGGCAGAAAGCACTGATTAATAGAGCAATATTTCAAAAGATTATTCAAAAGACGTGTCTGAGTTAAATGAGGAATCTGGCTTATTTTTGCCTATTATAAAGGTGAGACTACTATAATTAATATGATTAGATAACTTAAAATAATAAAGGAACAATATATTTTGTTTGAATATCAGTAAAACAATACTCACAGTTAAGCTATGTTAGTCAAAATAAACACCCATGGCAAGTGATATTTCTACTGCTTGTCACATTTAAAATTGAGTTGAACAAAACAGTGGAAAATGTATCATGCTAAACAACTGTGTATTGCAAAGCTGATAGACCACATGACCCCAAATGATTTTTTCTTCCCATTCTGCTACTCAAAACTTGTCCTTCTCCAATTCAAAGCAAGATTCTTATGTGCAGTATATTATCAAATGCTTTATTCATAATGTAGCTACCACAACATGCTGTGCAGAGCTTTGAAACGCTTCATGAATATCCTTTGATGTGTATAGTTGGACTTCATTGAAACAATTTTAGCCCATCCAGGCTCATTATTCTAGAGAGTATTTTGCAAGGAAGTTTTTATAACAGACAGCAATGGTTTTATAACAATTCTTCTTACATTGACACTTATAGAATAGAAATTAAATACTGGAATGAGCCAAAGGAAACCATTAAAAAGTCTGTTCATTTAGATGACAATTACCAACTCTAACACTAATGAACCCTTATTTTTTTATATTATTTGGTTATCTAAGATGATATAGCTTAACAATCATGAAAATGTAGTATTAGGGCTGTTTGTAAAATTTGTTTATGTCATATGTCAACAGTTCCATTTCATTCCATGAAGAAATCACATCCTTGCGTATAACATAATTGTGCTACTTTATAAACCATCCCATAATTATTCTGGAATCTAAATTTTCAGTTTTTAAACAGCAGCACAGCAATGACTATTTCCACCAACTAAGGATATTATAACATTTCTTTCAGCTTCTTGATTGCACAGAAACCTTTCAAAATGTAAAATAAGGTGAGTTTGTGATGCTTTCCTGGCTAGGTACAGACAGTCAAAAAGCCTGAGGCTGAATCAATTCAGTCTTTGCAGGTTAATCTAAATTGCACAGATTAAATCAAAACAAAAGTGAACAGACTTTTAACTTTGATTCAGGAAATGCAGTCACATATCTGCAGTGGCTCAGGCCAGAAGCTGGGTGTTCACTTCCTCTTCCTGCTGCCCTGAAGGTCTTTGGGATTTGCAGTCCATAATTACAGCAGCAGGACTCTGCAGGGTTTTTCATCATTTCCTCTTCCTGCTTCCAACTACCTCTGGGATTTGTAGTCCATAGTTGCAGCCAACAGTAAGTTTGAGCATGGGAAGGGATGTTTAATCTCCCCTCCTTGGCCCCAGACCCCAGCTGGGTTTTCTGTGGTGGGGACAGTCCCCACCTTGTAGTTTGGGCTGCATACCCAGCTGGGCTTTCTCCCCTCCCCTTGTCAAACAGCCCTTACTGTTCCAGCTAGGGAGTAGAGGGGCAGGACCAACCCCACTCTCAGGAGCAGACAGCCCAGCCCAGGACTGCAGAGCATGCTGGGATACTGGAGTACTTTGATTTAACTCAAACCAGGAAGGGGTCTGGGACAGAAGTTTCATAAACCAGCTTCATAGATTTCATAGACATTAGGACTGGAAGGGACCTCAGAAGATCTTCAAGTCCAGCCACCTGCCCCAGGGGCAGGAAGTCAGCAGGGGTCACAGGATCCCAGCAAGATAAACATCCAAATGTGTCTTGAAGGTGTTCGAAGTAGTTGTTTGAATCACCTCTGGTGGCAGTCTATGGCAAACGTTGGAGTGTCAGACAGCAAAGAAGTTCTTCCTTCTGTCCAGCCTGAAATGGTCATGAAGGAGTTTGTGACTGTTTGACTGTGTCATCCCTTGGGGTGCTCTGTTGAACAGACATTCTCTTAGATCCGGTGAGTACCCCTTATAAACTTATAGGCAGCCACCAGATCACCCCTGAGCCTGTGCTTTTCCAGGCTGAAGAGTCTCATAGCTCTCAGCTTCTCATTATAAGGTCTGTTTTCCTGACCTCTGATCATGCACGTGGCTCTCCTCTAGACTCTCTCAAGCTTCTCTAAATCCTTTTTGAATTGTGGAGCCCAGAATTCCAGCTGTGGCCTCACCAAGGCTGAGTACAATGGGAGAATGACATCCTGGAGTTTGCTTGAGAAGCATCTATAGATGCAAGCAAGCATTTTGCTTGCTTTACTAGCTGCAGCATCACATTGATGGCTCATGTTCATCTTGTGGCCAATAACCACTGGGCCTATAAGTATGTTGCAG
>NW_017729032.1:90568005-90570328 GCF_001723915.1 Gavialis gangeticus
GCTGCAGGTTTTTCCTCCCAAGGTGGAGAACCTTGCATTTTTCAGTGTTAAACACCATCAGGTTCTCATCCACCCATTTCCTGAGCCTGTCAAGGTCAGGCTGGATTACCCTCCTGTCCTCAGGTGTGGATGCTTTACCCCAAAGTTTGGTGTTGTTGGCAAACTTGGCCAATCTGCTTCTGACACTAATGTCCACATCATTCATGAAGATATTGAATAGTATAGGCCCAAGGACATAGCCTTGAGGGACCCTACTGGTCACAACACACCATGACAATTGACTTCTGTCAACTACCACACTCTGGGTCTGATCGCAGAGCCAATTGCCCAGCCAGTGGATTGTGGTGAGGCCGAGGCTGCAGTTGGCCAGTTTTGCTAAGAGGTGATCATGGGATACCAGATTGAAGGTTTTTTTAAAGTCAAGATATATGACATCAATCTCTTCTCCCTTCTCCAGGTGATAGGTCACCTGGTCATAAAAGAAAATAAGATTGGTTAAGCAAGACCTACCAGCAACAAACCCATGCTGGCTATCCCTCAAGATGTTGCCACCGGTCAGTCTGTTAAGAATGGCCTCTTTGATAATTTTTTCTAAGACCTTCCCCCGGATAGAGGTCAGGCTGATGGGCCTATAGTTTGCCGGATCTACTTTTCTCCCTTGATTAAAGATAGGCACCACATTAACCTTCTTCCAATCTTTGGGCATTTCATCAGAGCACCAGGAGTTTTCGAGTTTGAGCCAAATCAGTTAAGTCTACATTCAACCAGGTTTATCTTAAACCAGTTTCAGCCATTTTGAAACTGGTTTGTGTGCACGGAGCTTATGTTCTGTTACAGGTTTAAACCAGTTTCTGATCACTTAAACTGGTTTATGTGTAACTTCTGCCCCTTCTTGTATTTGAAAATTTTTAGACAATAGCCACAGGCACTAAGTTAGTTACCTTAAAGTCTTAAGGTAATTTATGGAAGAGATCTTTAACATGTATCAGGCAGAGAGGACAAGAGATGAGAGGAAATACTTGAAAAAACAGTGCTCACACACAACAAACATATTTGTCTCATGCATGGGAGGATCCAGGATTTCAGCAAGGAGGGTACAGCATTCACAATGAAGAAAGCTCAATGCACATATACCTCACAGCTAAAGGGCACGTGGCTGCATCTCATGATAATCCTGGATGCAGAAGCTCAAAGTTCTCTGAATTCACCAGCTTGTTGGCATGGGCTTTGGCCAGAGTCCTTGCTTTGGTATGGCTCTGGAGGCAGGGGATGAGCACTGCTGTTTTTCACTCTTCCCCTCCTTCTCCCCTCTCCACATACTGAATTCAGTAGCAGAGATAAATAGGGGACAAGTTAAGCCCGTCTTTTCCTCTATTGCCAAATTTAACCAGGGGAAGGGGGAGGAGAAAGAGGAAGGGTAAACAGCACTGGTGCTGACCTGTTGGGCTCTGAAGCTGGGTGAAAGCAACAGCTGTAGGCAGAGCCCACATCAACCAGCTGTTGAGCTCACAGCGCATGCAGAGCTCCCTGCAATATTTGCACTGACATGCCAGGGGGCTCTAAGCTCACCATGCATGTGCCACACAGCCCAAGTGGGGGAGAGACTGTACCTCTGCACCCCTTTGGATCTGCACAAGGTGTCATGCATAAGGAAGAATCCAGTCCTTTTCTGGAACATATAAACATGGAGAAATGTAGATTTACTGCTCTCTCCCTTTGCAAGTTGCCATTTTATGCTATGTTGATGACTATCAAATCTAACTCATGATGACAAAGCTTTCCCTACGCTTGCAGAACTACATCTGAAAGTGTACCTATGTAGAATACGGCTACATCCACTTAAGTGTGGATGTTCCCAGGGGACAAGTAGTGGTGATATACCTTGCCCCAGGTGAGGTAAGAGAGGCTGGGGCCAGCACTGTGCCTTATTGGGAGTTCTCCCTGAGCTGCAGCAGCAGTTTTGCCATGTAAAGCCTGACCAGCAGCCACAGGATGGCTCCAGTTAGCCTGGCTCCACTTTTGAGCAGCACACGCTGCCATGTGTGCATTGCTTTGCATTTTTTTCTGCAGGTTTTTTATGACCCCTGGATATCCAGGGGTCAGAAAAAACACAGAAAGAGAAAAAGTGGAGCAGTGCATATACAGGCAGCATTCCCTTGCATCATGGAGAACATCTGAATGTGCAGTATGTGATGCTGCAGATGTGTTTGCAGCACCACATACCACCTGTGCTGGCCCCAACAGTATATAAAGGTGTCCTGGTGAGCAGCTCAGATCTATCTCAGCTCAGGAGTTTCTGAGGCCCAGCCAGTTGATATCTGGG
>NW_017729032.1:90575328-90576944 GCF_001723915.1 Gavialis gangeticus
CTGTTAAAGCAGTAATACTAGGAGCACAGCCACAGCCCTAAGAAGGGTCTTGCTGTTCCCAAAGAAGACTGGTCCAATTCAGGTGAACCCATAAGGAATAAAATGAAGACTGATCTGAGATGGAACCAAAGCTTAGAAAGAAAACTTGGTAGGAAAGAAATGAGGAAAAGTGGAGCAGTGCATATACAGGCAGCATTCCCTTGCATCATGGAGAACATCTGAATGTGCAGTATGTGATGCTGCAGATGTGTTTGCAGCACCACATACCACCTGTGCTGGCCCCAACAGTATATAAAGGTGTCCTGGTGAGCAGCTCAGATCTATCTCAGCTCAGGAGTTTCTGAGGCCCAGCCAGTTGATATCTGGGGGGACTACCCCTTGTGCCAGCTGGACTGCTGAAGCAGCCCCTGCACCCTCTACCCACTGCAGCAGTCTGGAAGTGGGGGTTACTGTCTGGCTGTGACCTGTTGCCACCTGCGACAGCATCTGCCCCCTTAGACCTGTGGCTCCATGGCTACGCACCTGCCAGACCCAGATGGGGACCACATAGCAACCTTGGCTGTGGTACAGGAACTGTAGCAGAGCTATCTGCACCTCTGGCCCAGGTGTTAGTGGGCCATGGCTGCACAGTTGGCCTTCAGACACCACTGCTGTCATGCCTTCTGGTGCCCCTGCCCTGCCATCTGGACAGCTATTGCTCAGATGTGCTTCCTGTGGCAGCCCATGTTGAACTGTCAAAGCATGTCTTCCTGGCCCCAAATGGCCAGGTCAGCCACCTCTTCTGTCTTCTAGCTGGGTCCCCAGTGCTGGCCCTGGGTAGGCTTCTCTGCCCAGGTCTCACCACTTGCCACACTAGCAGAGATCCTGGTGTTCCCTGTTTAAAAATTGAAAATTCTCTTGTACGAAACCCAAATTCTCTCATTAAAATACCCCAAATTGATGTTCTTCCATGGTTAAAATAAAATGTCACTATATATACAGAAAGAGGTCACTTGGACAATGTTTTATTGATATATTTACAATTTTAAAGCAATTTGAAAATCTATAAGTGCCTCTATCTTCATAATAAAATAAATTCTAAATATCTATACAGTTTGACTCCTGCTTTTGTTTTTTCATCTTAGAAAAATCAGAGCTGCCCTTGCCTCCTTTGCTCACCAGGATGTGGGGTGCTGAGCAGCACTGATATATCAGTGCCCTGCCCCTGACCAGGCTCTTGCCCCTTACTCCCAACCCACAGCCCTGCCAGTGCCCCTCGCTCCTGACCCACAGCCCTTGCCTGCCCCCCACTAGCTCCCTCCTGGAAGCAGCTCCATCCCAGAACCAAGTCCAGCTGCAACTGCCCCACATGCTGCTTTGTGGCTCTGAGCAGTGCCAGCCCTTTCTGTTCTGCTTCCTACACATGTGCCCAGGCTCCAGCAATCCCCATGCTGTTCCTGGGAAGCCCTTGATTGGGGCTCAGGGACTGGGTTGGGCAAGCCCCTTCCAGGCTGGCCTCTCCCTGCACAAGCTGTTCTAGGGGAGCAGTGGGGCTCTAATCCCAGCTCTGGCAGCCTCTCCTACTTGGAGCACTTACCCTATCCCCCACCTCCATCTCTTTCTCTCTGTTCTCACAC
>NW_017729032.1:90576991-90614449 GCF_001723915.1 Gavialis gangeticus
TGTTCTCACACACACCCCTGCTGCCACCTCCCCCCCTCCCCCCAGCCCATCACACAGCCAAGTGGTTCCTGAGACCAGAAGCCCCCCCCACCCCCAGCTGGGGCTGCATGTTCCAGCACTGGTGTGAGCACAAGGCAGGGATGCAGTGTGGCAGTTGCCATTGTAGCTGCGGCTCCTGCCACAAGTTCCCATCCCATCCCATCCAGCAGCTGGGCATGCAGGGTTTGAGATTTGTAGGAAGGATGTGGGGTTTGGGGAAGAAGGGGAGTATGTAGGGAGGTGGGGGTGGGTGTAGGAGCAGGTGTGGAGCTGGTGGGGGTGAGGTTTGGGGGAGTGTGGGGCTTGTGCAGGAGTTTGGGTGTGTGGGGCTTGTAAGTAGGTACGTGGGTGTATCTAGGGAGTTTGTGGGGCTGGTGCATGTGTTTCAGGGTGTGGGGTTTGTGGGTGCATTGTGGGTGGGACTATGTGGGGATGGGGGGATTGTGGCAGAGGTGTACCCCCCATGAACAACCCAGAAAGGCTCACAATCCCCACCACCCCAGTAGCAGCAGCAGCTGTTGGGGTGCTCTTGGCCACTCCTGGCAGCACAGCAATGCCTCACTGGACATGGTGCAGGGTGCTGTCATCCTGCTGGTGTGCACCCTCAAACAGAACAAGGTGGGTCTTGCTTTCACCCACAGCTCCCGGCAACACAAGCAAGTCATGTGCCGTCTGGCTGGGCTGGGTCCTGCCTCCGTGTGCTCCATGTGCCATCAGGCTAGCCTGGCTTCATGGAGGCAGGATCCAGCCCAGCCTGAGGGTGCACCACTTATGTGTTTGGTGCTGGGAGCCATGAGTGACAGCAAGACTTTTTCATAGATTCATAGATTCATAGATTAAGGGTCAGAAGGGACCTAGTAGATCTTCTAGCCCGACCCCCCGCCAGGGCAGGAGAACAACAAAAAAAACCCCAAAAAGAGAAACGGGACTCAAATGAGTCCAGCCAGGTAGGCATCCAGCCTCTTCTTAAAGACCCCCAGGGTAGGGGCCAGCACCACTTCCCTTGGAAGTTGGTTCCAGCTCCTAGCCGCCCTAACTGTGAAGTAGTTTTTGCGGATGTCCAATCTATACCTCCTCTCCATCAACTTGTGCCCATTGCTTCTTGTTATGCCAGCGGGCGCTAGGGGAAACAGCGTCTCCCCCAAACCCTTCTGGTCCCCCCTAGTGAGTCTATAGACTGTCACCAGGTCCCCCCTCAGCCTTCTCTTGTGGAGGCTGAATAGGTTCAGGTCCCGCAGTCTCTCACTGTAGGGTCTGCCCTGTTGTCCCCGGATCATGCGGGTGGCCCTCCTCTGGACCCTCTCCATATTGTCCACATCCCTCTTGAAATGGGGCGCACAGAACTGGACACAATACTCCAGCTGTGGCCTGACCAGCGTCGCGTAGAGGGGGAGGATCACCTCCTTGGCTCTACTCGAGATGCACCTGTGGATGCACGACAAGGTCCGGTTAGCCCTGCCAACCATGACCTCGCATTGTCGGCCCATGTTCATCTTGGAGTCAATAATGACTCCAAGATCTCTTTCTGCCTCCGTGCTCTCAAGTAGGGAGTTCCCCATTGTGTAAGTGTGCTGCTGGTTCCTACTGCCCAAGTGCAGCACCCTGCACTTGTCCGTATTGAAACGCATCCTGTTCCTGTTAGCCCACCCCTGTAACCTATCCAGATCCCTCTGCAATCTCTCACTCCCTGCTAGCGTGCTCACCTCCCCCCAAATTTTGGTGTCATCAGCGAATTTAAACAGGTTACTTTCCACCCCATCATCCAGATCGCTGATGAAGAAATTGAACAGCGCAGGCCCCAGGACCGAGCCCTGGGGGACTCCGCTACCCACCTCCCCCCAGGTCGAGTATGACCCATCCACCACCACCCTCTGAGTGCGACCCTTCAGCCAATCTGCAATCCATCTGACTGTGTAGGCATCTATGCCACAGTCGCCTAGTTTTTTAACTAGGATGGGGTGAGAGACGGTGTCAAAGGCCTTGCTGAAGTCCAGAAAGACTACATCCACCGCGACACCTGCATCCATGGCCTTTGTGACCTGATCGTAGAAGGCAATCAGGTTGGTCTGACATGATTTCCCCCTAATGAATCCATGCTGATTGCCCCGAGCATCATTTCTGACTTGGCCCAGTTCTGATCAAAGGCATATGCCAGTGAGATGATATGTTCATGTGCCATGTCCAACACCAGGTCTGAGGTGACACCACGCTGCCCGGGGTCTCTGCCAGGAGTGGGCATGAGGCCCTTACAGCTGCTGCTGCTGCAAGGGAGGCAGTGCACTTTGCGGAGAGGGGAAACCCACCCCTCCCGTAGTCACCCCCACCCCCACATCCCTACATACTGGGGACAGAGCTTGGGGACAGAGACTTGCCCCACTCCTATTTGCTCCACCACACAGAGGCAATGTGCTGGGGCAGCAGTGGCACAGGGCAGGTATAGACATGTATTGGCCAGGTGCTAGAACATCTCTCTGTTGCTTCAGAGCATGGTCCACCTTTTTCCAGTGTGTGTTTTTTTTATATACTGGGATTTCCGGGTATCAAAATTAGAGCATGTGCTGCAAGTATGCAGTACGGGAACCTTTTTTCATTCCCAGCATGTGTCTTGCAGTGTCTCAAACTACTTTGAGATGCCATAACAGACATGTGCTCACTCATCTGGATGTGGCCACTGAGTGACCCAGAGTACTGAGTAAGTGGAATTTTTAGCTAATCTTGTCTAGGTAGCAAAAAATTCAGCTTACATGGCTACCACTTAATGGAGAGTGAGGTTCAGACCAGGATCTCTAAAAAGATACGAAAACATAAGGACCTACTGCTTCATTTATTTTGTTTTATTTTGGCTTGGTTAGAAGATGGTTCTAAAAAAATTCAATTTTCAAGAGGAATTTTCATGGTTTATGGGCCTTCTACAGTGGCATGAATTTCTTTGTTGGGAAATTTTAACACCAAGTATCATAGCTATATTAGTTTTCATGATACACAAGCCACATTCTGCTTTCATTTAACCAGTGAATGCCATTTACTTCAATAGTATCATATCCATGTAAATGAGAACAGTGTTGTCTTTATTCCAAAGCATTAACTTAACACAGGATACCAATACATTTAATGGTAAAATATATCTATTAATTTGCATATGTGCTTCTCATGTGTGAATTATCCTGTTGGTTTGGAAAACAAATACGTCATTAGTTAAAACCTAAAAACAAACAGTCATTCATCTTACCAAGAGATGACATTCAATTTAAATCTTATTTGTTGTAAGTAACTTTTATAACAAAGAACATCCTAGAAGATACACAGCAAGGGTAAATGAATCAAACATGATGTATAGCCATTAAAAAAAATATAGGATTGTTATACCCTATAACAAATATGAAAAAAAGAGTGCAACATTCTAAGATAGCAGCTTGCAGTTAACCTGAAGGACCTTTCAGTGAAAAAACTAGTTATCTTTCTGCAGTATATTATTGTTCAAAGATGAGGGTGGTTGTGGGGCAGGAACTTATATATAGAAGTGCAAATAAGCCTGGTTTGTAAAGTAGTCATGAATGGATGTCAGGTTTCATTATCACAGGAAAAATAAGAGCTATCATGGAAAGGATAAAGATAGAAAGAGTGCTGATGCAGGCAAAAAGTAAAAAAGTAGAAATGAGAAAGAAAAGCAAATCAGATTTGGTAGATAGCAGTAGCAATGTCAAAAATTTGGAAATATTGTAGATTAAGGTCATGTAAGAGTAAGAAGATTGAGCTCTAAATGGAAATGTTAACCTGACCTGTCTTTAGTGTAAGGAAATGCTACAGTACAACTACTGAAAGAAATGCTATTCACTTCAGAATAATGCTGCTGAAATTACAGTCAAAGTTGACTTTTTTAAAATATTTTTTAGATGAGGTTATGGACCTTAGTGCAGGACTCAGTAAGTGAGTTTCTTTCACTTTAAGTGTCTAGAAAAGATTTTCCTCTGAAATCTGTCTCTGATTAGAAACTGTCTCTAGAAGTCTGCTTGAGAAGCTTAGACAGGATAAAGGCAATGAGGTCCTGCACATCCAGGCAATCCTTTATAAATAAATCTCCTTTCAACAGTGCAGGGGGTGTTCCATATCTTCCACGTGACCACAGTTCTACTGGCCCTGAGCCCCTAAAGAGAGCTGATCCAGGGTTTTGGCTGTATGGAGGTGATAGGAATAAGTTCCCCAGGACCAATTTTCATTAAGTTCTTTTGTAAACTAAGGAGCTTCCTGGTGAAACCCTTTCTGCTATGCAGGTTTAAAAATCTTTGGACATTTACCTAGCTTCCTGGCCAATAACCATTCTGGAACTTCGGCAGAATGTTTGGCAGGTGACCAGAAAGCCAAAACTTCCAGCTTCCCTTCATGCCAAGGTCCCAGTTCTTCAAGTCTATGAGCTTCGTCTCAAGTCTAAGAGCTTTCTGGGTCCTAGACCCAGACCAGGTGAATCACATGAAGCTAGGACTTCCAGTAGAATGAAAACACATTCTGAAACCTCAAATTCTTCATTAACTAGGATTGATGTTTCCACATAGTTCTGCTGGGAAATCCTTGATATGCCATTTAGAAAGGTCTGCATGAATCAGAATTAATTCATTAGTTCTTGAGGCACAGTGTACTTTTACTTCTACAGGAAGGATGAACCTCACAAGTTTGTCCTGTTGAAATACCTTCCATAGATTTTATTGAAGGTACCATTTCCCTCCACCTCTACAACATTACTTAGTAACAAACACTGACACTTTCCATTGAACTTTAGAAGAAACCACAAATCCTTTTATCGTGTGATTTCCCCTATTCCCTAATTTTAAAATGTGGCAATATTATAGAGCAGCTGGTCATGGATATTAAATCTCAAACACATGTGGAACACTTTAATTATATCTCTGTGTAAGATGTGTAATGTGACATTTTGAGGCAGGAAACATTCTAGTTGTGTGTGCTGCATATAATGCCTTAAAAGGTCATTCTGTGCAAGACTGAAGGGTGTCATTCATCACTCTCCAGCAAGACAAAACAAGACTAATACACCATTCAAACCCTATTATCTGTATTTAAATGGCAGCACTGTTACTTGTTTCCTTCTGTGTTCTGTTTTCTCTGTTTTACCTTGTCTAACACAGATGTTCTTTGATTTTTCCTAGGAATCTCTTTCTTGAATTTAGTTTAACTTTTTTTTATACATATGATAAACTGATAGATTTACTGAGACCAGAGTTGGCACATTTCTAATATATTGCAATGATAAGTGCAAACAGAACTAACAGCTGTAGCTGGCATAGTCTCCTTAAGTTAGCATCAAGATCTAATCTTGCTTGAAAGATTTATTGTGTCCAATATGAAGGAAAAAAGCATTAAGTAAACATGAAAATGTTTGCATACTAGAAACTGTCCATGTGTGTGTAGATGTTTCTGCACCCTCTAAAAGAGATATTCAGAGTGTTCCATTTGAAGAAAAAACTTCCACACATAGGAAGAATGCATACAGACTTTATTTTGGATGCCCAAACAAATGCTTCTAGCAGTTGTTTATTCAAAGAAATTTCTGTCTGTACATTATATCATATTTACTTGAACAGAAGATGGCCCTGATTATAAGCAGGAATCCTGGTTTTCTCCGATTTAAAAAAATCCCTAATTTTTTAATAAAAGCAAGTAACCCCATATCCACATTTTCCCATGATTTAAATGAAACACCACTAACAGATGGATATATAGATAGATGCCTGTCAGCTGCCGAATAAAGGGCATGGTCTGGTGGACGCTCTCCAATCAGTGGTTATGGTCAGAGATGGAAACCCACTGTGCCCACAAAGCTTTGCCACACTGATTGGTCATGCCACATCTGACCTGACAGCCCCTCATATAGGGTGGGTGCTCCAATGCCCACGTCTATGAACTGCCAATGCACCTCCACCTTTCCCTATAATGCCACAAGGTCACCCGTGACCAGTTGTAGTCCCAGGAGGTGCATTGTAGCATGGGCAATGAGGCCATCAGGGCCCCCACACCAGCTCTCCAGGCCTCCAAGCAGTTGTCTCTGCACTGCTGGGCAGGGGCAGTAGGGCTGTGCAAAGCTTTGGTTCCTGATTTGATTCAGTGGAGATTCAGCCCAATTCAGTGGCCAAATCTCTGAATTTGAATCAAATAAGAGGACCCTTTAATCTCTCCAAATTGAATCAGAACCCTCCAAATCGATTTGGAGAGATTCAGAAAGATTTGGCAATTCGGACATAGACACAGCTTTAAATGTTTTTTCTACATACCTCAAGGTACCAGGCAGCTTATGAATGCTGCGAAGGTGGGGTGCATGGAGTGTCCCACAGGAGCATGGGGGACTCCCTACTGCACTTGGCAGCAGACCTGGAAATGGACCAGAAGGACTTCTGGTCCACTGGGGAGTGTGCAGGGGACCCACCTTGCACTCCCTGACTTGGCAACTGGTGCCTCCTCTGTCTGGGGGGCACCAAGGATCCCCCTGTGGCTGATCACTGAGCTGGGGGGCATGGGAAGGGCCCCTAGCATGCTCCCCAACAGACCTGGAAGTGGACCAGAATTACTTCTGGTCTGCTTCCAGGTTCGCTGCCAAGCATGTGGGGGATCCTGTGGGCTGCTCCATCCCCCCTAGCATTGCAGCATTCATGAACCATGCTGGTACCTTGAGGTATGTTGAAAAACCTTTTAAAATGGTGTCTGTCTGAATCGCTGATCTCTGAATCAGCACCGAAATCTTTAGATCCAGATTTGGCTGAATTGAATCAGGGACAATGATCCAAATCAACTAATTGAATCACTGTCCCTGATTCGGGCCAAATCCAAAGTGAATAGGGCCCACTTCATACACCCTTACTGGGCAGTTGCCTTTAGTGCCCTGCACAGGGGCATGGCACAGGACTGGTAGCCACGCAATGAGGCAATGCCCCACAGCACCTTCAGGCTCCAAACAGGCAGCTGGAGATGGGCTGCAGATAGCTGGAACCAACCCTGGTGGCTAGGAGCTTCCTGCAGCTGGGTCTGGATGCTCACAGGCTTGGCAAGAGCCTGGAGCAGCATGACAGCATGGATAACATGGGCCTGGCATCTGTATGGCACTGTGGTGCCGAGCAGTGGCACCATGGTACAGACAGGCTGCTGCAGCTGGCCTATGGCATGTGCAGGGGGACACAGTAGCTCTGAGTGCCTGCAGGCTTTTAAGGGCCCAGGGCTGCGGCTGCCAGAGAACCAGCCCAGCCCTGGGACAAGAGAGGCTCCCAGCCCCAGAGCCCTGGGGCTAGTCTCAGGCTGACGCCCTAGTAGTGGGGATGCTCATAATGCATGTGTAGATGCCAACCGGAAGCAAATTTGCACCTAGTCAGCATCCACATGTGCATTACTGCCCACGAGTAAATTTCCTACTTGCATTTTCATGCTTATTACACAGTAAACTATGCTACTGTGCAGTAAAGCATCTCATGTAGACATGCCCATTGGTTCCCAATATCTGTCTTTAATCACTATTAGTTTTGATTTAAAAGTACCAGAGCTTGGAAAAGTAAAAAAAAAAATGACTTTCCTAGGATTTCAAATCTAGATGACATAAATCAAACTTTTTTTGTCATATGCTAAGTTAATGATAAATCAGGAAGTTCAACCATAATATGCATAATGAAAAAGAAAAATAGCAGTTAGAGTAAGTAAGTATTTACTGCCTCATTCAATTCAGTAGGAAGGAATTTCATGAGCCTAAGCATAGTTTTCAAACTTGGGTTTCATACAGATTGAGACTTCAAAAGCCTTCTAGTAAATTATGATATGAGGAAAGATGGTTTATGTATTGCACAAGACTATTGCTCTTTTTTTTGTTTTTATGTTATGTCTTAGACTGTCTGTTAGAGCACACAGTCCCTTTGCTTTGGGACTGGGTATTTTTTTATTTTTTTCTTACTCTTGAGCTACCTACATTTCAGTTAACCACTTTTGAATTAGCCTAGCTCTGGAAAGAATGGACAGACAGTGAAAGCCAAAACTCAAGCAATAGAGTAAGTAGATTAGGAGTACAGAGAAGATGAGCCCCCTGTATTACTAGCTTGAACAAATCAGTGCTTAACCTTTAGTTTGTACTCTCAATCAGGCCAGCTTGCTTGAGTTTAAGCTAACACTGCAGTGAAAAGAGGCCTTATAAACTCCTCTAAATGAAAGCCACATATTGCAAATATTTACTCTCTCTAAAAAGAGTATTTCAGAGCCATAGCAAACTGCCAGCCTTCATTTCAAAAAGTCTTGGCTGTGGCTTACTCATCTGTAAAATGTACTATGGGTCCAGTATTGAGAAACACACACACACTTCTCTTTTGAACAATTCTTTTGAGACAGAAAGCAAGCTACAGTTTGAGGGCAAAAAGTTTCTATTTCTTTTTCCCATTTCTAACCAAAAATATATTAACATTAACATTTTACTTTTATTCCTTTTTAACATAAGAATAGAAATTAATATAAAATTTAGAAATGATGTAGATAAGGGGTTTTTGTTATAGAGCTAATCACTATTTATTCCAATAAGACCTATTGTGATGTCTATAGAAAAGGTATTAAAGATGTCTACGTATCTATAATAAATCTATATCACTATATTCCTGCAAGACAATTATTTTTAACAACATAATATCTTTTCTTCCCTGAATCTATGTTTTTGGGGGTTTTGTGCTCACTTACAAAAGGAAGATTTTTCTGTGTTGTACTCCTAGTCTAAGAAATTATTTGATGGTATTCTATACCCATTGAAAGTAATCTGAACAAGACATTAAGAACAACATTCTGATAGCTCATTTAGCAAATGCATAGCTAAAAAGAGCCTGGGAAGAGTTGCCTGTTGGGAGGAGGAGATAGGGTGTCACTCTTATCTGCCCTGGAGACTCAGAGACTCTGGCTCCTGCACTGCTATTGCCTTCCCTTGGCTCTGCTGCTGCTTTGGTGCCCTGTACCCAGCTGTGGCATGGAGCCACTACTACACAATGCAGGCTGCTGTTGCCAGAGCAAAGGCTCCAATGGGGAGGGGAGTTACTATTCCAGAAACCCCCAGTCAGGTGACCCAGTGAACAGTCAGGACTTTACCCTAAATATCTTGTCAACATGAATTGACTCCTGAACAGCTGTGAAGAGAAAAACTTTTAAGATGAATATTCAGCAGACTTTTCATGAGAAAGCAAACTTCCAATGCAATCTGAGCATTAAACTCAAGGTAAACTGAGCAAAACAATTGTGATATTGCTTAATTGCATTTTGTCTGCTTGGAATTTAATTCATGTTTTAGGACATGTTGATAATATAAACTTAAAAACAACATCAATTAGTGATGCAACTCTGGATCATCTGTTGCTATTAGCTATGATATATCAAGCTTTTAAATAAGCATAGTTCAAGTTTTTTTCCACCAATTTACTTAGACAAATAGCCATGAGGCATTTCAACAATATTCATCATTATCACGGTCATTGGCAAAGTCATAGCATTATCTACCCCAGCAGGAAGAGGCGATCAGGAAAACTTTTGAAGGTACTTTTAAGGGATGACAAACATTCAACATGCCCTGCAGTCACTTAAATCAATTACAATGTTACCAAAAACACCAAAGGCCTTTTGAATATAGAATAGACAAATGGGTAGCTGAGAAACACATAACAATAAAGGTTATATTTGAACATATTGCTATTGTTTTTTGTTCCCCTTGATCAACAAACCAGAGGTCACCCCACCTAATATTGACAAGTGTAAAAATCCTGCTGCTACTTTTAAAGAGGAGGCCAGACCTAAATTAGAAAGAACTTTAAAATGGTAGTGCAATATGCAAGCAAAACCATATACAACATTTGACATGATTTGGCAAGGAGGCATCAATATTTATTTACATAGTTTTGTGTAAGTTGATTTGACAACATAGACTTAGTTTCAAGATTAGCAATTACAGTTTACACTTATCAAAGGGTTATAGCAATAACTGAAGAATACTACCTGGGAAATGGCAGTATGTAATAATATCTCTCAGGTCCATTTGGGAGCTCTGTCAAGGTCTTCACATCTTTTCATTCTAGTCTCATTTGCTTATCTACATATATTTCAACCTTTAATTGAATAGATACAAGATGCAATGCATGAAAAGATTCATGACAGACTCAGAAAGAAATTATTTCCACTAGAAACTTAAAATGTTCTGGGATTAAGTCTTTTGGTTTTACCTGCTCTTTCTATAACTCCTCATTATTCTGTATTTCCAAGGTAAATAGTTTTCAACAAGTAAGCAATAGCTCCATGTATACATGTAGTGTAGGTAACTTTTTGACTCATCATGAGTGGGGTCCCTGAAAATGGGAGAGGTATGCAAATACACAGCAAAAGGCCATATGCATATATGAAAGAGTAATGTTATCGGATGTACTATTAGCATGCTCAACTGCTTGCCCTTTCTAAATAAAGATGATTTGCCTTTACAAATAAGCTTTTTTTTTAATTGTAAAAACTCTCTCAACTTATCAACAGGGATCCTGGTTTTCTCTGATAAAAGAAACTACATTGATATCTACATATGAGTGGTGTTTCATTTTAAGCATGGAAAAAATGTGGATTTTGGGGTACTTTTTTAAAATGAAAATTGAGGGTTTGTTTGTTTGTTTTTTTTAATCAGTGAAAACTAGGATCCCTGCTTATCAACCTTTTAGCTAGTCTTTTTAAAAAAAAATTATTATAACTTGTTTGTAAGTGTACAAGAAATAAAGATGTGGGCTAACACTCTCATACCTGAATCAACCCCTGAGAACTAACAAACATTTCAACTCTGCTGGCCAGTTTCTCTCTGCTACAGCAATGTCCACATTTCTCAGTGTTGCAAGTATGTTGTATTATTTCAAAAGTGTGTAATTGCTTTGTCTAGCTTTAATTAGCTGTTTATCCAAATACGCCAATGTTTCTCTCACCTGGGGTGCTGAGTGTGTCTGTCTTAATCCTAAACTTCAGCTCTGAAACTTTAGGTCAATTTAACAACTTTAAGTTAAACTAACTGGTGAAATCCTCACATCCTCCACAATATTCATTAGCCTTTCCTTCCCTAGAGATTTATTCTAGTTTTAAGATTTTAGACTCAAATTGATCAAAGAATGTATGTGCTTGATTTTTAAGCTCCTGATTAAGTGTTCTGTTGAATAGCAATGAACTGCTGAATTGTTGCATTGATGAAGCGGAGGATTTTTCTGCTTTCCTTCACCCATTGGAACAGTAAAGGCATCCATGTGACTAAAAGTTTCCTTCCCTGTTGCAAAATTCGAAGTAGACAAAGAGGCACAACTGAGGGTCAGAAGTCACTGAAAAACAGTATGAGAATTAACAACTGGGAAAGTGGTCAGTGAGGGGTGGGGTGGTTGCCTGATTCAGCATAACCATAGCTGGAAACCATTTACATTCAATGAGTGTCCCATTATTTTGAAAGGAATTTACTATTTGGTTGTGTTGCCATTGACATAGTTGTATTTTTTAAATAGGAACAAACATGGCATCATATTGTTTATTTCCCATTCTTTTTATCTGGTTATCTTTTATCTAACCATTTTAGACTATAAGATCTCAAAAGCAGACTGTACAATTAACTGCATTTTTCATGCTGACACATTACGAATACAATAAAATGCAGTCCTCAGCCTTCTATCAAGTCATTTGAACAACACATTTCTCATAGTATTGGTACCCACAGTGGTTCAGTTTTATGTCTGCCAGCTGGGGAGTAACTTCTTGTCTGACTGCAGTTAAGAAGTCTATCAAATAAAGTAGAGACAATTATTAGTCCTGTAGTCATTAACGTTAAATGTACATCTCTTATTCATATTCACGAACAAGATCTAGCCTTCTTGAGTATCCTGACAGTGCCTTTGATACCTCACTGTCAGTTATTTTTACACCCGAGTTAATATTATCACACCTGAGTGAAGTTTTTTAGCTAGAGCTTGAAACAGTCTGCAAGGCTATGGAATTGAACAGAGACATTACCAGGAATGGCTAACAGACAGCAAAGTTACAGAAGAAAAGATAGCTTGAATAGTGGAACATCAAGACCATTAAAAAAGGACAGAGGGTTGTTAACATCCATAGAGTGGAAAGAAATTAACAGGAATCTGAGAGATGACAATAAGCTACAAAGTCAATTGACTCTCACAGCACTGCCTGAACAGAAATATGGCTTCCCCTCCCAGACAGTAGGTTTTAAAGTTTGGGTGGAGCAGGAATCAAGGAGGATGCAACTGCATCACTACACTTGCCCCCTGGATCTGGCCCTGTATTCAGATATTGTTTAGGTTTTCCATGTCTTCGGGATTCGGTGTTTTTACTTATAGTTTACAATTAGCATAACCTATTCCTGTTCCTCTTCTATCCATAGTATTTCATGGCTGCCATAAAGTCAGCCTTGGCTCTCTTTTTCTCTGCAGCAGACCCTTTTATCTTACTCCTGTTCCATGGGATCCATGTAATTCTCATACATTCATCTGGCATGAAGGCCTTTGCCAACTTTTCCCTTCTTGCTTTCACCTTCTATGCAGTTGCCTCACCATGTTGTTTGTCTTGCTATGGCAAGTGTACCTCCATGTAATGCCACCTTTTTAATCTCTGCATGCAGCATAGGTTAATTCTAGAGCTTGTTTAGCACCTTCTGCAGCACTGCATACTGCTGTCCCTTGGTCTGTTTTGGAGTTGTTCCTGCTCTATAGCTGTACTGTAAGGCTAGAAACAGACATCACCAAATGGAGCAATTCAGCTCTGCTGTGATGTGTTGCCTTACAGCTGATTTTTCTCACTGAGAGAAACACATTATCTTTTGCCCCACCCTTGATGGCGAGGGACTAAGGGTAACATGATCTTCCCACTTTCCCCACTGCCCCAGACCTGTGCACTGGATTTGGGGCAGCAGGGAAAATTGCTTCCCCACTCAGCTGGGCCTAAGGGTGTGAAGCAGTGAAGAACACTGGGTATTTTCCCCTCCCAGCACAGGTCTGTGACAGCAGGGAAGTCTGGGACTGGCTGAGTGGGGAAGCACTTCCCCCACTGCCCCAGACCCACAGAGCAAGTCTAGAGTAGCAGGGAAAGCTGGGGGCTAACTGAACACAATTGCACCACAAAAAGTAATAGATGTCCACCGTAGTAGATTCTGTGACTACCTTTTGTTGAGCCACTGATGCAACCAAGGGTAAGGACGTCTATTTGCCCTGAATTTGTGCCACCTTAAACATTAAGGTGGCACAAATGAGAAAAATCAGATGACTTCTGTTTTCACTCTAAGACCCATAAAATGCATGTTTCCTCCAGCTCCTTCAGGCTGTCTTTATCTGCTCTCTGAACAAGTTGCTATTACTGCAACTTCTGCCTTGTCACTGCTCTCACTATTTATACCATAGGATAGTATGAGGGTCAGTTGTCCTGTGATACCATACTGTTAGATGCAATAATCTGTAAGTATGAGACAACAGTTTGCCCTCATGAAAAAGGCTAACGGCATACTAGGCAGCATAGTAGGAACTTTGTCAGCAGACTGAGGGAAGTGGTTCTTCCCCTCAATTCAGCACTGGTGAGGCCACATCTGGAGTCCTGTGACCAGTGTTGGGCTCCCCACTGCAGAAAGTATGTGGACAACTTGGAGAGTGTTCAGCAAAGGGCAACAAAAATGGTGAAGGGGCTGGGGTATGTGACTTCTGAAGAGAGGCTGTGGAAACTTGGCTTATTTAGCCTGGAGAAGAAAAGATTGAGGGGGTATTTAATAGCAAGCTTTAGCTATGAGAGTGGTTCTAGAGTGCATGGAGCTAGACTGTTCTCAATCATGGCAGATGACAGAACAAAGAGCAATTGTCTCAAGTTGCAGCAAGAGAAGTTTAAGTTAGAGATTCAGAAAAGCTCTTTCACTAGGAGGGTAGTAAAAACACTGGAACAGGTTACCTAGGGAGGTTATATAGAGTCTGCATCCTTGGAGGTTTTTAAGACATGACTAGACAATGCCTTGTCTAGGATGATCTAGTTGGGGATGGTCCTGCTTTGAGCAGGGGATTGGACTAGATGATCCCCTGAGGTCCCTTCCAACTCTGATTTTCTGTGATTCTATGATTCTAAGTCAGTTTAGTATATACACAAACTCCAAACTTCTATTATTTGTCTCTACACATGTTTGAAAATGCAGATTTTTTTAAAGTCAACTCATAATTCAGCCCGCAGAGTCATAAAATAGTTGTATTAGTATGAATGACCATTCTATATTTTGTTTGGTAGCTTTCTCTTCCTTTTCCAACTAATCCTTTTGTATAAATACATACTCAGACTGTAACTCAAAACCTATTAGGTCTACATTTCTTCACCTACATCTCCAGTTTAAACAAAAGGGACCAGATCCTCAGGTCATTGGAACCAATAGAGAGAGAATGATTTACAAGAAAGAAGGATCTGACCCAGTGTAACAGTTTTTTTGATCTGTAGTGATAGTGATAAAAGAGTCTTCTGAATCTGAAACAAAGTAAGCCAGCACAGGAATGATTATCTAAAATACACGGAACTGATGAAGAGGCCTTTGAAGAGGAGAAAAGGCACATTAGAAAAACCATGCTTCAAGAAACTCCATATTTTTATATTTATATTCAATTATATATATTTATATTTATTTCTATTTATTTTCTATTTCAAAGGTTATAGTAGTTAAAACATCATATAAAAAGAATGGTCTTCTTGAGGCAAGTTATTTCATTGGCAAGGAATAGGTTCATATAAAACTATCTTGATATGTATCACAGAAAAAACAAATGTCTGGAAGTATTTCTTTTTTATTTATTTTATCCCTATTTACTGAGAGAATTTTTCTGAATTTCAGAAATATTTGACTTCCCATTTTTACTCAAAACATTTTGATGAGGCAATTAGACACAGCATAGTAGAGCCCTGTACTACTGAAATACAGTGTGCAGGTGTAATGCTAAAGTATAATATTATGCAGACATGTAGGAGGGTTTTTACTGCTTGGACCTTCCCCCTTACCCCCTACTACCCTACCTGATGAAAAGATTAAGGGGATTGAAAAGAGAGCTTTATTCCTGATGCACAATAAGGTGGAGCCAGAGTCCAGTTTCCTAGGTTTTTTAGGGGATATCTTTCCTTAAGTTTAAATCCAAGTTAGTTCTCACTTACTTATTATTGTAACTCAGGAATACTGGAGTGTGTATTCCCCTCTCCAATAGAAGGAGATGGTCAGCACGGCATACATGCTGAAGTTGGAAACTGCAGCTTGCTCACAGTTTCCCCTTCTCCAGTGTCTCTATAGAGGAAGACCAGGACACAATAGCTTAACTATATACATGATTTATTCAGGTGCAGAATAAGAAGGGAAGGGATAGAATAACTGGATAGGTGATAAAGATAAAATATTTACATATAATATATTCAAGTCAGCAAATAACAGAACAGGTAAGTATAGCAGTCCCCAAGACCCATGAGAGAAACCTCACCCACAGATTCCCAGAGGGTAAGCACTCCAAAATATAAAGCAGAAACAGTCAATACACACTCCAAAATATGAGATGCAGCAAGCAATTAATAGACACTCCAAAAATATATAGCACTCCCAGGTATATCCCTCTTGTAGAGGAGTTTCTCTTTCTGTAGCCTCTGATGGGGCTATGCACTGTGTCCCTCCCTGGTAGGAAACCCCTTTCCTGAGAACTCATGCTTCCCAGTGAGCAGGGGTCTACCAAGGGTTCCTGGTGTTTCATCCCCAGCTAGGCAAATGGATCCTCTAGTGGGTGCTCCATCTCAGTCCCCTTATGGGGGTGTGTAGCTTGTTTATACACCTGGATGGCTTGGCTCTCTCAGTATGTTGCAGGCCTGGGTCACCTTGTGTGTTTGCCCAGGGCTGGGGCTACAGTACAGGCCCGCTGCCTACAGGTCCTCACCCGTGGTAGCGGGGAATGGGGCCTGAACCACCCCCTGCTCCCTCCAATGGCCCTCGGCCTGTCAATGACTCACTGTGCCATGGCATCTGCAGCATCCAGCCTCGTGCCAGGATTGGAGACCTGAGCCACCTCAAGTGGCTCCCAAGGTCTCTCAAGCCTACTCACCAATTAGACAAACATACCCTTTTGTCCCTAAGGTAACTTGGGATCAAACATGGGCTGCTTTTTTGGCTGACAGTTCCTGTGACAAGCTTACACTTTTTATAAATTACACTTGCTGCAAATAATATGCCACAACACATGCAATGGTGGTCTTAACCAAAAAGAAACCCCAATCGCCCAGGACCAGAGTAGGAAGAAATCCATAGTATATCCTGACTGTACCTTTGAGGTGTATGTATGAGGTTAGGAGTGCAGGAACTTCTCTTACCTTTGAGGAAAGATTAGTTCTTCTTCTTCCTTTTTCTTTTTTGTGCTTAGGGACAGATTCGTCCATCCGCCCTGCTTCTGTCTTATATGAGCCTGACTCCACCTATATCTACAACTACTCTCTATAAAAGGTCCTCTATTATACAGTCACATACATGAAGCATTTTCTTCCGCTTATTCCTCTTCAGTAAATGCTTAAAAACTGTTAACTGCAGAGATGCTTATTGTACTATATACCATAATGACCAGTGAATTTCAGATGGCCCTTGGCTTCTATTCCTCTATATCTTTAAGTTGAATAAAAGGTGTTGTACATATACAATTCTGCATGATAAGAAGACACACATTCTGTTGGCTGCACCTGATCCCAAACACATGCTTAGCCTGCAGGGTACCAGTGGGGTTGGTATCAGGTTACCAGTGGGGTTTCCCTTAATTTCAGGATATACAAGTTAAGGAAATCACAGCCAGACAATCCACCTTCATATGATGGGTGAGAGGTGCCAAAAAACAAAAACAAAACCCTTTTATTTTCCTCCTTGCCCATCTGCAATACTGTTACTATGTGTAATGTGGAGATAAGAGTTTTGACAGTTCATCACGTCTTTGCATTGCAAGGTTTATGGGCAGTATTGTCAATGGATTCAGCACAGACCATATGGACACTTCAAGAGTTGCTCAATGTTGCCTTCATTTTGGGCAGGGCACAGTTTTTCATGAAGACTTTATAGACAGTCTTACACAGCTTTGGGTCTTGAAAGTATTTGCTGTTACGAGTCCTTTGCATTGTTTTTTTACTATTTGACTAGTTTTACAGAAGGTGCCAAGATCCAAGCTCTCTTCAACTGGAAAAAAGGGCCTAACCTGCTTGGCAATGTGACACCTCATATCAGCAGCAGAATAAGATGCATCAGCTCTTCAAAGTCCAGCTTTGAGATATCATGGAAGGATTACCAAGACTCTTCCAGCCCTCTAACTACTACCCCGTGCTGCTCATGCGTGTGGACTCATGCATGTGGGCCAATGATACTGCCAGGGGACACCCTGAGCAGATCAAGAGTGACGCTAAGGCTCAGAGTGGAAGGGTGTATGGGACAGGGGTTCAGATGGTGTTCTCATCAACCCTTCCAGTCAAGGGGAAGGGCCCAGGCAGGAGCGGATTCATCCTGCAGATCAAGATATGGTTTCACAGATAGTGTCACCAGCAGGGATTTGGCTTCTTTGACCATGGGATGTTGTTCCAAGAAGAAGGATTGCTAGGAAGAGATGGGATCCACCTGATGAAGAGAGAGAAGAGCATCTTCAAAAAGACAGGGTCACTAACATACTGATGAAGGCTTTAAACTAGGTTGGTGACAAAGCCAGGGGATAAGGACCAAAGCCCTGAGGTAAGTGGAGAAGTGGGTGACCTGGAGGAAGCATGAGCAGGAGGGGGCAACAGAGGCAGGGTTTTCATTCTTCCTGAGAAAGTAGGGCATCAGCTGGGAGAGCTATAAAGCAGTGCACGGGCAATCCAGGACATTAAGAGAGTGCTGGGGACAACTTCTGGGTACAAGTGCTGGACAAAATTAGGAAGGCCAAAAACACAATTGGAATTGCATCTAGCAAGGGATGTGAAGGGTAACAAGAAGGGTTTCTACAACCATGTCTGCATGAAAAGGAAAATCAGGGAAAGTGCAAGTCCTTTACAAAATGGGGGAGGCAACCTAGTGAAAGAGGATGCAGAAAAGGCTGAAGTATTCAATGCCTCTCTCACCTCAGTCTTCACAGGCAAGGTCATCTCCCAGACTACTGTACCTGGCAGCACAGTTTGGGGAGGATGTGAGCAGCCAAGAATGGCAGAAAAAAAAAAAAAAAAAAGGTTAGGGACTATTTAGGACAGTTAAATGTGTACAAGTCTATAGGGCTAGGCTGCACCCAAGGGTCCCAAGGGAGTTGGCCAATGTGATAGTAGAGCTGCTAGCCATCATCTTTGAAAACTAGTGGCAATCAGGAGAGATCCCAGATGGTTGGAAAAGGGCAAATATAGTGCCCATCTTTAACAAAGGGAAGAAGGATCCAGTGAACTACAAATTGGTTAGCTTCACCTCAGGCCCTGAAAAAAAAATAATGGAGCATGTGCTTAAGGAATCCATTTCTAAGCACTTGGAGGAAAATAAGGTGATTAAGAACAATCAGCATGGATTCACCAAGGCATGTCATACCTGACCAAGCTGATTGCCTTCTAGGATGAGAGGACTGGCTGTGTGGATGCAGAGAGACCGGTGGATGTAATATGCCTCGACTTTCACAAGGCTTTTTGTCAGGCATTTCAGTTCCCTGCCAGCAGCTGAAGGGGAAGTAGTGTTCGGGAAGGAAAGGCTCAGAGACGCTATAGCCATTGGATTCACCACCCTTAGGGCTAATGGGGCACCAGGAGCCCATAAGGTACCCTTGCCTACAGGCACCCAATATTAGAGAAGAGGTTCCACTCTTTTAAAAGGGGCAGAGCATGCCCTGAACTTTGTGTTACATTATAGCCCCGGGCTCAGGTTTGATTGCTGTTTGTCTGCTATCTGCTAACACTGGTGGTTTGGGTGAGGCTATTTGGAGAAGGAGGAGAAAGCCTCATTGGAGGACCCAGTATAGCATGGGGACCCTGGCAGAGAGGGCAGAGAATTTGGGGTGTGCAGACCCCAGCACCAAGGGGTTCAGAGACAGGGCTGTAGAGAGCCCAGTGAGGACAAGGGGCTGAATTATAATGAGGCCTAGGCAAGACAGCTCCAGTACCATCTGCAAGGCTTGGGGCATGGTAAAGGGGCAGTTGGAGCCATTCAAATAGCCCATAAGGCTGAGAGACTCAGGAACCATCCACCGTAGCATCTATGAACCACAGGGTACCATAAGATCTAGCCAGACAGTGTCTAAATCCAAAGATCAAGGGCAGCCTCCCTATATGAATTATTCCAACAAGACATGGCAGGAGAGATAGAGGGTGCCTGTAGGGCAAGACTGGCATAGTTAAGGAGCCTAGGGGTAACATAGCCACCCCCAGAGACCCCACTCTTCTACGCTTTTGATATGGTCTCCCACAACATTTTTGCAACCAAGTTAAGGAATTATGGATTGGATTAATAGACTATACAGTGGATAGAAAACTGGTTGGATCATTGGCTCAGAGGGTAGTAGTCAGTAGCCTGATGTCTAGTTGGCAGCCAATATCAAGTAGGTTGGTCCTGGGGCCAACTTTGTTCAATATCTTTGTCAATGACCTGGAAGGTGGAATAGAGTGCACCCTCAGCAAGTCTGTAGATGATGCTAACCTGGGGAAGTAGTAGATACACTGGAGTGTAGGGCCAGTATTCAGAGAAACTTCAATATATTGGAGGATTGGACCAAAAGAAATTTCATGAGGTTCAGTACTGAGAAGTGCAAAGTCCTGCACTTAGAACAGAAGAATCCCATGCCAGGTAAAGGCTGGGGACTGACTGGATAAGCAACAGTTTTGCAGAAAAGGACCCAGGTATTACAGTGGGCAATAAGATGCATGTGATCCAAGAGTTTGGCTTTGTTGTGAAGAAGTCTAATGACATATTATACTGCATTAGTAAAAGCGTTGTCAGCAGATCAAGAGAAGTGGTTATTCCCCTCTATTTGGCATTGGTGAGGCCACACCTGGAGTACTGTGTCCAGTTTTGGGCCCCCCACTACAGAAGGGATATGGACAAATTGGAGAAAGTCCAGTGGATGGCAAGGAAAATGGTTAGGGAGCTGGGGCACATGACTTTTGAGATGAGGCTGAAGGAACTGAGCTTAGATAGTCTGGTGAAGAGAAGACTGAGGGGGGAGTTGATAGGAGCTTTCAAGTACCTTAAGGGTAGTTCCAAAGAGCATGGAGCTGGACTGTTCTTAGTGGTAGCAGATAACAGAGCAAGGAGCAAAGTTTTCAAAGTTGCAGAGAGGGAGGTTTAGGTTAGCCATTAGGAAAATTCACTCACTAGGAGGGTAGTGAAGTGATAAAACTGGCTACCCATAAAGGTTGTCAAATCTCCATTCTTAGAGGTTGTTAAGACCCAGAAACACAAAGAGACTTGGTTGGAATGATACAGTTTGGGATGGTCTTGCTTTTAGCAGGGGGTTGGACTAGATGACCTTCTGAGGTCCCTTCCAATCCTAATTTTCTGATTCTATGTTGACAGACATGACATGCTTAGCCTTTTTCCAGGCAGTAAAAGTCATCTACAGCCCAAATTTCCATGGTTCTACTTGAATTCAAATTCATGGTTCTCACTATAATTCAAATTTCCATGGTCCTGCAATAATAGAATGGCTTGCCACTCCTCAGAGACAACAAGTCTACCTAAGCTAGATGGAAAGAGCACTTTGAGGTATTAATTAGTCAAGAGTTGACTGTGACAGAAACCACCACTGAGTCCATCTTCCAATACTCAAAAGAAGGGTTCCCCTGCCAACTCTTCTATCTCAGAAGAAGTCTGGCATGCCAACAAGGAAACCAAGAACAACAATCCTACTGGACCATATGGCATACCTGCTAAAATCTACAAGGCTGGCAGTGAATAACTAGTACAGAGACTCCAAAATTTTATTATTTTAATTCAGAACAAAGTGATCCCTGGGGACCTGAGGAAGAACAACATTATGACTTCAAGAAAAGAATTGTCTGAGAGTGGAAATATAGTGGGATTAGCCTCAAGGGTGGCCATGCCATCCTTAGAGGCTGCTTTGATCCTGCCATTCTCTCCTTTGGTCTCTCAGGGTCTCTGTCTGCTGCCTCATCTGCCATGCCTTGACAGTAAAAATAAAGAGTGGAAGCTGCCCTCCAAGGCTGTTGACCTTGGGGTGATCTTCCCAGTTCTGCTCCTCTTTGGACTTTATTTGGCCCACTTGATTTGGGAGCTCTGATGCCACAGCATTGTCTCTCAGTCCAGGACTCTGACCCATGCTGACCTCAGTCTCTCAGCTCTCTTTATGGGAATCAGACACCTCTGGCACTAATTGCCTTAAGGGCTAAAATTGGTGCCTCCTGACACCCTTACAGACATGTACATGCCTCTGTATCAATTCAGAGCGGGCCTCTTGGTCTCAACAGAGACCTTAGTCCTTCAGGATTCATACCTTTGCCTGGGCTTCAACTTTCCTATCCTTAGCACTTTTACTTTTGTACCCCTTGGCCCATGTTCACTGCCTCAGACCTTGGCTCCTGAGTCTCAGCCCTGTACTGTACTATGGTCCAGGCCCCTGGCATTGTCTCATATTCTATCTTAGCCCTTCATTCCCTGGCCCAGGCAAGGCTGTTCTCACTTTACTCCAGTCCTCTAGGGTCCCCAACCCAAGCAAGGCTACCATTAATTTGTGAGCCCTGGAGTCCCTGGTCGGAGGAGTCCCTTGGCCCTTAGGATCCCTGACCCTTACAGGGCTCTCTGCTGGGTGCTCTACAGCACCCCTGTGGTCTCCATGCCATACTTATAATCACCACCAGTCCTCTGGCTTTCTGCATCAAAGATGACCGCAGAAATGGCAACCTCTTTACTGAAAGTAATGTAACCGGTATAGGATCAGTTATCCTCAACCACCAACTTTGCTGGACCAGAAATTGTGTGAGGATGCCTGAGTCTCAACTCCCAAAACAAATGCTTTACTCACAGCTTAGTTATTGACTAAGATCTTGCAGCAGCCAAAGGAAATGCTACAAGGACACATTGAAGGCATACCTCAAGAAAATGGATGCCAACATCAAGAGCTAGGAGAATCTGGCTACTTACTGACTCCAAAAGCAGAGAAGAGAGAGTCAAGGAAGGAATAGGAGAATAATTCCAGCCTACAGCCTACTCTCCCCTGCAGAAAGATATGCAACTTCTGTGAATGCATCTGTGGCTCAAGGATTGGACTCTTAAGTCACCTCAAGACCCATCAGTGAGCCATGGAAGAGATTACCCTTGAACTGAGAGACTACTGATGATGGCACTGAAAGGTCCCACTTACTTAATACTCCTAGTGAATGGGTAGGCAGGGTTTATTCTCCCCCATTAGGAGTCAGGAACATTTGTACTCTGGGCCCTGCCATTGCTACTGACTGCCACTATTGCTACCTTGGTGATCTGGAGTAATTTCAGGCAGGCCTCACCAAGTAACCCGAAGTACTTGGGGACACCCAGCATCATATGAAGGCTGCCCACATCCCACATACAACTGTGCTAGATAGACTCTTCCTTTCAACTAAGAATCAAATAAATGAAGATGTTTAGGTTAGAGGAATGCTATTTATGGAGTGCATGAGCAACAATAACCCCATCCCAGTACACCCCTTTCTAACTTAAGGGTGAAGATCTTATATGGCTAGAAAACTGCCATTAAAATGCATAATGGGAAATCTAATTCCGTTCAAAATGTTCATAATACAAAATAGGGAACACTTAGCTCCAGGAGCAAGTTGATGGCACAGGAACAATTTGTTTGGAGTTATAGTTTGTCACAAAGTCAGCAGAAGTATGTCATTGTAAATAAGACAAACTTAATTTACAGATATGTTAAGAAAAATGTTCAACTTGTATAGATGTGAGAAGTATTACATTGGGGATATGAAGTAATAACACAAGTATTCCAATTTAAAGGGAAGGAAAAGGACTTCCCATGTCAAGATGATCCATTATAACTTGTTTTGTGTGTCCTTTCTGTCCCACAGCAGGTGCATCTGCACATTTATTAATGCACTGTGTAAAAGGCGGCCTGCTCCAGGCCGATCAGACTGTGGCCTGCCCACCTGTTTCTGGGTTAACTGCCCACCTTCTCACCCACCACACCTCGTTGGTAATTAATTAATTGGTGTAAATTAAGCAGGAGGCTGCCCATTTCTTGCCCTGATGCTAGGAGGTGCTATCTGCAGCTCTGTTCCTCTCCTACACTGCAGTCCAAGCCTTGCAGATGGCATCCAGATGTTACCAACATCACCAGCTCCACACTGGGCCCCAGAATCCTACTAGTTGAACCCCACCTGGATTCTTCTCCTCAGGCAGCCTATTCCACCTTCATCCTGGGCAGCATAGCTCCCTGAATTGCTTCCCCCTTACAGGGGTGTTCCCCCCGGCACCTTTGGCTACTAGCCCTGGCCCACATCCAGGCCAGTCAGAACCCCAGGCCCTCAGCTCTTGGGCATTCCTTGTGGTGGGCCCCTGGCCCTTTGACCCTTCTGGTCCTGGCCCCAGCATTGACTAGTCAGGCGATGTCCAGACAGGTGTGAGTCTATGGCCTGACTCTCTCTCTCTGGGATACACCTTCCAGACCCTACAAAAGGGGTAACCCACCCGGTTGCAGGAGCTGGGGTTAAGGTGCTCTGACCCGCCTTTCACTGGGGTGGTAACTGGCCTGGCATTTCCCACACCACTGAGAACCCCACCAGGCCACCCATTCCCAGCAGGTTTTTGGTCATACCCAGGACCAGGAGCCTCCTGACCATCCCCTACAGCTCCTCCCTTACCTCCAGATGATACCAGCAGCCCTGCAGCCAGGTAATGTTGATGCCTGGCCTCCCAGCAGCAAAATGCCCTGTTTATATGGGCAGCCCTGAATCTAAAATGGCTGCCCTAATCAGGCACCTGCCAGCTACTGTCTTCTGCCCCTTAAAGTGGCAGGCACAAACAGTGTCCTGCCACACACTGTAATTAAAGCACATTAAGCTTAGTGTCTGTAATGACAGGTACTAGGTTAATGCACCATTATTGATGCTACTGCACATTAGCACAAACAAATGGTCTTTTGTAAAGTTAATGTGCAGCAGACTAAATCTACTGTGCATTACCACATTAGCATAGGTTTTGCCCACTGCATTAATGTACAATAGAATTACTTTACTGCGCTGGAAGTGTCTTGTCTAAACATTCCCAGCAAGAAGCTGCTAAACCAAAAAGCAGTAAGTTAGCAAGTTGTGTTAAACTGACTATGGTTATCTTCCAACTAGTCTAGTTACACAGAGAAGTTACTATGAATCAGCTGGGGCATGTACACAAGCAATACATTGTCTCCAACATCTTTCTAATTTGCTCTCATTGTTTCATATGTCCATAGTCTGGATTAGACAAACATATAACAATATAGGCATATTTGATCCTTCCCATCATTTCTGAGATTTTCCCATTCCCCATCATGCCTGTCAATCCAAATAAAGATTCTCTATCGTCAATGAGGTTGATGTTGTCAAGACAATTTTCAGGCTCTTTCAAGCCTGTAGGAAAAAAATGAGTTTAAATTTCTTTGAATAATTCTAATAGTTATATCCATTTTTATATTCACTAAATGACAGTCTCCTTTAGCTCTCTCTCATACTGTAGAAAGTGTAGCAACTTCAGAAGAATACTACTACTACTTTAGGAGCCATCTTAATCTCTGTTGCTACAAAAAAAAAAGGGGAATATGTGTGTGGGGAGGTGCTCCCATGGCTGAGGTAACATCCATTTCAGTTTCAAATCTTCATTAATGGAACCTAGGGAACAACATGACAATAAAGGGAAACCATCATTCAAAAAGAAGGAGGGTAAATTGCAATTTTATGATGCAGTTGTTTGGTCTTGAAAAACATTTCTCATATAAAGAAAGGCTCAGGTTAGCTCTGCTCTAAAGTTGCTGTAATATATTCACCCCAGATCATTAAAAACTTTGGAAGTAGTGAGCTATTTCCCAGTCTGAGGCAGGGATTAGATACTATGTTATCAACTCCAGAGCTGCTAAACTCAGAAGCTAGTATTCTATTCATATCTTGTATCTTTCCCTCCCTAAGGATACCTTCTTTACGAGAAACCATTGATTTATGCCATATGATGTACAGTCACTCTCACAAAGTCTTCCAGCGTGCTATTTGCCTGCATGACTTTTATGGAAGGAACCACTGATTTCTACTTTTTGGAATAGGTTTTTAAAATAGTTCTTTAAAAACTTTCCTTTCATCTTCTGTGGTGTCAGTAGTCCCAGGAAAAAAGTGAAGTATGAAAAAAAAATTTAACTTGTTATCTTTGCAGATGCATAAGTATGTGGCATGCATGTATATGAACTTTACAGAAATACTGCATATGGTACCTTTTGTTCTCTGAGGGTTAATTTAACTTATTTTAAGAGGTCCCACAAATGCTGTCTCTGTAATAACCTTATGCCAATCCTTTGTATTTGTATGTTAGATGACACACTTCTTAAAATCTAATCAATTCAACAGTACAAGGCAGTATGTCATGGAGTAAAATAAGTATAAACCACAGAAAAAGTATGTAAAATGTTGTACAGAAAATGCATTTAAACAGTGTCTTAGCACAAAAACCTGTATTTAAATAAAAAAGATGCACTTAATTTTTAAACTTTTGAAATATGCCCTTAGAATCATTGATGGAGTGTTTTTTTTCTACTATTAGTTTTATTCTCTTATTTAGCAACAGTTGAGATTTTTGTTTTAAAATGGAGCTGAAAAATGTATGCTTTTTAGTTTATCAACATCAACTTGCACTTCAATATGGTGCCTTTTCTTCCATACATCAATGCACACTGATATAAGTATCCTCAGCTAACTGCTAGGAATAAAAGTGTAATTCTTATTGGAGTCAACATTTTGGATATAAGCTCTAACTAGTAGTTATGCTGGCAAATCAACTTTTTTTAGGTTTACCCCCATGACTGCTGAAAGTTAATATGAAAAAGACATTAAAAGATATGTCTTTATAGCATATTAAGGAAAAAAGGAATATTTTCTATTTTATAGCCTTGTCTACCACAGTATTATGATTTGACAATGGGGTCAAGATTTCATTTTGGGTTTCAACAACTCATTTTTTTGAGACCTATTAACATGGTCTCAAAAATGGTGGCTGGAAGCATATATTCTACTTCTACTCCACCTCTAACCACACCTCCCAGAAAAAAATCAGTGTTTTAGATTATTTTCTTTTTGCATTTTAAAACTTAAACTTGGCAAAAGAGTGCTAGACACATCACATAATCATTTCCTCTCTTCCAGGAAAATTTAAATTCTTGAATGCTGATTTGATAATCAAAATATGTTGCATTGCAAATAATGGATTGGTTATCATGGCATATTTAGAAGCTCTTATCACAAATAACATCAAAAATAAAATAATCTTGTTAGCTTTAAACATATCAAGGTATTTCTGGAGCTTAACAAAATCTATGAAAAGATAGACATTGTTCTAGTCTCAGTATTAAATAATTTACTTCCAAGTGAAACCTCAAGAAGAGTTAAAGTCGATGAAATAATATTTAACTAGTCTCTAAAAACTATTGTTATTCATCTAAAATTAACATACTGACTTCTAACATATTCATAATATTTATTCTGTATTTCAAAAGAATCTATTATAAATTTGGGAAGGACATCTTTTGTTTTTTCATAAAATTTACAATGAAACTTTTTTTAAAATCTAAGTCTCAGTACAACTTTAACTTTTGCAAAATAATTTACTCTAAGATAGATGGGCAAATCTGGAGATTTTCAGTCAGAATGTTGAAAGGAAGAGAATATTATGATGAACTGAAAAGGAACTTTTACAATGGAAGTATGTAGACTGAAAAGTAATAGTCAATCCCAAAGACATCAGAGGGTATTGGATCTAGTTTGGTGATCAAGCTCCAGCTACACGATTATGCCAGAACTATATTTAAAAGTAGTTATAATTTTAATATCTCCCCAGGGGATTCATTAAGATCGTAAATCTCTCAGTGTCCTCTCTTCCCTACCATCACAACTGACCCATTCTAGAATGATCATAATTTAGTTCTAAATCCATTTTTTAAATAAAATTCTATAGAAATTACATTACATTAAAGGCACAACTTGATTTATGCCATATCCGTTACCATTAAACTGTCAAAAGTCTCAGAAGAAGATAATAATACCCTTGAAAGTATAACAGTAGAGGAAGTGACTGAATTTATCTTTTTAAATCCTAAGTGTTGCAAATCATCTGGAAATGACAGCCCCTGCACCCCCTCACACCCTTCATGGCAAGCTTTATAAAAAAACATAAAGTTATATTCAAACCAAATCGGCAAAAAGCCTTTCCACAAAATAAATGTTACACAGAAATTCTTCCAACTGTAAGTACATTAAATTATAATTAGTGATTTTTTATTAAAAGAATAATTTGGATTTCGGAAACCAAAGAAATAAAGAATTTTGACATGGCATAATTAGATGTATTATAATAATAGAAATGGACAAGGAAGAGTGAGTATGATTACACGTTACTAAATTTAAGCACATCATGGATGTTCATTTAAATATTTTACTTTATATTTGTACAAAAAACCCAACATGAATACACCAGTATTATTTCATTCTAATCTACAAATTTAGATTTGTAGTAATTTGCATCACAGGGTACCCATGAGCAGCAGGAAAATGAAGATAGCCAAGAGTTTCATTCACATACTATAAACATTTTCAATTGTAGGCCATGATCTTCCAAGTTGTTAAGACTTTGGGACCAGTCTTGCAAAAGACTTAAGTACATGCTAAAATTTAAGCATGACAGTAATTCAGCTGACAATTAATAAAGGACAGAATCCTAAATGACGTCATGGAACAATGAACCAGACCAGAGTGAAGAGCAATACAGACTGAAATTATTCTCTTATTTCTGGTAAAATCCTGCCTTTTTTTTTTTAATCTTGTTTTCTCCTCCATGTTAAATTGTGGTTAATTTTAACAACAACAGAATAAAGGTTGCCTCACACTTACTATGAGACAATTACACTGATTACTTTTTGTTTCATTCTATGTAAATTAGCTGTAATGATATCTTTGAAATAAAGAAAAGGAAATAGCACGTCTCACAATGACTCATTTATTTTTGTCTTAATGTGTATCCACTAAAAGTGAAATAGATTAGACATAAATGAGGTCTCTTGTCTCATGTGGCTTTATTTTCTTACATTTTCTTTCAAGACATGGTTTATATTATGTCTGTTTGATTCTCTAGTACATTTCATCTGTTCTTCAAAGGCTGGGTCCTGATGTTCTTATTCACACCATAATATTTTTAACCTTCTTATTTTCTTAATAGCTTCCCAAATGCTTCTCAGTGCATATCAGGGTTCCTCTTTTAAAGGGGCCCACATTTTTAGATGAACATGTTTGCACTAGGTAGTCAATTAAAGGCATTATCTAGACTAACATACCCAAGGCATATGCAGTGCTTCAGAAATAGGTCCAGAGTATTTATTGATAATTCTTTTTAAGTTGTATCTTCACTGAGCAATGAAAAATGTGTATATTGGGGTAGAGGGTGAACTGCAAATTACTTCATTGTGGTTATGGGGGAAACAAGTGTGCTGTTGATGTTCTTGAATTAAGAAATTTTATGTTTTATCTTGATCTACTAAATTGTGCAAAAACAAGTGTGTCCAATCAGATTTTACTTTCTGTTAACTAGGTCTCATACACAACAATCTTTTTCTTTTTTTTGCCCAGTACAGTAAAGACTGCACCTCGTAAAGAACATACTTCTTTCTACCCTTACACTGTTCTTCCTTGGCCTCCTGAGAAATCTAATGATACCTTGTTGCTGCAAAACTGAACCCTGTCTCACTCAGTGGTCAATTGCACCTATTATACATGGGTTTGTGTATAAACTCCATGGAGGAACTCCATTCTATACACCCATATGGGAACTCTAGGTAAGAGCGCCCATATAGAAACAGATTGCCAATTACATTAAAGAAAGGGATTCTGACATGAAGCCTCTTGATAGTGCAAGCTACTCCCCTTCCTGAACCTTCTTTGTCACATACTTCCCCACTTTCTTTACATACACAAAATAGAAATTGATAGCTAAAACATCCCTTGGATTAGCAAAGGCTGAGCTTCTGACAGATTCCTGGCAATGAATCTGGCATTTAGTGCAAAGAGCTTTGAATTGATGTCTCCCTTTCCTTGAAACAGTGCATCATACCTCTGAGTTTTATAAATCTATGGAACATACACAAATTGTCATTTTTAAAGCCTAGTCAGTGAGCCAAATCAAACCAGTTTCCACTGAAAGGCTCAGAGGTATTTCTCTATAAAGGCCATCTCTCCAACAAATTCAACTTCTTCCCAGCTGCTGCGCTGCTAGAGCTGGTTAAAAAATAAAATGTCACAGTTACAGGTACTATTTAGTTCATATTAACTAAATGTTTACAGTGTTCCTGGAAATTAGTGAGATATAGTATGAAGACAGTCCCCTTATTTAAGTGCTCAAGGCCAGTCATATTTACAACTAAATGTAATATTTATTGTTTCTGGTGTGTTATGGAATTAAACTTAGTTACAAAACCAATGCTTCATTTTTTTTTTTATTAAAACATATGACACCTGTCTTCCAGAGCTCATAATCAGACCCCTGCCAGAATCCATTGAGGAACTGTCCCAAGACCTAGTCAAGGAACCTGCTGCCATCAGCAGAAAATGGGAAGTCCTGATAGAACAGCTTCTATGTCAAACTGCTCCCATGGCTCAACAGTATATATAAATCAGTGGTCCCAGAATGAAGTGTGGGTACAGTTGTATTAATGGCATAGTCATTTGGCATCTTTGATGCTTGCCCTTTTTGCAGTGAGAGGCACATCAACCTGGGGGTGGGGGAGGGGGTAAAATGGTAATCCCTTATTCTTCCACTTCCACATTTAATCTCACATTTAGGCTTGGATGCATTTTTCCTATGGCTTTTCATCTACATCATCTCTGCTCAGTGCGGCTTCTGAAACTCTAATTTTTGCTTCTGTTTTATTTATTGTCTCCTTAGATCAGTTGTCAACTGGGTTCTGTGTCCCAGTCTTTAGTCCAAAAGGTTCAGGATAGTTTTTGCAGTCTTTGAAGTTTTGTGAAATTCTTCTCCTGAACTATCTTGACTCCTTTCCTACCTCATATTTTTCAATCAAATATAAGATGTATTTGTCATTTTGATTCTGCCTTTTTTTTGCACTGTTAAAGTGCATGCAGAGTTCCTTAAAGAATTTTACATGTCCTTTGTTTAAGTTTGTCATAGGATCATCATTTCAGCATTTTGGTTCTTGAGCAGATGCCCCAAGCAGTGATTTGGGGACTGAAAATATTTCCATTCATTAGTCTCTGGGATATCTGTGCCTTGAAGATTTCTCATACACTGTGTTTTTCCTTAAGGAACAAATACATTAAAACTCATTTTCTTATTATCTTTGCTGTGCTATTTAACTACAGATATATCCACTTCAGAATTTGAAAGGGAAGAAAATGGTACAGGGAAGAAATGTAATAAAACAGGAGGGCAGGCAAGGACATTTGGCATGGGAAAGGGCTTTTCATGAAACTTCTGGTTCATCTACTTTGCCAAGTGAGTACTCAGCATCATGCTTGGGTGGAAATTACCACAATATATGAATACATCATTTTGTTTTAATAGTCTGGTACTGATAAGCATTATCCCTTTCCATGTTCTAGGAAAAGAAAGGGTTTATTAGTACTAAAATTATCAGTATAGCCAGTACATGCAAATGCACACAATCAATTTAAGTTCATCACTCCTCTCTGATAAAAATCCCAGAAAAAAACACTGGAAAAGTGCCCCTTTTAAACAAAGGCAAAAAGGAGGATGGAGATAACTGCAGACCAGTTAGTATCAACTCAATACCCAGGAAGTTACTGAAACTTATCCTAATCCCAAGGAAGTCCATTTACAAGCTTCTGGAAATGGAAAGGCTGATCACAAGCAGTCAGTATGGATTTACTAATAACAAATCATATTAAACAAACCTGATCTTCTTTGACAAAGTAGTTACTTGGGAAGGGAATCCTGTGGATATAACTTATCTGGGACTTTGGCAAGACTTTTGAAAAGGTCCCACATGATCTTCTCATAAACAAATTAGAGAAATATGGACTGGGAAAAAAAACTCATGAAAGGTGGATAAACAACTGGCTTAATAGCAACAGATACTTATAAATGGCTTCCTGTCAGAAGTTTGAATGAAGTACCACAAGAGTCTGTCCTGGTCCAGCTGCTGTTCAACATGCTTTATATACTATCATAGAAAGCTTCTTGAGCAAGTTCGCAGATGACACAAACATGAGAAGAATTGTAAACGTGGAGGATGGGAGCACAATTCAGAAGGTTCTTGACAGACTGGAAAGCTGGGCTGAAGCTAACAGGTTGAAGTTCACTGCTGACTAATGCAAGGTGCCATACTTTAGTAAGAATAATAAAAAATGCAGCTACAAATGAGTGTTACCTGGCTTCCTGGTACTACTACAGAGAAGGCTCTGGGAATCTTGGTAGATAACAGGCTCAGTATGAGTCTGCAGTGTAATGCAGCTGCTTAAAAGGCAAATGCAGTTTTGGCCTGCATCAATAGAAGCATTAGGTACAAGTCACGGGAGGTGATAGTGTGTCTCTACTTGGCACTGGTTAGGCCTAGAGTATTGTGTTCAGTTTTGGGTTCCACATTTTAAAAAGGATGTGAAGAAGGTAGAGAGGCTCCAGAGGTGGGCAACAAGAATGAGAGGGTTTGGAAGGCAAGTCATACCAGGAGAGTCTGAAAGACTCAGGAGTCTGAAGGCATGTATAACTTGTGGCAAAGACACTTAAGAGGGGATGTGACAGTAGTATTCAAATACTCATAGGGCTGATGTAAAGAAGAGGTAACACACTTTTTCTGTCTTGCTTCAAAGGATACAGACCGTTGGCTTGAAGTTGCAGCAAAGTAGGTTTAGATTACAGGATCTTCATAATATAACTCCCAAAGAAGTTTAGAAAATTGTTGAAATAGATATATAGAAGGCATCCTATTTTATATTTTCAACTTGTAAATATTTCTGGCTTAGATTCAGTTGAATTGAAATTCATCTCCTGAACCTCAACAGGGAGCAGAGGGAGGCCACTTCAGGTTATCCTGTGGATCAATAAACTTACAGTGGATCATCTGCCTAGCATTTATTGTAAGAGATGGTCAGGAATTTAATAAAATGGGATGGTAGGTGGGGAAGAGAGATGCAGGGGGTGTAACAAAAATCTGTACTGAAACATTTTATGGAAATCAGTTTCAATAAAACTTTTTCTGGATAAGGATATTCAGGCTTTGAGTGAAATTTTCAGTCAAAAGCAGAAAATCCACTGTGCTTAAAGCTAGGGTAATTAAGATATTAGAGTTATTAGGATATTAGTCTGCGTTAGTTTTTATTGAGTATCGGGGATACAAGGAAGGCGGTAGGGGAAACTGTTACAACAAAAAGAAATCAAGCTTTGAAGAATGCTCCTTTTGTGGAAAAGTGATATTGTGGGGGAAAAATGTGAAGTACCTGCTGAAAAATTAAACCATGTGGAAGCCAAAATCAGGAATCAAAAGTTCCTAACTCTCTGCCCTCAGTGCAATATACCAGGGATAGATACTCTTAAAGGAGCAGGGGGCCAAATAAAGCAAACTGGCATCAAAGGCAGGCTGCCATTTGTAACTTAACTATTGGATCTCCAAGCCACCTGCCACCACCCAAGCCCTTCTCTGTGCACAGAACTGTTCCTTCTCTCTTACCCTCCATATGGCAGCTGCCTCTTGCCCCTGACTACTTATCTTCATGAACCACTGCAAGAGATGAATTTTGCAGCAAGCGAAGCTGTGGTTGCACTAAGGGCACATAAAAGAGAGAGCAGGGAAGGCTGGAGTGGAAACACTGGAACAGGGCAGTGAAGGGGGTTGCACAGGCAAAGGGGAACTGGGACACCCCCTCCAGAGAAGAAAGAAGCAAAAAATTCTAAACTGCTCCAACAGCAATCCTACAAGCCATGCATGGCCCCACTATGCCAACATATCTATGACAAACCTTGAAGTTTATTTCTTCTGCAGCTGCCCTATTATTTCTTTGGTAAATCTCATGTACATTGATTTTATCTTGATAATATGGACACATGGGAAGGAATCTCTAGAAAATTCCACCAGGATTTAAACAACTTCTATGCCTCCATCAGACTAACTCTTCAATTTTCTGTGCAGCAGATTCATTTCTTAGACACTACGGTGAAATGTTGCAGTGGCCATGCTGCCACCACATTGTATCAGGAATCATCCAACCTTCACAGCTACTTCCATGCCAATGGTTTTCATTCTAAGCATACCACTAGATCCATTGTCCACAGCCAAACTCTGTATTACAACCAGATCTGCTCTGATCCCAGCAACTGGGATGAATACTTTAAGGATCTGGAGCAGGGATTCATACAGTTACAATTCAATTCCCAAACTGTAGCCACACAAATAAAAAAAAGCCAGACTCAGACCAGGCCCTGACCTGCTACAATACCAACACCAGGACAAGGACAACAGAATCCCTCTGGTTGTCACCTACAGCCCTCAGCTTGAAGCCTTAATGACACATTATTAATTACCTCCAACCCTTCTCAGGAAAAGATGTCTCAAGGTAGCTTTGGCGAAAAACGTGCCCTGGCTTACAGATAGTCCTGCCAACATCAAACAGTGTGTCTCAAGCAGACTAATGAACTCCCATCCTTACCAAGGCACCAGAATTTGCAGTACACCCAAATCTCTGCTGTGTACCCACACTGATACATATCTGAACCTAATAATAAGGAGTACAATACCCCAGGTTCATTTACCTGCAACTTTACAAGTGTCATACTCCATTACTGGCTTGCAATGTTTCTATGCTGCCTACATTGGACAGAAAAGGGAGATTTCTATGTGCAAAAATAAATGAACACTGATCTGATATTAGCTGCAAAAAGATACAAAAGTCTGTGGCAGAACACTTCAGCATCCCTGGAAACTCCATCAGTGATCTCAGTATTGCTGTTCTCAGGCAGAGTAAAAAAAACAAACAGTTTGAATAAGAAATTACAGAACAGGAAATTACCCACAAACTGGTGTGTGTTAAGTATGGTTTAAACAGGAACTATTGATTCTTATCTCATTACCTGAATTAGCTTTTGTGATCCCTTTGTTCCTATGGGGTTTTTGTATGTCTCTTACAGCACTTCTGCTCCCTCTTCCCCCTCCTGCTTTTCCACCTGTTGTATTCTAATCACTCACTCAACTTAATTCACTGCTGTATGCTGTCCTTTTATAGCATCTGATGAAGTTAATTTGGGTTCATGAAAGTTTGTGCTACATATAACTAAATAAGATATATATATTATTATCTGTAACCGGGGTGCACCCAAGTATGTGCTCCCCAATCCAAATAGAAGGGATGGGTGGTTAGGCATGAGTGTTATGAGAGGGATCTGCAAATGCAAACCAATTCCCTCTATTCCCTATAGAGTCAGGCCAGGACAAGGAATGATCAACTATGTACAGATGTATTAATGTATATAAAATCTAAAGAAATTAATATTGAGGAACATATTTATACAAATATACGATTGTCATATAGTGTTATATCCCCCAAATGAGGGCTGAAAGATTACACCACCTCAAGAAGCATTGAACAATGCATGGATAATGAGCTGATCTGAACCAGGTAAGCAACAGGTAAGTACAGGTAAGCACAGGTAAGCATCAAGGAAGGGGTCCCAGCTGAGCCCCAGCTAAGAGTCATATACTCTACACTCTATTAATCTACTAATATACAATTATAAAAATACACAAAATATAAAACACAGTATTACAAAATATGTGGCCCTCTCTCACAAGGTATAAAGCCCATTAACATAAAAAATAAATTTGACTCTTCAAAATCCTCAAAGCCTAGGCTGTTCCTAAGGCCTTGGCAACGCTCCAGTGACTAGTGGGAGGGGAAAACCCTAATACACCTTGAGCCTTCCACAAACCCCAGTGAAGCCTATAAACTCTGAGGGACCCTCTCTCCCTGGGACCTCCCCTCCAGGAGCTCCTTACTAACCTGGAGAATTTCCCCTCCCCTGTGGGAATCCTTTTCTCCAGCAACTCATGACTCCAGAGTCCAAAGTGAGTCGTCCATGGCCCCTCAGGCACATTGCGCCTCACTTGCAGGAGACTTCTGGGCCTTTGACTCCTTCTGGACCACTTTCCTGTTTGGAGCCCTGAGCACTGTCACATGGTCCTGGGCACTTTGCCTTCTGCTAAGGGTTGGAGGCCCAGGTCACCTTATGCAACATTGGGGCTCAGTCCACTCCTGGACCCTCCGTGCAGCATTGTCTGCACCAGGCTGCTGGCTCTGTGGCAGGAGGACCAGACTCAAGTTGCCGCAAGCAGTTCCCAAGGCTCCAGTTCTTCCCAGACTGCTGTGTACCATGCTGTCAGCACTGACTGCCTGGCCCAGCACCAGGGGTTGCAGACCTGAGACACCTTGAGCAGCTCCCAGGGCCCTGGTCCCTCCTGGACCCTCTGTGCAGCGTTGCATGCACGGACACCGCGTTCCTCAGTGGCAGGCTGAGGATGCAGTTGCTTGCTGCTCCCATCCAATAAAAAAGAGTCTATGGGCTCTTTAGGGTACTGACTCTACCCCACTGGCCAGCTTATACTAGGTCAACTTTACCCATCTTCTTCTCCATCCCTTAATGCAGCCACCTGTGTGCTGGGTATGCTGTTCTTTTTATATCTGCGGAGGGCTCCACCCCCAGATTGCAGATAGACCCAAGCAGCCCTAAGCAGCCCTTTGCAGGCTGGAACTCTGCCAGCTTACAAGGGAAAAGCCACCATTTCCTTCATTTTTCTACTTTACAGGAGAATCCATGTTAAAGTTTGTTGATCATTTTTTAAAGTTTGTCTGTGATCCTTACATATCCACTTTTGGGTCACAACCCACAGGATGAGAAACACTTATCTAGATAGCTTTGGTATTGTGCTTCATGATGAATGGGGATGTACACCAAAAGCACCCCTATCCCTGTGCAAACCCCCCCCCCAAAAAAACTCAACCCTGTTAGTTGGTAAAGACTTATTCCCAGTAAGCGCTAGTACTAACCTCTTTAAAAGAGGGGGATGTTGGATAAAATAATAAGAGTGTTTACTCTATTTTTAGCAACTGTGCCACATTTTATAAGTATAATTATCTTATTACTGAATAGTGTCACAGAGACTAACATATTTTGTAGCCGATGCTAACTATAGTAATGGAGGATTAGAACCTATGGAAGCCAAATGCTATGGGTAAAATCCTAGGCCCACTGAAGTCAAGGGCAAAACTCCCATTGACTTCGGTAAAAGCCAACATTACAGCCTATGCAAGAAGACTGAGTAGGCACTAAATCTTAAATATGCTGATTATACCAGTTGGATATAAAGTATTTTGTGTCTTACTAGTATAAATTCCTATGAAGAATTTTTGAAGTAAAATGTCTGATCTAAATATTAGCATTGCCATTTTGTATACCTGAGGGCTGAGAAAATGGAAGAACATTAAAGCAAAATCCATAAATATGAAATGTAGATAATGAAAAGGGAGAGAAAGCATCCCTGCTGTGTACATATTGTATCATCGAGTAAAAGCAATAAGAAATACATTGTGAAAACGATGAAATTGCAATGGTATGAAAACATATTAAAATACCATAAAAAGAGCACTAACCCAAGAATTTATTTAAAAATGGGAAAGCATTACCAGATTTGTTATAGAAAAGGGAATAAAAATAGCTGTTTTCTACAAATATGATAAAAAAGAAGGTACACTGAATAAAACTTTTTAGGCTATAGATATCTTATTCAGAGACAAGATTGTTTATTATAACTATGACTAAAGAAAAGGAAAACTCATAAGAAAAAAAAGTTCCTGAATAACTTCTACCTAGTGTTAGAAATTAACCAACAGTCTGGTGCAGAAGTTTGAAGTGTTTTTCCTGAAAAATACATGCAAACACATACCAAAGCAAAACAAAAATCACATGATGTTTTTACTATATGTTTTAAATGCTATAGAAGAAGAAAACAAAACAAACCCCCAAAGCAGTGGCTGTTTTCTAGTAATAACAGTGAAATCAGGAAGCATAGGTTCTCCTAAAGGTACTGATGAGGAAAAGTACTGGAGCAAACAAAAATAAAGTTACACTATAATAAGGAGCATAAGTAAAGGCCAAAAAACAAAGGGACCTTGAGATAAACTTAT
>NW_017729032.1:90614728-90618248 GCF_001723915.1 Gavialis gangeticus
GAGAAAACACGTTTAGTCTAGCAAGACTCCAGGGTGATTTATTGTTATACTGCCAAGAATGTATTTCGGGGGAGGCTTCTGTGTGTCTTTTTCTCACAAGTATATAACAGAGTCTGTATCCTGCAGCTGCAGAGAATTAGCCACCCTTGCTTCTTCTCCCATTGCCATGAAAAATAAAGAGCTCTGTTAGCCAAGCAGTGATCCTGTCATGATTTTCACATCAGTACTGCATGTTGATTGTGGCATCTTTCTGTTAGTCATTAAATGAAATGGTAAAATAATAATTAATTATATTGATAACTTTCCCACCACAGATATTAGGCTGGCACCTCTCTTCTTTGGGTTCACCAAGTAGCTCAGGTTTTATTGTTAAGCTTACCTTTCCCACTGAAGTCAGTAGAACATCAAGGTCCTAGTGTCCAGCCTTCACAGTAGGCAGAATCACTCAGACCGTTTCTATACAGCTTGAGGACCATGTTAGAGAGCGCTGCAGTGAAGCATGTAATAAGGAAACTATATTGCATCAATTTTGAGGGGTTAAATGCACCTCCAACAAGAATTCTGTGCCTCATCTTGCATGGCCTTTAGGTGGTAGAGACATGCTAAATGCTGCAACAAAGGACCAAAAGAAAACACACAGTTGAGAAATTCCTGTTAAGAATCAATATATTGTGACCTACCATTGGAATAAGAGTGGAAGCAATACAGAAGAAAGCAGGCAGAATCCCTGGAACTGGAAAGGTATTCTGGGGGACTCTTCCCACTGAGAAGGAGTTTGAGTAGGAAATCTGCAAAAACCTATTAGGAATGAGGACAAACAGTAGCAAGTCTCTAAAGACCTGAGAGCAGATACAAGAATGACAGGCTTTGCAACAGACAATGGTACTGGCCATAAAGCAGAGCTCAGTCTCTGCACAGTACCCCACACAGGCCTGATAGTGCCTGTGAAAAAGCAGCACCAGTGCAGGGCACAATTCAAGCTCAAGTGCATGGGCCTTCCTTACACACGTACCATTACAGTTGTGTATACAGCACCAGGATTTCCTCCTGTCATAACTCTTCCAGTCTCTCATGCATCTTACCTAAACACAGGTAGTGTAGGAGGGAAGTGGAACTCCTGGTAGCTTTGTTTACCTTCAGTATTTCAGGTAGAAATATGACCCCAAGTAATTTCCACCCCTGCACTATACAAAACCATATACATAAGCAGCATCAGGGGACAGGGAACAGAAAAGAGAAACAAACACTAGGTATTTCCACCACTGATTTCACTTTAGTTATTTAAAAGGTGCACTTTGGCTACTGACAGATATTTGTTTAAAGGCCCACTGGGATCTAATCCATGATCCCAATAACGGGGCCTCCTGCCACGCCACAAATTCATGGCAGAAGGTGCGATTTTGGGATTGGGGATGAGATCCAAATCACATCATACCAGGGCTAGTGATCCAGGTTCCCCCTGCTGATTGTCACCTGGCTCGTGGGACCCATATGTTGGTTTGAGCCCCTGGACAGTCCCGAGAGCCAGCTGATGATCAGATGATGACTGGGAGGGCTCAAAAGCTTGAGTTGTGGAGTGCTCCTGATCAGCTGGTGATCGGAAAACTGGGATCACTCTGCAGCTTGGGCCAGGGAATTCTTTTGATCAAATGATGATTAGGAGTGCTCCTCAGCTGGAGCAGTGGAGTTCTCCAACTTAGCTGATTGCCATCAGAATCAGGACCGCAACAGTATAACCTAGTGAAGTCCTGGTCATGTGGACAATCAGCTGATTGTCAGCCAGTGGGACCTCATTGGCCACATGTTCAATATAAAGCATGATACAGCCACAAAGTTATTATGTATATTTTGTTCAGTAACTTTGTGGCTGGTTTTCTGTTTTATTGCACCATTAATTGCTTGAACATGTGACCAGGTTACATTTTAAGATGCAATTAACTAATTAATAAGGCATGACCATAAGTGTAATACCTACCATGGGCCATTGGATTGGGTGGGAAGGGGTTCTGAGCTGCGTGTGATTGTATTTACATATCACCATCATATTAAAAAAATAATAATTATTTATTGTTCTCAGTCAGCTAGTGCATTCTTGGTAATGCTCTCATTATTGGTGTTGGCAAGTTTAATTTCTCATGTTTTTTCAATGTACTGTTGCTGCTTAACGAACTGGTTAAAAAAGAGGCAAAGCCATGACAAATGCTTTTGTTGAAAAAAAATCAAGGAATCTGTCAATTCAGAGTTTGCACCTTACAGAGGAAGAGTAGAAAAACAGATAGCCTGTATTCACAAAAGGGAAAAGGAAAGATACAGACAATTATAGATCTGTTAGCTTGGCCTCAATATTACACAAGGTCTTGGGTGTTGAAGGTTAAAAAGTAAATCAAGGCTGTAGAAGTAAAACAGAAAATTGGATAAAATACAACATGGCTTTATCCAAGAAAGATCATGTCAGAATAACATAGTACCTTTCTTTTAACAGAAAAAAGTCTTAGATAAAAGCAGTGCAGTGGACCTAATCTAACTAGATTTAAGCAAAATATCTGATACTGTACCTCCAGGGAAATAACTAAACGGAAGAAGATAGGGATTAATGCTAATGTCGTAAGGTGAAGAAGGCACTGACTATACGATTGTAAGAGAACCTTTCTTCTAAGAACATTGCTAAGGCTTTTACTATTGCCTCCTCTTACTATACTTTTTATCCAGGTTTCCTTGCTATTTACTTACCTTAAGGATTTTGTCTTTATTCACTGATGAACCTAGTTTAAAGATTTAAAGTTTTAAACTTAGTATTTTTTAAAGGATTTTTAAACCAATATTTGAAATATATAGCACTTAAGACATTAATCCTTCAAATTATTGAAAATATGCCTTTGTTTGCAGAATGGAACTGATATTGACCATAGATGTGGAGCTCTAGCAAGTACCAGATGTGACTAATGAGAAGAGTTATTCATTGTGACTGAAAGCACTGCACTCAATTACATGCGTATATTTAAGGGACAGCAAAGAAATCAGAGTGGAAATATTGCAGGTGACTTTTCATTTACAAATGCAGGCCAAAACTGAAAGGCTTCTGCTTTCTCACTTGGTCTGGCAATCAGGAAATCAGACTCAACTCCCTTAAAAAGGTTGTAATAATCATAAAAGTCTGAACTGTGGCTTGAACACTCCCTCCTATTTTTGCATGGTTAAAGTACTCTATCCCTTATATCCTTCTATGAGTGCACTAGGATATGGTGAAGCTACATGCCCATTTATTTACTCACCAGAACAGGTGGATGAAGTGATGTTGGGAGAAGGGGGAGCCAGTATTAATTTTGCCCACAACTCCCACTTGGTAGCTCAGCTGTTCTGGGAGGTTTGCAATTTGCTGCTAGAAAACTTCTATTCCATCCTCAGCCTAGAAGCAAGCAAGTGGCAGGGGAAGAATTGTGACTCACAGAGTGTTTACTACAAGATATGTAGCAAAACCCCCAGTTTGTCTTTAGCAAAACCCACCATTTTTTGGTTTTTT
>NW_017729032.1:90618904-90639118 GCF_001723915.1 Gavialis gangeticus
CAAGGGAACCAATAAGACATTGTGTCACCATCTTCCCTGTTCAATAAAACCACTGTCATTTGCAACCCCGAGTTGGGTCATGTTTTACTAAATCCCAGTCCCTTCCCTATCTTAAATTCCAGCCTCATTCTCTCTCTCTCTCAGCTCTAGTGTGTGTGTGTGTGTGTGTGTGTGTGTATGGCATTGTGTACATGATATATGAATTAGTGATCTGTGTCTAACTTTTGGGGTGTATAGTATGTGCTTGAATTGATAATAGATATGCATGTGCCTAGGATGGTTTGGATGTCTATGTGCCTGAGCTGGTAGTATGTGTGTGTATGCACCTAATTGATTTGTGTGTTTGTATATGTGCAATTGTACATCACACCCTCCTGTCTAACAGCGCAATATTGAGATCCTGAGCATTGGCCTGACCCCTCAGGGCAACAGATGAATGAGCATAGGAAGTTCAAAGACAGGAAGGTTCTGATCAGGACCTGAACTGGGAAGTGTGACAGATAACTGTGATGAATCTATTTTTATTCCTCTTCAATGCAAGTTTTATTGCTATAGAAGAACAGTCAGAGTAGGTTAGGACTGGCTGAGTGCATCTACATGTATTATTTGAGTGACATCATAAACTCCAGCACAGTTTGTACCAGAGTTTTTTGCTCACAGGCACCACATTTACATGTGCAACTGGGATCGCAGTACATTGAGCAAGGTTAGAGCAGCCCCAGCTGGCAAGGGGCCTAGGGGGTCAGCCTGCCCTCCCAGGGATGCTCCAACCTGGCTCATGCTGCAGAGGGGCTGGCTGGGTCATGAGGGTGCATCCGTTCGAGGCTAGCTGGCAGGCAGCCCTGCATTGAAGCACCCTCATGCCTCAGCCAGCCCCATCAGCATCTACACATGTATCGCAGTGCATTAAACATGACTCTAGAATAGTACTTGGGTTTACAGTACTAACCTACATCAGTATTTATTAGTTTACTGCATCCTCATAGGGGTGTACATGCAGACGTGAAGACTTTACTGCAAGCTAATTAGTCAGCTCTGCAGTAAATGTCTCGTATAGACATATCTGCTGAGTGGTTCCAAACAGCTGGGATTTGTGAAGGTAGGGGAAAGATGCTGCAAGTTAACATAAGAAACTGAAAACTGAGTTACTGTTTTTGGTGGGAGTTGGAACTGAATGCTTTATGGAAAACTGCTGCTCATCTGCTTTTCAGCTAACTCTCAAGGCTTGGGGTGTTTCAGTTACTTTGTGATTAAGGAGTTGTTTCTGATAGGGATTCCCCAGTGAAAAAACCTGAAAAATGTTCTATAACAGTGTAAAAAAAAGTGGGGCCTTTTAAATGTGTTTAAGTATGTGTCTGTTTTCTGTGGCAGATGATCCATATTTGAACAGTGTTTTTCTCTTTAAAAAATCATCACAGAGCTTTGATGATTCATTTTAACTGATATTTGAAAGAGGAGATAATGAGTAGTTTTTACTTTAAAAATCTACTTCATAGATTTCTGTATCCTTAACAAAGTGGTACACTGGCTTAAACTGGCTTAATTCCTAGATTTCAATGGAGCTAAATCCTCATGAATTGCTTTGAAAATTTAGCACCTAAGCTATGTAAGTTAATGATTGGACTGTGAAATAACTAATATTTTAGTTGCAGCTAAATATTGATAGTTTATATGCTCATGGGACAACAGGATATAAATCTGTAGTCCTTAAGTTATATCAAGGATAACAATTCCCTTTGCACAATACAAAGTATAAAGGAAATAACTTCAAGTAATACCTGAAGGCACGATAATTAGCTTTTAGTCTATTTAGCAAGTCAATTGAGTTGATGGCTCCTACTATCCATAAATCTATTTTATTTCCTTTCTGGTTCTTTAAGGTATGCTATTTTTAGAAAAAAAGTTCTGCATCATCTCAGCAAGAAAGTTAAAATGCTCAAGTCAACAACTGAAATAAACTGTGGGGTATGTTATGAGAAAATAATTGTAATTTCACTTTACTTGAATAAAACTACATTGTCTACTTGTTAAGGAAACTGCTGATCAAACTTGCATGTAACACATAGATTATTATACCATGCTAAATTTATCTCTATAGTAAAGGCACAGCCATATGCTGGTCCTGTGGTCTTGGAATTTCAAATATATTCACAAGATTTATTTTATATTGACCTGAATCATATGTCAATCATCACACTTGCAGTTTTTATACTTTAGTAGCAGAGTAGTTAAACCATATTTCTATAGATTATGAAGTGCAAGTTTGCAGATAATTCTAGGCTTTAAATAAAGGCCTCCCTTTAGTCAACCCAACTATAAATACATTCCTGGTCATTTGAGTTGTTGAGTCAAAGATGGCCAGCCATGATGCTTGCTACACCTCTCCTCCATGTATGCCATTAGCTACAGAAACTGGTATTCCTTAAATCATGCTAGCCCAATGGGCCAAATAGGATAGATCTTTTACTATTGTGATATATACTTTAAAGGGAGACAGAAAACTAAACTATTCCCTTCCAAAATATTCTCAGTCAGAGGCTTGTTAAATGGGAAGAGAACATTTGTGGAAGAACCCTGATTTTGCCTGGTTGTAGATTCTAGGTGTGTGCAACATATTTTCCTATTTTGCAATAAAGTTAATTGTGCAGTGCAACTATCATTAAGGACAGATCATCAACTCGTGTGTCACACTGTTAAGTATCTAGCTTATGACAGCTCCTAGATTGCCTATTTTTCAATGCAGGATTTACTAGTGATATATAGTAGATGCATTTGCTATGGGGTTCCCCCCCACCTTTTTTTGGCTTCCCTATCAACCACTGTTGAAGAAAGAATTGATGACAGCAAAAAAAATGTTAAACTGCTCTGGTTGGGTAGCTATTATGTTCTTACGACATTTTGTTCCACAAGGGGGTTGGGGAGGGCAGCTTTTTGAATTGGTAATAGAAACACTTGTGTGTTAGAATTGGATATTTGTCCATATGTACTTTGACTGGGTGTTCTTGTTGCTTGATAATCTTTACTGCATGAAAAGAAAAATAAATCTAGTTGCAATTGCATGCCTATCAGCAATGACAGGGACTTCTTGTACTATGGGAGGAATATTACAGTGTAAAGATACTTTACCCTCAAGTTCATTTTCTAGCACAGATGGTTTGGGTCTGGAGAGATATGATAGCCTTTTCACTTGAGATACTTTTCTTGAAATATGGAGGATACAGAATTGAAATTAACTAAGCTCATATTGTATGTGCCATCTTTACAGGAATAGAAATAACTAATTATCTGTTTTGAGAAAATTAATCATGTGCGACAGGAACAATTGATAATGATACCTTTAGCTTTCTAACATATCCATAAATGAGACCAATTTTTTCTCAGTAAGAAAACCAAAACATCTAATGTTTGGCTTAGCATTTATCACTAGAGAACCCATGCCAAAATTACTTCCACACTTCACATCCCACAAAATAATTGCAGGAAAAAAACCCTTGACACAAAATTATATTAAAACCATGTAACACAAAAAGAGACTCTAGCAATGTAAACAGTATATTGTCACAGGATAATTGTCTTCTCCAGCTGATATTTTTACATAATGATCTTCTACATTTGCTTTGTATATATGGAAAAGAAGTGTCAAAGAACAACCAAGTGATTTATTTTCAGAACAATGTACATGTATGCTGTGAAAGTGGTCTGTCACAGCTTTCACTTGCTTTAAAACAACTGGTTGCTGTCTGTTCAAATATGCAACAGAGTGAAGTAACAGTTGTTCCTTATATTATTATCGAAGAAAGATAAAATTTAGTTAAAGCCTTTTAGTTTGATCAAGTTAAAATGTGCAAACATCTTCCACTGGAGGGAAGGAGCTCCCCAGATCCCCCCCACCTCATACCCAGATAGTCCTTTCTTGCAACCACGATCATGTACATTTTTGGTAATGTCATTGAAAATACAGGCAAGTATCCACTTATGTCATCTGTTGTTTACCTTAATGTCCCTGTACTTTTCTATTGGGCCAGATGGGTCTACACCATGAATTCTAGGTAAATACTGTGAATTGTCTAGTTTCCAAAATAAGATGTGGCTAAGTATAGTATAGGGCTTGTGGTTGTGGGATTCTTTTTATTTGGTGTTGCCCAATCCTAGTATGCCTCATTCCCTAATGCTTCCTTTGCCTATGAGGTACAATTTTATTCCATACCTATTGAGTTATACTACTTCTAATAATATTCAGTCCCATTTCCATTTCTCCACTTGCTTGATCAGTGGACTACCTAGGGGAGAGGCTGAATGAAGTCTGTATACTTCAACTCCTTCTTCATAGGTCCACACTTGTGTCCAGTTCTGTGCGCCCCATTTCAAGAGGGATGTGGACAACATGGAGAGGGTCCAGAGGAGGGCCACCCGCATGATCTGGGGACAACAGGGCAGACCTACAGTGAGAGACTGCGGGACCTGAACCTATTCAGCCTCCACAAGAGAAGGCTGAGGGGGGACCTGGTGACCGTCTATAAACTCACTAGTGGGGACCAGAAGGGTTTGGGGGAGACGCTGTTTCCCCTAGCGCCCGCTGGCATAACAAGGAGTAATGGGCACAAGTTGATGGAGAGGAGGTATAGATTGGACATCCGCAAAAACTACTTCACAGTTAGGGCGGCTAGGAGCTGGAACCAACTTCCAAGGGAAGTGGTGCTGGCCCCTACCCTGGGGGTCTTTAAGAAGAGGCTGGATGCCTACCTGGCTGGACTCATTTGAGTCCCGTTTTTTGTTTTGGGGTTTTGTTGTTCTCCCGCCCTGGCGGGGGGGTCGGGGTAGAAGATCTACTAGGTCCCTTCCGACCCTAAATCTATGAAACTATGAAACTATGAAACTATAAACCCAACATAAAAGTATGTTAAAAAAATTCACATTCATGCATTATATAGTTCCACATGAAGGCAGATTAATTTTTATGACTATTTGTGTGAAGGATGAGATAGCAGTATATTTTGCAATCCAGCTTTAGATGGTACAGCCTAACTGTCTTGTTAGGAGGTTAGCTAATTATGCTGCCTCCCAAAGCACATTGTACCCTATGAAAAACACCTACAACATTCTCCAGGCACTGGCAACCGAGATATGGCAGAGCCTGTTATCATACCACAGATCTATCCACATCATAACTGGGGCCTAAAAGAAACTACATTTCCAAAGGAGCTCTGACCTCAAAAGGCCCGATTCTAAAATTTTCCTTTCCCATTGGAATAAAATACGATCAAAGATTATTTTTCTTCAGCTTTCATAGTCCCTTTCTACAGCAAATCAAGAGGCAAAACTGAAATGAACATTTGGTTTGCCTGAGGCCAACTTATGAACTCAGCTTTACTCTTTTTGCAGTTTATATTCTCTTTGTTCTTATTTGATAACTCTTCAAAATAGGCCTACGTTCTCTTTTCTGGTGTACTGTCAGCATCATTAGTGCTCCCCTCAGAATTGATTCTTTTCATCAATATGATATGAAGCAATGGTACACAATTTTGTATTCTTAGAACAAATAATGGGGCTTTTCAAAGGCTGGGGGGAAGAAAAAACAAAACAGGGAAAAAAGTAAATTCAAAACAGAAACAAATTAGTACTGCATTGCAGCTTGTCAGTAGCGTTCAGAATGGTAATTCCTCCTAAGAAGCAGAGGCATATTGGCCTATATCAAGTGCAATATTAGCACTTAGTAGGCTAGAGTGCTACTGCTAAGTCATTAAAACCAAAAACACAACACATAGGAAAGAGCAGTGGATGGCAATAAAACTTATACAGAAAAATAGATAGTTGGTGAATACATAAATATGATACTAGCTACAGTTTTCAGAATAAATAAATGTTTCACTCATATACATAAATACTATCAAGTGCATCAGACAGTGTATCAAGGAGGCATGATTTAGAGGTCAAGAAGTTTCTGATCTTCTATCCTTAACTCTTTCTGTTTCAGTGGCCTAGCCATTAAGGCACTTTTACATGTGCTGTAGGGTTGGGGGGGGGGGGCACATAATTAAAGCAAAATTTGAAAGCTGCTCTAATTAAAAACACTCCAACATTTCATGTATCAGTGTCCCTGTGCTTCAAATGGCAGCAGGGTGCTTGAACTAAAGCTCATTGAATGAGATTTAGTTCAAGCACCCCTGCCACCATATTGAAACATGGGGATGCTGATACATGAGATGCAGAGTTTTGCTGGAGCCTGCTAATTCGCACACTCCAGCAGTCTAGATTAATTGAGGCTGCTCTGATGTGCTGTAACTACAGTGTGTCAGAGCAGCCTCTGGACTTATATACAGGCATCCTAAGTCTTTCAGTAGTCTCTTCCAGTCATTTGAGATAAAAGTCTCATTCTTATATGAGAGCTTTTGAGGTAAGGGGTAAGATGTCTTACAATTCTTTGAAAGCTGTTTTCACTCATTCCCCAACGAGACTCTTTACACACTTTCTGGATCAAAAGTTATGTATCTTAAGTTGTATTCAGTGCTAGCCATGGTTAGAACAATACATGCATAATGGCCCAAATTTTTAGATATGATTAGCAATCTTTGATTAATGTCTTCTCTTGTGACACAAAGGGGCTGAATTTTCCAAATGTAATTGAACAGCTGTCCCATAAGTCAAATTCAGATTACTCATTCAAAAACAAAACAACTTGAAATCACTAGTGCATATTACTTGTTATAACTGGCACGGTCCCTGGGTCTGGATATTTCATAGAAAGCTGAAGTACTTGATTCATGAATGCTGTCATCAAGTTTCTTTCTGCCTTGGGCTTCAAAAATCTTCAAAAATTCAGCCCCCAAGATAAAGTTATTGGCCCATAAAGAATGTGTAGATTAACAGCAAGGCCTATGCATAACAACATTAGAAAACAGTATTTATTCACCCTGTTCATTCATTCAGCTTTTAATTACCAAGTTTCAGTTGGAAGTATATAAATGTGAATTAAAATGTTAAGTCTTTTTGTCAAGAGAAAATTACAATTAAAAAACCCCATGAATAATCAAAATAAGAAGAAGGTGGTTAGCCTCCTGTTTGATCATTTGTTTAACAAGTACTGATTTTATAGCATGAACAAAATTTTCATTAAAGATTATTTTAGCTTTTATGGAGTAAAACCAAACTCATTTCATGCATAACAGTTATGATTTTATAGTTCTAAAACTACAGTGCCATTGGAATATACTGTAGACATATCTTCCTTTAAACTGGATGCATTTGTCCTCCATGTCTCCTTGGGCAGTTCAATTTAGGAGAAGTGTAATAATATGCAAGCATTCTTTTCTTTGCAATATACTTTTTCTTGCCTGAATAACCACACCTTTCCTAGCTCTTCAATAGCAATTTCTCTTCTTCCTATTTTGTCACCAAAGAGCTGTCTGATAAATAATTTCCTCAGCTTTCCTTGTGAATATAAAGGTGTAGTATATTTATTATTGTATGTTAGTTCTCCATACCTAATAGGCTACTGCACCGGGTCCTTTTTGCAGCCATTAACCACATAGCACAATTTAAGATAATGGTACAAAAAAGCTTTTATCCTTACTGGACACGTCTACATGTGCAATTAATGGGGATGAATAAACTTGAGAGCTTATTGCTCCAGAGTTTGTGTGCAGCACATGGAGCCTAGTTGGAGCAGTTTGGACTGACAGGTGGCCCAGGGGGTCATCCTGCCAGCCCAGGGCTGCTTCAGCCAGGCTGTGTGTGCTGCGGGGGAACTGGCTGGGGCACAGGGTGCCTCTGTGTGGGGAATAGCCAGCAGGCAGCCCCTGCACTGAGTCACACTGTTACTCAGCCAGCTCCCCTGTCTCCATCTGGAGACAGGGCATGAAGTGAAAGTTGTTGCTTCCCCTATCACCATGTGCTATGAGGCAGCTGGCTGGGGCTCAGTGTGTCTCAATGCAGAGTGTGCCTGCCAGCTAGCCTCCATGTTGAAGTACTCTGTACTCCGGTCAGCTGGGGAAGTATCTACATGTGCACTGCTGTGCATGAAAAAGCTCTGCAGCAATGCAGGACTTGAATTTTACAAGACTACGCTGCTGCAGAGTGAATTAGTTTTGTGCACCTTAACAGGAGTGCATGTGTAGACACAGAGACATTTACTGTGAAGTTAATTAGTCCGCTACACAGTAAACTTCACATATAGATGTGCCCACTCTGAACTATTTACATAGGGGAGTAATTTATGTCCAAGTTAAAATGCCTGAATATTATTAACATCTATTTTATATAGTACCACACCTGCATAGAGCACTACACCAACAAAGAAAAGACAACAGTGCCTTTTCAGAAGAAAACTCAATAACCAGGTCCAACCCTGCCATCCTTACTTTCACATAGGGTCCCAAAATTTAGTTTGCAATGAAAAGCTGAGCATAAGAGAAGTATTTTGAAGGGAGTAAAGGAGAAAGATAAAATTTATGACCACAAGTATGTATCATTACATTTGCATTTTGGGTGATGATATACATTTTTTAAATGCCTGATACATTACTTCTGTTGTGGAGGATCAAGGTAATATAAGTACTTAGGGAAGAAGTAAGAGACTTTTCAACCAGGAAAGTAGAATAGACAGATATAAAGGGATTTCTAGGTATAGGAGAATGAGAGTAATGTAGGAAAACAAGCCAATCTTAAGATACAGGTGATGAATCTTAATTGTCTGTGATAAATTTGTTTAACATTTGTCTGCTGCTATTAATGCCATAAATGCATTAATAAGATGCTTAACACAAAATTGTTTAGAAGGATGGAATATGCATTCACTGTGACATAATGATGACTCCTTATTTGCTATTCCCATGGTGTATATGTTACTTGTATAAAGCATTTAATTTAAAACATTAACCAGGAAACACAAACTAAAATGTAATATATTTAATCTTCTCTGGTTGAAAGATTTAAGCAATGGCAGTAGCTTTAAATCTTGCTTAGATTCACTATTGAATTATCTCAGAGTCATGTTTTCTCAATATATTTTGCTTGCTTAACTCTATCTGCCACAAGTGAATTCAAAGTGTTGTGGTAGTTGTAATTATCTTAAAATATGTATGCATTTATTGTTGCATTTCCAGGAGAAATCTCTCTCCACAGAAATGTTACTTATAACCTTTCTCTTTTCTGAGGCAAGAAATATTCAATGTAGTGCTCACTAGTACAATTATTTCAACAAGTATATGCTTGTTTATATATGCACCTAAAACTTTCTTACTATTTCTTTTTAAAATAGTATTATAAGACAGTGTGGTTGAGCTGTTCTAAATGCTTATTAATTTTATTTACATTTTTTAACATTTTTCTCTCTGTCAGGAAAATATTCTGGTTCCTGAGTAATAATTAACGAATGCAGATTATTAACAGTGATCCTTTTGCTATCAAGAACTTTTCATAATTAAAGAAGGAGTTAAAATAAAAGTAATTCATAATTAAAGAAGGAGTAAAAAAAAAGTAATGGTTAAAACAGTAGATATCCTCACAGAAAACTACTTATGTACATTGCTTTCCTACCCGATTCAAATTTCATTTTATCATCTCTCCTTTGTGATACATATATGGAACTTAAGTCACCAATTTTTTTAAGGGAAAAAAGTAGTCTTATTGCATGCAGTAATTTAAATACTACAGTCTCACAAGTTGTTTGATAAATTCATGATATGGTTCCTGCAATAGCAAGAATTGAATCTGATGATCCAGGAGGTAAATTCCAGTCTTATATTTCTGTATTTTATCCAAAGTGACGGTTAAGAAGGTAAAAACTATTTTTCAGCATAGAATATGATAATACTAAATACATTATTTTATCTGCTTTGTGCCACTGCCATCAGTGAGAGATGAAGGCCCCCTTTACCTCATAGGGTTGTTATTTTAGACACAAGTTTACCAAAACACTAAATTACTTCGTGGATTCATGTACCAAGTATTAGAATGCTGAATTTCAATATACATAATTGATTTATATCCTTGCACTTTGAGAGATTCAACGTATACCTGAGGAAATGACATACAGCCATATAGCAAATATTCACCAAAATAAATGTTAGCACAAATTTAAGAACAATTCTACATCTTAAACCAGGAAAAATATACTGCATTTACTCCAATACAAGATGAGGTGTCGTCCCCCACCCCACTAATTTGCATGGAGGAAAAAGCTCCTCGTCTTATAACTGCATACAAGAAAATTGTGCTAAATACATTGTTCATCATTAAACTGCTGCCAAAAGCAGCGTGCTCTAAGAAATGGAAACCAACTATGAGGTTGATTAAATGCAGCCAACACTGAGCATCACTATAAAACACATGGCCCATATTGGGCAAACATACTGATGGGAAGATGGGAACCTTTTTTTATTATTACAAAACAACTAAAAGAAACTACATTAACATAAAACTTGACAACCTCCCCTACAACAATACCTTTTAATTCTTACACCCTTTTTCACCATTAACACACTAGCTACTCATGAACTACACCCAACCCAGGAAGAAGCAACAGTTTTCACTCCTTACCTTTGTCATTTTGAAATAGACCTCCATTCTTCCTTCCTTATCTCCTTTCTGCCTTCTCCTTTCCCATCTCATTGTCATCTTGATCCACATGGTTTTTCAATTAATAAATTGCCAACTCAAAAACATTATTTTCTAGTGAAAGCCAGTCCCTTGACCAACAGTAGGTTTTTCATCTTCTGTATCATTATTGTTACTCAAAATAGCATGGCTCTCAGTCTCTATATCACCAGTCCTTTGGGCATTAACCTATATAACACCATTTCATATGTTAGGTCACAATTCATAATGGTCTTCAAAAAATGACATACTCCCTCCCATATCCTTTGCACAAACGGGCAGTCCCAAAATACATGCAGTGCAGATTCTTCAGTCCCACATCCCTATCTCAGGCATGCCACCTATCTTACCATGCCCATTTATGCTGAATGCCCCTCACAGGAAGAATATGCTGTATCATCATCCATCTGATACCTGTATGTTCTCCTTTCACTTCATTATCTGTCACTTTTTTCCACACATTTGACATCTGTCTTTCCATCAGATCCCCAACTATTGTTACCTTATCTTCTTGTCTTATCATATTAATCACCTTCTTACAATCTTTTATACACTCTAACCCCACTCCTTCAGGTTTATTTACCCTTACAAAGCTCTCCATCTTCACAAAGTGGGCTGGTGGTTGCCATACCCATAGCTTTTTCCATTCTCCCCCATACATGCCTCAACTTCTTAATGTTTTCCCTGCCAGGTAATAGCAAACAATTGCAACCCATACTAGAAAGAGACCCTATTTTTAAAGAGATCTTCCCAGAGCCACCCATCCTACTTTCAAACAAGTACTGAACCTCACCAACCTCATCACCAGAAGCAAACTTCCTCAGACCCAGAACACACAAAATGAATCCAAACCATGCCATGACAACAATCACCATCCCTCCATCCAACTATTTCTTGAATACTCCAGCACCAACATCTCCTTTTTAGACATGATTATCAGTCTCCAGAATGATAAATTACAGACCACATTATACAAGAAACCCACAGACCAACATACATGTCTGCACAGAACCAGCAATCACCCTAAACACACCAAAAGAGCTGTGATATGCAGCCAAGCCCTCAGATACCACCAAATTTGCACTGAAGAGAACACCCAGGATTGCCACCTCAGCAATCTTAAAAAGGCTTTCACCCAACAAGGACTCTCCTCCAGAGAGATAGATCACATGTTTGGAAGAGCCACCCAGATACCATGTGAAGAACTGCTGCTGTACAGAAGAACCCCCCCCACACACACACACACACAAATCATACACCTCTGGTTATAACATATCACCCCTCCCTCAAACCCAAATGGAAAATCCTCAAACAGTTGCAACCCATAGTAGAAAGAGACCCTATTCTTAAAGAGATCTTCCCAGAGCCACCTATCCTAGCTTTCAAACAAGCATCGAACCTCGCCAACCTCAACACCAGAAGCAAACTTCCTCAGACCCAGAACACACCAAATGGATCCAGACCGTGCCATGACAAGAAATGCAAAACCTGCCAACACATCCCCACCACCCCCACAATTACTACACCACACAACAGAGCCATCAGCATTCCCGGATCTTATAGCTGCACCTCCACAAATGTAATATATCTCATCCAATGCACCAAATGCCCTGATGGAAAATACATAGGTGAGACCAAACAGCAACTGCGCACCAGAATGAATGCACACTGGAAATCTATCAAAGACAAGAATACCCAACTACCTGTGGGGGCACGTTTCTCACAAGAAAAAACCACTCTCTCCAATCTTTCAGTCCTGATCCGCAAAGGAAACTTACAAAACACTTCCCAGAGATGAACCTATGAACTCCACTTCATCCTGGATACTAAAATTCATGGGCTAAATATAGACATTGGATTTATGACACATTATAACCTGCCTGACAGCTGACTTCCCAGGTACTCCACTGTTCATCCCCCTTCTCCCTCCCCTGCCACCCAGCCTGTTTCTCACCCATTGACTCCTCAGTCTACATTTTCACTGACTGCCTGTCTTGCATGTATACTAGCCCAGCCTGTGGTTTCTTTATTTTTCATTCCATCCAGGAAGAGCACATATCAACTGTTGAAACTTCCTAAGCCTGACAAAGGGTTTTTGAACCCAAAAGCTTGCTTAAATATTGTTTCTCCAACTATTTAGTTCATCTAATAAAAGATATCAGATTCACCCAAAGAACCTTGTCTACATAAGATGTAAAGCACTAAAAGGGTACTTTGAAACAGTAACAGACTGGTGAGAGTAAGTAAAAATGTGCAAAAAGGACTAATTTATAAGAGTAGAAAAAGAACAAGCAAAAAGGAAGGTAGCACACAAGGTGCAATTGCAACGGAAACTGAAGAGACTACACCAGCGGAGCATACTGGGATTTGAAGTGAAAGAAGAAATCAAGGAAACAAACGGGAAATGGAAACAATGGTTTAAAGGGCACAGGAGGAAAAATGTTTTTTGCATGGACACAATGGGTGGAGGAAAAGGAAGACTGGACAGAGTACTTCAACAAGATCAGAAGAGAAGGGAAAGAAGGCATATGGAAAGAACTTAAGGAAAGGAAGAGATAGAAAAAGTAATCAATGCCTTTTTCACCTCAGTCATCACAGGCAAGGTCAGCTCCTGGACTACTGCACCTGGCAACACAGTTTGGGAAGGAGGTGAGCAGCCAGCTGTACAAGACTAGAAATGAATTAGGCATCCACTCCCAGTGAAATAGGCCTTCATACTGCACTTTGCAGAATCACAAAATACTGAACCTTTGGCCTCCTCTGCATGTGCAGGTAAAAGCACAATAGGTTCTAACACTAAATCCAAGTAATCACACCTCCTGTCATGCCACAGGTGCATGGCAGGAGGTGTAATTATGCAATCATGAATTAGATCCCATCACAGCTTATTGCTAAAGCTGGGGCCTTCCCTTCAGCAGCACAATGCAGGCTCCCATGGCTGGAAGCCCCCTCTGCTAAAGGAGCTCCCAGCTGCAGGGGTGCCCATCTCACCACCATGGCTGGCAGACCATGGCTGCTGCAATCTCCAAGGCCCAAGATGTCCCACACACCCCTGGGAGATTACAGCAGCATCCCATGGTTGTAATCCCAGTGTCCACATTTGCTAGGCATTGCTGGGACCAAGACTCCCATCAGCTACAGAACTCTCAGCCCTGACAGCTGCAAGGTGTGGCTGACAGATGACAGAAGCTGAGGTTTTCCGGCCTCAGGGGTGCATGTGTTATGCATCCATGGTGCTAAAGGATCGCCAAAGCATAATCAACCCAGAGTTTAATGCAGAATACACCTCTCACAATTCAACTGAACTAAAATCTAACTTTATTAATACATTAAATGCAATAATAGTTTCTACATAGAGAGAAAGAAAAACAGTTCAATGGTCTCACCCAATACTAGATGTTACTCAACTTCACAAAAAAGGTACATGAAAGTAGAGGGTGATCATCTGTGGGTAATGGCTGTTTTCCAGTTCAGATGTAGCTGGACAACATGCCCAACTTCCATGTTTTCCGCTCTTTTATGCTTTTTCTTCTGATGACTCTTCATTTCCAGGTACCATTGATGGGTTTCCCTGCGATCCTCATAATGTTCATGTTCCTGTCTTGTTAGCATATTCCTTTTTTCCAACAAATCCATCATATGCACACAACTTAATTTGGTCTTTTACCAGCATCTTCATTTGGGTATGCCCCATACTCCTAATTTGATCTGTCCATCAAAACCTGAAATTCTAAGGGATCTTCAATTGGGTACTGTCCAATTATCACCTTTCATTAACATATCCAAACATGCTTTCTCTCTGTTTTAATTGGTAAGTGCCAAGTTCAGTTAATGTGAGCTAAGAACAAGGCTTACACTTCACACACACATGTTGATAATGCCGAAACATAAGCTGCCTGTGTAAGTGAGCTCAAGGTTAGTTGATAGTGCAGACACAAGCAAAATTAAAAGTTCAAATAATAATGAGTCTTTACAAAACCTTAAGCAATGGTTAAATAAGGCTGAATATAAAAGAAAAGTTCAAACAATACTATAATTCACCACTCAAGCAGGTGCAACTAAAGCTAAATGTGAAAAGCTACCCTGACACACGGATTGCCCCTGCAGCTCATAGACCGCAGTGGCTGGGAGACTGCAGCAGCTGTGATCTCCAAGCTGCTGCATGGAGTGCCCCTGAGGTCTTGCAGCCATGGGGGACTCGTGATACATGAAAATTAAATCTGAATAGAAACCAGCTATACAGTTATTACACATTTTTGAGCAATAACCTTACAGCTAGTTGGACCTTTTAAGCTGTCTATTTACATGCGTAGGCAGTCCAAATTTATGGTGCAAATAACCAGGTAATTGCTTAATAGACATAACATGTTAAAGGGGGCGTTTAAAACTGTGACATTTTTATGTCAAGAAAACCTATTTGTGGCCTTGGAGTGAATCTTGCTGCTTATTGGCTTGAGGAAAATCTATGCATGTGAGAGCAGACAGTACATTTCTATGTATCAAAACAAACTTTTGCATTCAATTGGAACAATTATAATAGAGTTGTAATTAATTAATCAAAATCAAATGAAAAGCAGGTGTTGGGACGCAGAGGTCTGTATTTAGACATTCCTAAATATCTCACTTGTCTAATAAACGATTTTAATGCAAGCCTAATAATACATTCTTCCCCATCTTCATAAAATGAAGTGCATGCTTTAAAGAATATGGATAATGTTTCAAGTATTTCTGTGTTACATTTGCTGTATATTATATGACTTTTCCATGGATGCAAGTTGCAAGGTCAAGCACAATGAGGAAAACTCCATCTTCCCTGCCCCAACCACTATATGCTTCCTCATCTTCATAAACTGGCCCACCATATTTTAGGGCTCAGACACTCACATTTTGGTAAAATAAACTAAGGTGTGAACTTAGAACATATCCGTTTGTCCATGGTAGTAGTAAACAGGCATGTTCTTACTTCACAGTGGCTATGTCTACATGAAACATTGACTAAACAGTAGCTTGTTACTACTGCACAGTAGTGTTGTATGGCACAAAGAGTGCCATGACACTACTGTGCGGTACTAATAAGCCTACTACACAGTCAGCAGCACCTAAAAGCCATTCAGTGATGCTATTGCGCAGTAACTCTGGTTACTTCACAGTCTTTTAGTACTTGTGTAGGCAAATACTAAATGACTTTGAAGTAACAACTGCACCGTCAGCATCTCATGTAGACATGGCCAGTATATAGGAAACAGCTTACCCTTCAGTTTGACTCATAGTAACATGTCTGTAGAGATATACCCTCAGAAGCCACTCCTGCTTTCCACCTATCTAACATAGCATCTAACATAGCAAGTTTCCTCCTTGGTTTATAGGGAACACAGAACAGTGGCCCAAAATGTGCTTGCAAACATCAGGCCTGAGATTTGAGAAAACCTGTCAAATGGCCACAGCCAAGGAGTTAAAATTGCCTCTGCCAAACAAAGAAGAAAATGTAGATACCTGAAGCAACAGATGAGAACCTCTACCATAGAAAAGTGTGGTAGACATATGCACCAATTCAGGCCTCCCATTTCAAACAGAAGAGAAGCCCACATATATTGAGTGCTAGCCAGACTGTCTTGGATCTGCTTGATGACTTAAAATAAAGGACAGGTGTAGAAGACTGGGGAGTATGATTTCAAGGGCTGACATAGAATTGTTAGATGTATATTCTGTGGAACTCTCATCTTCAGTTCTAGCAATTTGTGTCTGGTTACATGGACAACTGGTGCCACCTTAGTCAGGGGGGCATGTGGCCCCCTGCAACCAATCCTGCCAAATGGGAGTGGGGTCCCTCCACGGCCGATCTCACTGCCTGGGGGGTATCCAGCCACTTCCGGGAGTGGCTGTGGCCATTTCTGGGACCAGCTGCAGGGATTTGCTGGTGCTTGCGGTGGGGCCACTGTGGCTCCCACCTGCCCTCCCTGCCCATCACCTAAGCAGCAAGCACTGGTCAGAGGGTGCACTGGTGCTCTCAGGGGGTGCACATGCGATCCTGTATACCCCCTACATGTCACCACTGTCTGGTTAAGACATGAACTATCTCTTATAAGCACCTGGTGCACTGATAGATCACTGAAAATCATAGGGAGCATCACTCACTTGTGTGAATTAGTAGCTCCAAACCTTGAAAAGTACCATTCCTTTAATGTAAGAGTCTTTGGATTGACTTTGAAGAATGACACACTTTTCTTCCAAACACCTTCCTCTGTTACAATTTTTTCCTCTATGTCTTCATAGACATTTTCCTATTTTCTATTCTGAGTTCCATGCTTGTTAATAAGCCGTTACAGTGACACAGAGTAAATTTATGAAGCAACTTCACTAATGAAAAGTAGACAGTCATTTCAATGGACTTTGCATGTCTAACCTTATGTCCTGGTTTAGATACAGGTTTCCCTTGCTGTATGAGGGTTCTGTATATGTGAATTTGCTCTTATGAGATGACCCTTTTTATACCCAGAATTTCTTATATGTGAAGTAATATCACTCTTATTTGATCAACAGCAGGTAATTCTGTTAGGGGAGGGGAAAGATTCATGGTTGACGGAGGAGATCAAGACTCCAGCGGTGAGGAAGGGAGCGGGGCACAGGCAGGAGCATGGGCTTAGGTGAGTGGGGCCTTGATCTGCACCCCCCTACACACTGGTAGTGAGGGAGGGAGTGGCACTACGGCTGGGGCAGAGGCAGAGGCAGGTGCTGCACAGCCAGGGCGAGCTGCAGGATGAGGGGCACAGCTCCTGCTGCCACTGCAGGTTGGGGAGGACTGTACCAGGCTCTTCCTAGCAGGAACTGGGCTGGGCTGGGCTGTGGTTGGGGCAGGCAGCAATGTCATTGGCACTGGGAGGGAGCCTAGGGAGGATGCGGGCACCCCAAAATTCACTGTAGCCCCCCCACCAAGGCTCCACTCAACCAACCCAACCCTGGGGCTATGTTGTTCCTGGCAGGGGGATTCGGCTGCACTGCACTTGGGGTGGGTGGCGGTGGCACTGGGAGGGTGGTTAGGGGGGAGGTATTGCAAATTTTTGGGTGGCTGCAGCCCCTCCCCATAGCTTCCCCCCCCTGCATTGCTGCTGCCCACCCCGAGCGCCGCCTGGCCCAGTCCCCACTGGGAATAACCTGGTGCCACCCTGGCCCCAACAAATTTACCTGCTGCAAATGCAGTTGATGTCTTGGAATGTACAGGTAACCCCTGATTACCGCTGTTTCGCTTAGCACTATTTTGCTATAACACTCATTTTAAATTGATACCTGATTTCACTTAGTGTTCAGTAAGTTTTGTTATAACACTCACAGTTGCCATCTTGGGTCATTGAAAACAATTGTGGTCACCATCTTGAGTCATCAAATATTTTTAGTTTCTCTTAATGCTTGTTTTGCTTAATGCTTAGTTTTTCAGGAACCAGTTAATAGTGCTAAGTGGGGGTTGCCTGTATCCCTATTTGTTGCTTTGTAAAGTGAGTTCCCTTTATGCAAACTCAAGTTACGCACCGTTTTTCAGGAATGAATCTACTGCATGAAGCAAGGGAAACCTATAGTGTCTTTGTTACCCATGATCCTTTCTGTCTGTTTAGTTTAGGGTCTGGCCCTTTTTAAGTTAATAGAAATTTAAAATATACCTGAAAGACCAGAACCTTGGTCCAGCATCTTGGTTCTCTCCAGAGTCTTGTGCTCCTTTACTTTGAGAGCTACAACTACCACTTTCACAAGAAAACAGAGGTAGAGGAACATAGAAAGATTCTCTCCATTAGGATATATTAATAAACAAAACTATTCCTTCCTAGGTGTTACTGGTTCTCTAGTCCATTTCCTGCCTGCTTTCTTGGCAATCTTTCTCTTCATGCCATCATTGCAAATCCTCTCTAATTACTACCTTTTCCAATTTTTAAAAGCAATGCTTTCTAATGGGTTGACTAGTTACAGGTGGGGACAGGCCCTTAATTAACCCTTTCCAAGATTTAGCTGTTTGGAGTATATAAGCCCCATCACAGGTTATTTGCACAATGCCTTAGTAAACTGAATCTTGTGCATAATAACATGGTTTCAACTACAGAATAATAAATAATAGAAGATACCATTAACCATTCTGTTAATGTATTCTATTAATACATATAGTATTATACTTAGAATGAAATATAGTCATTTTAAAAGATTATATACCACATGAATTTGAAAGCAATTGAAAATATTTGAAAGAAATTGGTATATTTTAATGAAAATGGCTTGAATGTGCTTTAAAAAAAACAAACCTGCATGACTGTGTATTTAGTAGAGCTATTTCACGGAAATGCACAGAACTGGCAAACTTAGATTATATAAAAGATAAAAGCCCAGTCTTCCAAGAAATGCACTGAAATGTATCCTGTTAAGATTGCTCTTTCAATGCTTTTATAGCTGTACTATGGTTGGGGGAAGGGAAGAATTACAGACAAGATAGTGAATCTCACTGAGTTCTTATAGGTCTCACTAATTTCACTGTTGTTTAATCTATATGAAATTATAAATTCTGTTAACAGGGGTAACAACAGAAGGAAAATACTAAGGTTGATAAGCCTAATGTACTGAAAACAAACCAAATTCTTTAGTGTTAAGCACATGCAGTATTAAAGGCCACATGAAAGATGCAAATTATATAGGACTTTGCAGCACAATCCTTCCTCGTTGTCAAATTTGCCTTGGGTGCTGGAAAAAATGTTCACAGGGTTGCTGGAAAGAATAGACCAAATACCTCTGGATTCAGCAGTAAAATAGATGGAGAAGGAAAAAAGGAAAGCTGTAATGGGAAAAAAGGTGTAGGGACATACTGTTTTAGATATGAAGTGAGATGTTATGGATACATACAGGCATTATATTTGGATCAGTCTAAGTAAACATAGTTCAATCTAAATGCTTAAGTATACAGGTATTCAAAATGCCTAGGTTGGACTAAAAGTGGCATACACAACTTAAACCTAGGTTGCGCCTGAAGTGGATTAAGTATAGCTCAGCTGTACTCAGGTATATACTCCCCTTACCCAATTGAAGGGAATTGTTATCTGGCAGGTGTGCTGTGGGGGAGCTGCAAACCACTCAGTTTCCCTCCATCCCTATAGAACCAAGCCAGGACAGTCAAGAGATTTAACTATATACAAATATATTTACATTAACTGGTTACAAGGAAAAGAAACATAGATATAAACATATGTACTATATATATATATATATATATATATATATATGGTACCCAAAAAAAAAACATAAACAATACTCTCTGGGTAAATGCTATAAAACCTTATTCCAGTGCCCCAGATACAGGTAAGTCACAGGTAAGTATCTGATCTTAAACAGGTAAACCCTAAAATAAACATAGATAACTAACAGATAAACTATAGGTAAGTATAGGTAAACAGTAAATAAGCCACAATACAAAAAAAAACAAACAGGTGAATAATAGCAAAAGGGAGTTCCGGCAGAGCCCTAGTCAAAGATATAAATTTAAGACACTACTCATCTACTGATTTACAAACATGAGGGTTCATAAAATATAAGGCACACCAAGACATCATACCACTTACAGTGCAAGAACCTCAAAGATAAACTTAATCCCAA
>NW_017729032.1:90639129-90649384 GCF_001723915.1 Gavialis gangeticus
AGGTGTGAGTCATGGGTTACACAACCGGGCCTGGGGACAGGTTGGAGGCTTCACATTACAAGATGGAAACTTGACATGACTTATGCCAACTTACATATATAGGCCTAAAACAGTAAATGAATATATGGAATTTCTTACAGTCATATACCAGAACTAAACTTTCTTTCTCAATTTGTGCATATAGACACTCTGACTCAGAGCGTACCCTAAATGAACTCCAGCTATCCCCATGTTTTTGAAGTAAGGCTGCTCCAATGCCTTCCTTAGAACATCTTTTTGACAATTTAAGGGGTCTTTTAGAGTCATAGTACTTTAGTACCAGCACTTTCATTATTTTTTCCTTCAAGTTTTTAAATTCAGCTTCATCTTCATGTTCCCATGTTCACTGAGCATTCTTTTGTAGGCGTGATCTAAGGTGTTTGGTCTGCTCTGCTAAGTTAGGTAGATATTTCCCTACAAAACTGATCATTCCCAGTAATCTTTGCACTCCTTCTTCATCTATAACATGGTAGCATGTTTGTAATGCCTTTAAGCCTTGCAGGATCAATTTGCACACCTTTCTCAGAGAGCTTTTTCTCCCAGATATGTTATTTCTTTTTTACCCTGAATTTGCATTTTCATTTGTTCAGTTTCAAACCTGCTCTATAAGTTCTTTCTAGTGCCTTTCTTAGGCTCAAGTCACATTCTTCCATAGTATTTCCCCAAACATCAATATAAAACATAATTCCAGCAAGACCTTAAAAAATTGTTGCAGCATTCTGTGAAATACTTCAGATGCAGAACATAGTTTAAAAGGAAGCCTACGAAAGTAATATCTTCTGAAGGGTGGATTGAAGGTACATAATCTAGTGATATTCTTTTCTAGGGGAAACTTGCCCAAACCCAGAAGAGGCATCCAAGGTGGAGAAGTATTTAGCTTCTGCCACGTTGCCAAAAATGTCTTTCTGGTGGGAATGGGAAAATGCTCCCTTTTGACGTACCTATTTATTTGTTTAAGGTCCAGACACAATCTCAAGAAGACACCTTTTTGTTTTTCTATTATAGCCAGTGAATGCATCCAAGTAGTTGGTTGCTCTACTTTGTCTATTATGTCCATGCTAATCTCTCTCATTCCTATTTCAGTTTTTCCCTTAGTACAAGGGGAACATTTCTTGGAGCATAGATGGTGGGAGTATTTGGTTCTCTTAATTCTATTTTGTACTCAATTGACAGTTTCCCTATGCTTTGAAACACATCATAAAATTATTCTTCTGTGTTCTTGCTTTCTGATCTCTCAGTGGCATCCATTCTCTTAATCAAACCTAGAGTTTTACACATTCATAACTCAGTAATTGGAATTAGCTTTCCTGGGACTGTTACAAGCTGATTTTTTACTATGCCACCCTTATGTCTAACATGCAGTGCACAAACACCACTGGTTGCAATCATATTCCCATTATATGCTCTAAGTCTCACTCTCTTCTTTTCATAATACACACAGGTTTTATATATTTTTTGAATAATGTATTCTGGCATTACATTGAACTGTGCCCCTGTATCTAATTTAAAAGTTAACATCAGTCCATTGGTGTCCAAGAGTGATTGTCCAATCCTCAGAAGAAAGAACTTCTTGCATTGTGCAACGCAGTGCCAGGTGCATCAGTTCGCCTGCTCTGCAGATTCGATTAAGTGAGTCTGCTCCAAAGCGCTAGATTTCAAGCACATCAGAGCATACAAATGTATGTGCATAAATGCCCCAAAGTTGCATGTCTGGCTCAGCAGTCTGAGGTCTTTGACAAAATCCTCTATTGTCTCAAATTCTTTCTCGTGACTCATGTGGAAATTATACCATTCAAAGGTTCATTTTGTTTGGGTATACAATATTCCTGAAACTTTTTTATTACTGTGCCATGGCTCTTATGTTCTGCTATTCTGTTCAGTTGTAGGCTATTATAAAGAGACAGAGCTTCTGGGCTTGCTATATTAAAAAAAAATAGCTACCTTGAGTGAATTTTCCTTCCCTGTAGCTCCACTGGCCATCACATATATGGTGAAGCACTGCTTAAAATTCTTCCAGTTTTCTGCTGTATTGCTGAACAGCTTTAACTCCTCTGGCATTCTGGGATGCTCCTTTTTTCTTTCTTTCTTCTCACTGCACTGCTGGTACCATGGGTAGTTCTCAAAAGATTAAGGGGTTAAACTTATAGAATGATAAAGCTTGTTTTTTTTTTCTTTTTCAGAGGGCAGTACCCTGCCTGCAGTTCTGCTGTTCCTTCCTCAATCCCCAGGCAAATTTAACAGCTTCCACACCATCCTGGACTAGAATGACAACCCCACCCCCCCAGCCTGATGGTGAATCTCTTATGGTAGTAAACCCCTCTGGCCCATTAGGCCTACCACACAGCCCACCAGCAACGTCCCTTTGGCTGCAGTCTGCTTACTTTCAATCCACTGGTGGCAGGGTGCTGGTGATTGCAGGTATCCTGTCTCTTACTCATTTTGCTGCTTGCCATGTTTGGCTTCTCCCTAGTGGCATTTTTGCCTGCCCTTCCAGCTGTGTTTTTTGTTCCTGTGCTCTTCTCTCTTCAAGCCACAAAAACCCTGCTCTGAAAGGATCCTTGCAGGTATTATTTGTCTTAGCCTTCTCCCAGTAACAGAGCAAGGGTTCCCTTTTTCCACCAGCATGCTTGCTTCTTTTCTGGCATGGAACTGATAACAATGAGTGGCTATTCAATAGTTTGGCTCCTTTTTTGTCTGGCCAATGTGTGGCCACCAGCCTTATTTCTGGAATGGTATTCAAATCCAACTTTGAAATTCTCATATGGCATGAGAAAATAGTTTCTCTATGGACTTTTATATGGCATCTGTTACTACAATTTCTGAGGGCATCACTAAAATTAATTAATTTCTTTTAACTAAATCCCTGTGAGGCCAGAGAATAGCATTATCCCCATTTTTGACATGCGTCATTGAAACATGGGCAAAATAGGGTTAAAGACTTCCACTAATTTTGCTTTCCAGTTTGAAACATCTGTGACACTATTTTTGGAGGACTTAGCCCTCTATAGTAGTTATCTTAACAAGGCAACTTCCATTGACTTCTGGTACAGCTGTGAATGCTCAACACTTACAGATTCATTCCTCACAATCGCAAGTCTGACACCCAGAATAAGGCACTCACAATTAGTGACCACCTGGTTTAAATGGCTTGCCTAACATCACAGTGGAACTCAGAGGCTGGTACAGGCATAGAAGGAAAATCTCCGCAGTAAAAGTCAACTGCCTTAACCCAGACAGCACCCCTTCTCTTCCTCTTTCACTTGCCTCATTCAATATATATAACTTCTGCAACAGAGGAAGCTGAGGTCTCACAGACAATGATACTCCACCATCACAATCCTCAGAATATGTCCATCCTACTAGGATTTCTGGTCTATTCTGGCTCACTCTGCTTATTTTGCTATTTGGTGAACAAAGTATTATGTATTTTTAATTTCTCGAAATTTCAGTTTTGGGCTTCTCATCTCAGTTGAAGCAGGAAAAACATGCAGAAATACAGGGCACCTATACACGTGCATAGAGGCTGCTCCAACATGTCGTAATTGCAGCCCACTGTAGAAGGCTCGATTAATTGAGTCTGCTGGAGCGTGGTAATTACCATTCTCCAGTAGACTCCAGAGTCACATGTATCAGTGTCCCCATGATTAAAAAGAGCAGCAGGGGTACTTTAAGTAAAGCTAGTCAAGCAAGCTTTAAAGTTTCCCCCGCTGCCACTTTTTCAATGTGGGGACCTTGATACACATGATGTTCTGGGAGCTTTAATTAGAGTGGCTCTTGGAACCATTCTAATTAAAGTGCCCCTTCCCCACCACACCTCCAAGAGCATGTCTATAAATGCCCTCAAGTGTACAAAAAATTCAAATTAAGTTTTTCAGTCAGTTTATTATTACTAAGTTATAGTTTGTTATTTTCAAATTCCCTACCAAGCGAACAATGTGAAAGAAAGAATGATCTCAAACCACTTTGGAATAAATGATAATCAGAATCAAAACCTGAATCAAATGCCTGAATAACTTTTGTATAGTGTGTGAGTTGTAATTCTCCGCTTCTGCTTCTGACCTAGAGTAAATCACTTAACTTTCTTTTGACTCAATTTCTTCACCTGTACCATGGAAATTGTAATGAATAAAGTTATAATTTAGAGATACTCCCTAATTTACAAACTTTCAGAACTGGGAAATGTTCTCTCAATTGGGGAGTGGTTATCTAGTTAGTTAAAGAAAGAGAGAGAGAAGGGTCTGTAGAGATTACCTGCAATAAAAGTTTATTTTTTTGGTCTTTTCATTCATTATATGCCTGTGTTTCCTGAAACCAGTGAACCCTAAATGGTAAAGCAGTGAATGAGAAAGAACTTAAAAGAATTTGAGATCTGAATGGAAAAAGAAGTTGGAAACTGAGAGCAAGTGGAGCAGACAGGCATGTGAGAGGACATAAGCCTTTCAAGCACAGCCATATAGTCTAAATACAAGGATAGTTTGTCAGGGAGGTGTTGCAACCTCTGCAACATATCTGGTCAATATAAAGCAAGGGCATTCAGACAATTATTTGAATGGTACCTGACAGCCCAAGAGACAAAAGAAAAATGATAAAGTCAAATCCTCAATCTGCCTTCATATTGTAGAGGGAAAAGCCCTGGGGGTAGATCACACTTTTACCTTTGCAGAAGGCCAAAATGTGTTTTGTGTTATGTGTACAGTTTTCTGTAATACTGTCCAACTTTGACGAGTATTGCATGTAAAAAAATCCAAACAACTTGAAAAACACAGATCTTTTATGTTCAAAAAAAGGAGAAAGTCTAGATCAATACGTTACTAAATTAAACAGTCTGAATAAGAATTGTTCTTTTGAGAACTTGAGAGAATCTCTGATTAGAGATAAGATTATTTTTAGCATTGCAGACACTGCATTACAGGAATGGCTGCTTATATGAAAGAGACTTGTCCCTGGAAAAAAGACTGTCTAAGTGTGCAAGGCAATAGAAACTATGAAGACTCAGGCTTTCGAGTCAAATAACATTAAATCACACTTTACCTGAGAATAAGTTATAAAATATACCAAAAATAAGTTATAAAATATACTGTAAAAATAAAAACAAACATAAGAAATTAGTAACCAGATGTTGAGATACAGAAAGAGATGTAAGATGCAAGCAAACAAAAGGAAATATCAGAACAAAAACCTGCTCTTACTCTGAATCTTAAATCCAAAAATGCAGTTTCTATTCAGCTCAACATTTTAAAAAGCAGCTTCTGTCCCTGACCTTTCTGCCAAAGACTCCTGCAAGTTCTCTTTGCAGCCTACGTTACTCATCTCACTGGCTGAGGGACTCCAGTGTTTTTCTGTGCCAGGAAAAACTAAATAGAAAAACTTGCTCCCAAAGCAAAGGTCAAGTATTGTTTCTTATCTGGCCACCTGTGTACATCAATATTTAGACTCTTGAGGAAGCCCATGCTGTGCATATAACTTCCTGTCCTCCAAAAGGTGCATATTTAAAGTTGCATGGATACAAGACTTTCCTGATATAATTATGACCAGGAGAATATTTTCATCCTTTCAGACATGAAAACCACTAGTCCAATAACCTAAAAGTCCTGTCTCTCGCTTAATTTCCCTGCTGTGAGACATAGATTTTCAGGTGTTATTCTTACCATCTCTTCCTTCAAAAGAATGGTCAGGGAGGGTAAAAAACTCATGTCAGATGTTAATTATCATCAATTTACCCTGTCTCTCAAAGCTATTTAATCTTTGAGACTCTCTGAGGCATGAAACTCATTATGTAATTCTGGACTGATTATAATTTATAAGAAATACATCTATATCAAATACCACAATTCATATCAACATAAAGATGATAGGGGCAAACTCAGCTTGATGCTCCCTTCCACTGAGACCACACAGTAAAACAAACTCAAGAAAATGTTCATGAGACCCCATAAGCCCTTCAAATTACTGTGGGGTTCACGACATCCCTCTCAGGGCAGAATTTCCCTTTGGCAAGGAGGTTGCTAAGTGTGAGAGAGTGAACAGCCATTTATGTAGCAAATGTTGGCAGCAACATGGCTTCAAATGTTCTGGATTTGGAAATCTCTGTTATAACCAGGGATCCTGGTTTTCTCTGATTTAAAAAAATCCCCAATTTTCAGATGCAGTTGAATCAAGCAAAAATGAATTAGAGGGACTGGCTTTTGCCAGTGAAAGTGCAAAGAATTATCATTTCATTTAAACTGGACACTGGAGCTCAGTTTAAATGAATAGTTAAATTACCAGACCATGAATATGGAGCAATAAACTTCCATTCATTGCAGTAGTTAGTGTGGTGACACTAATTTTGGGTCTGGCACCTTGTAAAAAATGTAATACCATTAAGAATGTGTTTGCAAAAAGAAAAGATACAGGCCCAGAATATAAGACATTGATGTCAAAGTGCAAGGAGTTATTTGAAGGGCTAGTTTTCTTCTCAGGTGAACACACAATTCAGATAAATACAGGAGGCCTCCATTCAGACATGCAGAAAAGTGTCATTTGCTCTTCATGGTAGACTCAAGACACAATTTGCAAGAATGGGAAAATTGCAAGTGATACAGGAAATCCAGGAACCTCCAGAGTAGGTAAGCCATGTTGTTATTATGGAGAAAATATCTGAGGTAAGTCAGCAAATCCATGAAACAAGAATATTTTAAATGCCAACTAATGACAAGATTATGACCTCATTTGGAAATACACAATTTTTCAGTAAATATCATGCCTCCTCAGAACTTTGGCAGCTGAAGCTTAGAGAGAAAAGCTCTAAATTATATACATTTAATTCTCCATTTTGAAAGGTACAGATTCTGGTATTGTCTCTGTTCCTGATGTGTACCATAAAATCATACACATGAGCTCTAATCATATTCCTGGTGTGGACACCTCTATGTGTGAGATTTGTTAAGCCATGGCCTCAAACCCAAGGCACTGTGCCCAGCACAGCTACTCATCCCAGTCTGTCAGATAACACTCCACCTCTCCCTATAGAAACCCCTGGTCCAAAAGAGGAAGTGTCCAGGCAATGGGGCTCAGCCCCTACCAGGGCTCTTTTGCTCTTGCCTTGTACCTCTACCAACTCTCTGCCTGTTCTCTCAGATACTGAGCCAGCTCACCCTTGTGCTACATGTTCTGCTTGACCCTTTGGCTTCCTAATCTGACTCCCATCTGGATCTCCTGGATACACATCCTAACCTTCTCATAGATTTCATAGCCATTAGGGGCTGGAAGGGACCTCGCGAAATCATCACATCCAGCCCCAGTGCCATAGGCAAGAAGTCTGCTGGGGTCAAATGATCCCAGCAAGATAAGCATCCAAACATTTTTTGAATGAATCCAGAGTAGGTGCTTGTACCACCTCTGGGGGGAGCCTGTTTCTGACCCTGGACACTCAGACAGTAAAGAAGTTTTTCCTTATGTCCAGTCTAAAGTGGTTTTCCAGAAGTCTGTGGCCATTAGACCTTGTTATCCCTTGAGGCATTCTGGTGAACAGCTGTTCTCTCAGATCCTGGTGCACAACCCTTATATACTTATAGGCTGCCACCAAGTCCCACCCTGAGCCTTCTCTTCTCCACGCTGAAGACTCCCATGTCCCTCAGCCTCTCCTTGCGAGGCTTGCTCTCTTGGCCTTTGATCATATGGGTGGCTCTCCTTTGAACCCTCTTAAGTTTATCCATGTCCCTCCTGAACTGGGAGGCCCAAACCTGGATGCAGTACTCCGGCTGTGGCCTCACCAAGGCCAAGTAAAGTGGGAGGATGATATCCCTGGTTTTCCTTGAGATGCATCGGTAGATGCATGCCAGAGTTTGGTTTGCTTTGCCAGCTACAGCATCACATTGGTGGCTCTTGTTCATCTTTTGGTCAACCAAGACCCACAAGTCTCTTTTAGTCATGGTGCTAGTGAGCATAGCACTGCCCAGCCTATACGTATGATGCTGGATTTTCCTCCCAAGATGGAACACCCTGCACTTTTCTGTGTTAAATGCCTTCAGGTTTTGGTCTGCCCAACTTGCGAGCCTGTCCAGGTCGGCCTGTATCTCCAGATCCCTTGAGATTCTGACTCCACACTCTGCCCAACTCTCCAGCTTCCTGTCTCAGCTTCTCAGGCTGACTTCCTGTTTCCCTGATCTAGCCTGTAACTGGGTTCAGTTCATTCCTCTTGACCCAGGTTGACCCCTTGCTCTCCAAGTGGCCCCAACCTAGGGTCCATGGTCCTGAGTGACAGTATCATCTGAGTCTCCACCCAAGAACATGATCACAGGCTTCAGGAAATGTTGGAGGCTACTAGAGATGCAAATTTGAAACTGAATAAGGTGAAGTGCATGCTGAACTGACATAAAGGAAACACCATCTCTGCCAATGGAGTGAAACCTGACACAACAAAAATTAAGGTCACTGATCTCATGCTACATCCTCAGTCAAAGAAAAAAAGGTGCAATGGTGTCTTGGAATGGTAAAATTTCTAGGCCAGTTCCTACCTAATTTGTCAGCAAAAACAACACTGATGACTACATTCCTCAAAATAAAAATAAATAGTGGTGTAATGCAGAACAGGATGCAGGAGCCACTATTAACATTTTATACATCTGGAAAACCTTTAAAAATAGCAAATGCATCACAATCAGGGGCTGGTGTGGTGATAGTAGAAAAATACAATGCAATCAGTGGATTACCAATTTGAAGGCATAACTGATGCAGAAACCAGATATATGCAGATTGAAGAGTTATTGGGAATATTCATTGCCTGTGAGAGATTGCACTAATGTATCTGTGGCCGGACTCTGTACATGGAAACAGATGTAGAAACAAATGCCTTTACTTTGAGGATTCAAAGAATGATGCTCAAACTGCAAAAAATATGACTTAGTTGTGACCCACACAACAGGTAAATGTATAGTTACTGAGGATACTCTCTCTAGAGCTATACATCTAGCTATAAAACCAGAAAGGAGCTGACACCGAAGTCCAAGCTTATGTAGACTTAAATCACTGCCTATAGTAGATAGGAAACTGCAACAAATAAAAACAAGAGAAAGACAATTTGTTGTCACAAAAGTGACTACAACATAGATGTAGCACATTACAGGCATGAACTTATGGTAGTAAAAGACTGTTTGTAAAGGCAGTCTGCTATGAAACAATAATGCTGTATGTAGACCCAGGGCTGTTAGTTGTAGCCATTCAGACCCCTCAGAGACTTGGTAGAGAGGGGCCTGAAGCTACTAGTTGTGCCTCACTCTGGCCTATCAAGTGTCTGCATTTAATGACATGTTTGATTTAATCCTGGGGAAAAAATGACAACAACAAGCTGTTTGCCACAGGAGTGACTTTTATGTATCTACTCAGTGAAACAGAATTCAGTCCAACTTGTTTCTAAATGTATGTGGACATTACCATGGCTACAATTCCTTGCAAAATCCCTCATTGCTATTTATGTTTTCAGCTTTTACAGTGGGAAAAAAGCAGATCTTCTGTTTAAATTAATGTCTTTTGGGGATTCAAAATTTTGGTGAGGTGAGGTGAAGTGCTGGTTGTGTTAGAGGAACTTTGAAGCTGTATTGCTGCAAGGGATTTTTTTCCCAATTATTCAGATGCTTTAAACGTCATCATGAACATACCTAAGGCATAGGTGTGGCTATACTCCTTTGGGATCCAGGATTTCTTTTTCAGTTGCGATGTCTAAAGACTTTGATGTACTATCTACCGAGAAATCCTGAAAGCAAATTGCAGTCTGGAATATTGTAATATTTTGCTTTAGCTTTGAACAGCCTTAACAGCGAAAGGAAAGTTATATTTCAGAAATACATTTAGTTAAGCAGATAAGCACACAGTAATGGGAAAAACAGTAGCTCTTAAAATAAAAAATCTTCTTTTTGTTTTTTGGAAACATTTTTAGCAATTAAAATAAAATGCAGAAGGAAAGGGGAAAATAGTATAAATACCTAAAGAAAAAAAAATCAAGCAGCAATGTCCCCTTTCTAATAAATGCATATAGAATAGAACAAAAGCCAATGAGGAAATTCTTCTTGCAAACAAACACACATAATTGTAACTATATATTAGCAGTATCAGATTGTTTTCATCCAGTAACCCTTAGTGATCAGGGCAATCTTCCATAATTTATCCATCCAGAAGTACTTCAGGGCTAATAAAATACCGATATTGATATTTATCTGAGAAGCTTGTAATGTCAACA
>NW_017729032.1:90654384-90668001 GCF_001723915.1 Gavialis gangeticus
TGCATAAGGAAAGGGGAAAATAGTATAAATACCTAAAGAAAAAAAAATCAAGCAGCAATGTCCCCTTTCTAATAAATGCATATAGAATAGAACAAAAGCCAATGAGGAAATTCTTCTTGCAAACAAACACACATAATTGTAACTATATATTAGCAGTATCAGATTGTTTTCATCCAGTAACCCTTAGTGATCAGGGCAATCTTCCATAATTTATCCATCCAGAAGTACTTCAGGGCTAATAAAATACCGATATTGATATTTATCTGAGAAGCTTGTAATGTCAACAAGTTAGTAGGAAAATGTACTTTAAAACGTCCTGTCACAGCAGTCCAGACATTATTATCAGAAACCCAATTTTATGTACTTTTTCTGTCCGGGAGAAGGGAAAGGAAATTCTGATTTTTAAAGACTGAGAATATGAAACACAGTCCTTAGAGCTTATCTCCATTGCACAATTTGTGACTGAAGCCAAATCTGCAGTGCGTATACTAACTTGAAATAAACTCAAAAATTTTGAGCAGTGGCCTAAACATGGAGAAAATACCACTGCAGTTCTTGGGAATGTAGCATAGGAATTAGCGTGTCAGTCCAAAGGAATGATTCCAACTCTGGCAGTCGTAATATACATATGCTTAGGAAAAAAAATTAAAGGAACTTCATTATGGATAGCTGTGGAATAAACTAATAATCTGCATTCTGTAAAAATCACAGAAAACTCATATCATAAAGAAGCAATACTGTATTTGTTTTACAATAATCCAAAGTTTGACAGAGACATTAACTGTTCAATTCTTTACTTGCTTGCATCTTGTGTCAATATTTACATCTATATTAGTGAACTGCTGGTCCAGAGTCACAAGGCGGGGGGCAGGAACAGAGCGCTGCCACCCACTGCCCAGGAGTGAGCGGTGGAGGGGGAAGCTTGAATGTGGCTGCCACTGCTGCCACCCACTGCCCTGCGCTGCCACCAGTCTGCATCCAGCCGTGTGCCACCCCCCATTCTGCATCCATCCCTGCACCACCCCTTCTCTCCACATCCAGCGCTATGCCCTTCCAACCCCCCCATGCCTACCTCATGCCCCCAAAGTGTGGAGCAGTTGATGACCAGTGCCACCCACTGGCCCATGCTGCCACTGCTCTTTATCCAGCCACGTGCCCCCTGCACTGTGCATCCAGTCCCACACCACCACCCCTGCCACTCAACATCCAGCCCTGCACCCGCTCTGCCACTCTGTGTCCGTCCCTACACCCTCCCCATTCCACGTCTAGTGCTGTGCCACCTACTCTCTTCCATCCCATTCTGTATCCTCCTGGCCTGCTCTGCTGGAGCCATGCCCCCTGACATTCTTGACAAGCATTCTTGATGCAGCACTGGCTGGAGCCATGTCCCACCAGGAGCCACGGCCCGCAAGAATGCTATGGACGGACAGAAAGACACACAGACAGACACACAGACAGATGGACTAAACCCTTTATATATATAGATATGTATGTGTAGAATACATACACATGCTTCTTGTCAGAATAGTATAATTTGGTAACTTAGTCCTCCCTGAATGAAGCATGTTAGTTGCAGAATCAGAAATAGTCCTGAATGCAGGTGTAACAGGTTAGTCTTTTAGGGTCGGGCCTCAGTGCCGGCTGCCCACCTGTTCGGGGCCACCTCACTGGGCCACTACTACACACTCAGCCCCTCTCAGGGCCTCCTGCACCCTCACGAGGCCACACTCAGCCCCTCTGGGCCACTGGGGTCTTTCACCCTGTGGGACTCAGGTGGCTGCCACTGGTGGCAGGCACTGCAGGTGCCCTGCCACAGCAGGTCCTTTTTTCTGTTCATGAAATTGTATTTCCTCATTATCATAAGATTATCTTATTCCAAATTAAACTTGATGATAAGTGTATTACTTTATTATTTTTGATTAACCTGAACACCAGTGCCAGCCTTTACTAAATAATTTCCAGTTTTTACAAGTTCTTATACAGAAACTTATTTTTTCATAACATCCTATAAAATACATATTCATATCCTGTGACTAGGTTCTTACTGAATACCTACTATTGTAGTTATCTGGGTATCTTATATTTTTTCAGTAAATATATGTAAGTGAAATTAAAGGGTTTGTTTTCTTTTTACATTTAAAATACAAAAATAATTAAAGACTAAAATAATCTTGCTTCTGCCTGTATCAACAAGACTTGGTGAATGCTTTAGAAACAAAGGTTTATTTTATGAGCAGGAAAAAATGTAGAAGAGTACATTCAAACTTTATTAATGACAATCCATTATTATTGCTTTTTAATTTATGATTAATTATGGCTTTCCAGTTTACCAAGAAAGTGTGCAATATTGCCAGTCCCAAGTGTTCCAGAATCATGATTCAGGATCCCCCAAATTCATAATACTTAATAATAAATAATAGATTGTGAATCTTATTTCACTTTGTAGATGACTAAAGGGCAGCTTCAGTCTAACTCTGAGTTATCTGACTATAGTGTAATGACAGTGTCAGTCTCCCCATTAGATATGTAAGTGTCCTCATTACAGGGACAAGATTGCCCCTTGAAGATGCACAGATGTCTCCCTATTCTTCATGTACCTGGAGAATCACGTCTACGCCCAATTTGGATAACTCAGAATTAGTCTCAAATCGTACTTTGGTCATCCACTAGGTGAAATAGTATTCTGCCCTTGGTCTTTTCCACCTGCTTTATTTTTTAAGTATTTATGAATCACATTTTCCAGTTTTTCTCTGTAACCATATGGGTTAGAAAATGATTTACAAAGAAAAATGGGGAAAAGCTAAGATTGTTAGTAGATGAGTCCAGGATCCCAGAGATATAAGCAAAACATGCCAAAAGTTGTGTGACTCATGATAAAATCATGAGAGATGACATCACTGTGTAGACAGTAGGCCATTTTTTATCGCTTTTGAATGCAAAACTGGCTTCTAATTCCCATTGATTTTTCTTTTGTGCCTTTGAAGATTTTTCCCTGTAATGTTTTTTACAGCTTTTAAGTTGCATCAGTTTAGAACACCTTAATCATGATACCTGGCCTTGTTTATATATGCTTCATGTTTGCCAAAAATTTCTTCTATTTAAAAACATGTGTTTATCAGTTAAGAAAATATAAGGTGTATGATGTATATAACATAAAATGTAATGTGGTCCCATCAGAGATTTGGGTTTTGTTGAGGCTATATTGGCTGGGTATTTCTGGGTGTCATTGCATCTTCACTAGACATCCAAAACTAGCTCTAGTGCCAATAGAGTTTTTAGTTTCCAGTCAAACAATTTTTCATAAGTTAGCTTCAATCCCACTTGAATCCAAATTATACATGCATGCATATATATAGATACACATCTGTATATGTGTAGATGCCGTAGATTCTAGAAACACAGTGTATCCATTTCTGAGATAGTTCATCAGTAGACTATTACTGTCAGCTAAATAAGAAACCACATATTTACAATCTCAGTGGGGCTAGGTGACTAAATATACAATCAGGATCCTGGGTCTGCTGCCATAGCTACATTTCTTTTGGTATCCAAGCTAACTAGATTAAAATGATCATGGGCATGCCTACCTGTGCTGCAATTATATCCCTACTGCAGACTGGATATTCCCTGAAGGCTCCATATGTAATGAGCAAATACAGACAAAGAGCGGGAGGGAAAGGAGAGTTACTGAAATGTGAAATGACTATCTCCAGATTCCAGGATGAATAGGAATTCCAGAACTGAAACTCAGGTTTCCCATGCCCCGGTTCAGTGCTTTGTCCACTATCTGTATGCTCTTTGGGAGTTTTGTTTGGTTTGGAGGGGTTGTTTGGTTTTTTAACAGCCTGATACATCTCCCCCATTTTATTATTACCTTTGTTGATCTATCCATCCCAATTTATATGCTGTCAATCAAAATGCCACTGCTTACAAAAACTAATGCATCTGATTTAGTAAGGCTATAAGATGCAAATTTACCCTGTCTTCAATTCAACATCTATCGTGAAGTCTAACCAAAAGTAGTGTTGGCAGTCCCATTCTTTTTCATGGAATGAACTGTGATTAGACCCAGATTGCTTTCTTATTCATAATCCACAAGATTTGTCTCATCTATATTTCAACAGAATTTTGGTGTGTTTTTTCAACCTCACAATATAAGGAATCCATGTAAGGAACCAATCTGTTAGGAATATATATTATCAGTACACTAAAATTATATGTCAGATCTCAGATTCAAATCAAGGGGAACTTACTTTTCCAAAGAATCAGAGAAACCGATAATGAGATACACTAATTACAATAGGTCATTCTATCCATTACTTATCAGGGACATATCATTGTCTAGCACACTTCAAGTACCATTTTCCAGTGGCACAAAAATGTCAACATAATCATCTCCTAAAATAATAAGACAATAATCACAGAGTATATCTGAGACCTTGGTGTTAATAAGGATTTACACAGGGAAATGTTGGCATCAAATATTTGATAATCATGCCATTTTTACCATTTTCCACACTTCCTGTCACTCAGTTCCCTTTCTGAAACTTGTCTAGGCCTGTTACTTTCTCCTTCTGATCAAGGCACCACAGAGGGCCAGGAAAATAGAATCAGCTCCCTCATGAGGAATACAGAAAGGCAGAATGAAATAGCAGGAGGCACCTACTTTTATTCAAAGCAGAGAAGCTAATAGAGGACTTCTCTGCCTCCTTTTCAAAGCCAAGGCAAGACGTGTCAAACATTCTCATATTCTTTTCTTCCTCACAGCCAAAAGTGGAACCTCAGTATATTAGCACAAATTTTGAATGAAAGACAGATTAATGACATGGAGGTAATTGGAAAATGGGACAAAATACAACACCACTTTTCTAAAGATCGATTGTGTCAAACTAACTTGATATCTTTCTGTGATGAGATAACTGATTTTCTTGACAGGAGAAATGTGGTAGCTCAATTTTTTTCTTATTTCATTGGATTTGGTGCCACATAATACATTGTTATTTTAGGAGGGGAAGGTAGTAATTATTACAATAATTGACTAACAAGGGGTTTTACTAAGAGAATAATGGTCAGGATGTAGGGGGATTCTCAAAGCTCAGCCTTGGAACTGACCTTACTTATATTTTCATTAATGACTCTGGCCCCAGAAATAAGAGTGTGCTAACAAATGTTGCTGATTGAACAAAATCAGGAGAAAAGATCAGTATGAAGGAGCAACAGAGTGATTTGCTTGAGAAACTAGAACAGGGCTGTCCAACTTCTGAGTGGCCAGGGGCAACAGGCCTCCCAGCCACTTATTGTATGTCCTATAACCCCCTCCATCATAATATATGAGGCCTGATGCACCACATGACCCCCAGTGCACTCCAGACTGTCAAAATCTCCCCAGCAGTCCAAGGTGAGCTGTACCTTGCTGGCAGACCACTAGGTATACACATGGTCAAGAAATGCAATTAGCTTACCCCTAGGGACCACTGGACCTGAAAGGTCTACAGGCTCCATGGAGCCTGCTGGTTCTCAGGCATCCTTCTCCTGGTCCTGGGGCTCAGTCGGCTCCTCAGCCACTGTCTGAACCCCTCAGTCCACTAAAACCCTGGGCTCTGGTTGGGATTGCTGAGCTATGCAGCCCCTTGGGATGGAGGTGCTGGTAAAGGTTGGGTTGTAACTCCCTTACAAGATGGTAGAGAAGGGCTGGAACCCCATGGGGTCTGCATGGTGTCCTCAACAAGATCAGCCAAGGATCCCCACCTTGACCTCCTCTGGCTTGTAGCAAGGTTTTACTGGGAGGAGGGGGAAGGAGACCTATCAGGCACTGGGGTGGCATCAATGCCTGCCTTGGGGTCCTGAAAAAGAGGACTTCCCCTCTCAGGACTCCCTGGGGTGAGCCCCAGGTCCCCCATTGCCCCCAGATTGTTGAAGGGGACAGGCTTCGCTGCCAGACCTACAAATGGGTTGGCCTCAGCCTCGATGCCTGTGGTCTTGGGGGATAGGCTCTGGCCAGCAGAGTGAAGGGTTTCCTTCATGGGCTCTTGCTTAGGACTATCCAGGAGCCCCACAGCCTCCTCCACTAGGATTAACTGTTTTATCTTTACTGGGGTTGGGGAGTCAGGTGCAGCTGGGGAGGACCCCAGAAACTGGGCTACCCACCATCCTCACATGGTGGTCCTGGGAATGGTGGAGGGTTCTTCTACCTCAGAGGGCTTTAGCTGTGCCTGGGCCTTCCACTTGGTTTTGCACCCAAAGGGGATGTGCACCCACTCAGCCATGGGGTGGTCCTTGGGTGGACAAGCTCTGGTAGAAAAAGGTGGGGGGTTGAGGAGGTGTGGCAGTTAAAGCAGGGGTATAGCTATGGGTGGGGCGTCCCACTCCCTCTCTCCTCTTAGCTGCTGCCTCTCTCCCTGGGACTTTACCAAACATGGTTGGGGGGCAAGGTACCCTGCGTGTACAGGGGGGTTGGATGTTTTAGCTGGGGTGCTAGGGGGGTCTGACGTGGAAGGGACACCAGTGGCAGGGGCACCCCTCTCACCAGTGGGACCCCCAGATGCCCTCCCCACCTGGCCCATGGGGCACACATGATGCAAGTACCCTGGGGCATGGTACCAGAAGCACCACAGGTCCCCCGGAGTATAAAACAACCTCAACAATGCCCCCTGAAAAGGAATCACAAGGCACTTCTCAGCATCCATCTGTGCCCCCACCCCACCAGATGGATCATAACCTGGCAGCAGAAAGAGTGCATGTGGTGGAGTCTGGGGTCTTGGCACCCCGGTGAGAGGGCCAGCCCTGGGACAATAACCCTCCTCAGGGTTTGGAGCTGGGGGAGCAGGGCCCAATTAGGGATATAGGGTAGGATGGAGCTGGGGACCACCTGGATCCCCAACTCTTCTAGGAACTTGAGGGGGGCATATTTGCCCTCCACCACAAGCCCCCTCTCCACCGCCTTTTGTGCAGTGACCTCCAAGGCAAGGGAAAAAAACCCTTGTCATGAAAGCAGGAGGTCACAGCTATCTTGGGGGGCCAATACTTCCCAATCTAGGGCCTTAACCCAGATCTCAAACTGCAGGTCCCACTTCTTGTATTCTTGCCACTTCACCCCATGCCTGTGGGTGAGTACCAGAAAGGGAGCCCCGCCCCCCCAAGCTGGAAGGGCCAGTGGTGGAGGGTCTAGGCCCCACAGCCACCTGTGCATAGCTGTGGTTCCCCCACTGGAGGGCCACCTTGGTGGGGCCAGGGCTAGGGCCATGGGCAGGCTGAGTTGGTGTGTTGGCTGGTGTAGTGCACCTGGTCCCCTCAGTCACTGGTGGTCTAGACTTGGGGGTGAGGCCCTTTTCCTTCCTATCCCCAGCTGTGGAGGAGGCTGAAGTGGAGCCCTTCCCACTTTGCCTTTGCCCTGGGTTTCTGATCATGGGGAGGGGGGGCTTGGGAGCCCCTCCAGGAGGTGCCTGGGTGAAGAAAATCCCTTGACCCTGCTGGTTCCCCACGAGAGTCCTGCTTGCCCCCAAGTTGAGAGTTACAGGCTTGTATACCCCTGGAAGGGGTTAATTGGACTCTGCCCCCAGGGTGAGGGTTGTAGAGACATGTGGCTCCTTGGGGGCCTGGTTGTAATCTGTCCCTACAGTGGGGGCTGCAGGAAGTTCTCTATGGGTGTCTTCCCCCCAGAAGGCCCCTGGCTCTGCCATTGCTTCACCTAAGGGAGAGGGAAACCAAAAAAAGAAGAAACAAAAATCACAACAGGGATAGTGAATCCAATAAGGTCAGGCTGGGGTTGTACAAGGAGGGAGGTGGAGAGGAAAGGGGCAGAAGTTTACTGAGCTACATCCCCACAGAAAACTGGGAAGGCTATGCCTGGGGAAGGTGGAGAAGGTGAAGGAGGAGTGCACACACACAAGGGCTGGGGCGATTTGAGCTGGCTTTCTCAGCCACACAACAAACACCACGGCAGGAGGAGGGTATCACAGGACTTAACACACAAGAGCAAAATGCACAGTGGAGGCTACTGAGGCAGGTGTAAGAGATGGCTGGAGCAGTGGAGGGGCTTCATTTGTTGAAGATCAGTCCAGGAGCCCCTCAGGCCTCCAGCCCGGTACTTAGCAGCAGGGCAGCAGGCAGGAAAGCAAGGCACAGGATGGCAAGACAACTGTGACAGGGTGCAGGAACAAACAGTTTATTAGGGAAGTAATCCAGTGCAGGTAAAGTGCAGAGCAGTGCAATGAAGTGCAGTGGGGAATCCCTCCCTCTCTCCTGAGGGAGGGCAGCAGCACTACAGGTGGCAGCAGCAGCAGCAGCAACGGTGGTGACAGACATCCAGGTCAAACACTCAAGGCATGTTTCAGGTAAAGGTCAAAGTGAAGGTGAAGGTGGGGGGTGGCCTGCCAAGGTAGCTGGGGCAGGAAAGGCACCTTTAGGCACTGGCAGTGATGGTGGGAGAGGTGCCCATAGGCAGTGCAGGCCCCCTCCCTGGGCTATCTCCCAACTGAGGCTTGGTGGTGGGCTGGGCAGCAGGCCACAACATGAGTGCAGAAGCTGCGGTGTGGTGCTGGGGTGTGGTGCAGTGTGGTGGGGATGTGGTGCCCCCCCCAAAGGAAGCTGCAGGAAGCTGCATGGTTAACTTCCCTCAGAAACTCCTGAGATGAAGCAAGCTAGTAGCAGCAGCAGCAGCCTGATGTAGCAAAAATAGATACTTTTCTCTATGTTTCTTTGTTCCTTATTTTAGTATCCACCCCTGCATTCTGTAATTTTCCACCCACATGGTACAGGATAGCCCACTACGCATGTCTTATAGGTTACCCAGGTTTTGTTTTGAAATGACTAATCAAAATGTAACGCGTCAACTGAAAAAATGCTAGCTCAATAAAAGCCACGTGCGCTCTTTGTTTAGGGTCGGCACTGATCTGAGCAACAAGCTCCTCTGTCGGCCTGCTTGCAAGCAATCAAGTAGAGTTGGACCCAGCCTGAAAGTGTGACTCTCTTCTAGAGGTGAATTGGACTAGCCTCCAGGGGATAAAATCAGCAATTTATGCAACACTGAGGCAGAAAAGGACACGGCTAACTTCCCCCAGACACTCCTTAGACAAGCTAGTAGCAGGAGCAACAGCAGCCTGGGACAGGTTGGGGCATGGCCAACCCCCCCCTCCTCCCCCCAAGCTCCTGAAATCAAGCTAATAGCAGCAGCAGCATCCTGAGGTGAGAAGGGGCATGGCCAACTTCCCACAAAAGCTCCTGAGAGCAAGCTAGCAGGAGCACATTGGGACAGGAAGGGACAATGCCAACTTCCTCCCAGAAGCTTCTTAGGGCCAGTAGCCCTGACCTGCTTGGCAGGGCAGCCCCAGGCTCTAGCTCCCACTGGTGCAGATCTGGGAGGAGCTGGGCAGGGTTATTTTGCCTTAAGTGGCACAACTTGCCCCAGATGTGCATGTCCAGGTATATGTGCTGAGGCAAAAATTCCTGGTACAAATTTGTGCTGCTCCTATTTGAGCTGCTGCAAACTCACATGCTGTGGACACACCCAGGATGTTCTTGCATAGCACATATGCTGATGCAAATGTTCTGATGCACTTCTGTCTTCCACAGAATGCAACCTCTTACTGTTCCAGGCCTGCTTCATGTCTTACAATGTCATGACCTATGCTGTAATGTAGATAAGCAATCTTTAGACTAAGTTGCTTGTTTCCTAAAATGTTTCCAGCTACAAAATAGGAAATCCAGTTCTAAGCTGTCTTTACTTTGAGAGGAATTAAACTCATAGCTCCCATTTCTTGCCAACAGTGCCCTGATCAACAGGCATGTTTAAAAAATGCCATTCAGTTCCCTTGGTTAAGAAGAGAAGCAGTGTAAGGGAAGAAGGTGAGTAGAAGAGGGAGCTTGGCTCTGTGGTTTGGTAAAATGCCCTGGATGGAAGGGTCTTCTGGGTTCTTGACCTACTGCTGCATTTTCAGTTTATCCAATGACTGTTAAATGCAAAAACAGCATTGAGGAGAGGAACCAGAACATAGAACCTGGGTCTACTATTCCTTAAGCAAGTGACCTAAGCCCTAGAATATTAGCCTGAGAGGTAGAAGAGTTTTCCTCCTCCTCTGATCAAAGTTGCAGAAGTTTACCAGAGTTACACTTCACCCCAGGTAAAAAAACAACAACACATATTAATAGAAATGACAACGATACTAATAGCAAGCCTTAAATAAATAAATCTGATAACAAATTCTAATGGCTCTGAGTGCATCTAAACAAGACATTTACTGTGGAGTTCCCTAATTAGCTTTGCAGCAAACATTTCAGTGTCTACACATGAAGTACTATTATGATGGAGTAAACTAATTAAGTCCACCATAGGTTAGTACTTCTAAATACAAGTACTATCCTATGGCAGAGATTTTTACTCTGTGACAGTGCACATGTAAATGCTCACAGGTTTGGCTGGGGCACGAGGGTGTTTCAGTGCAGGGTCTGCCCACTGGCTAGCCCTGGACTGGAGCACACTCATGCCCCGGCCAGTCCCTCTGCAGCATGCTGAGTCAGGTTGGAGCAGTTCCTGACTGGCAGGTTGATCACCCCCCGCCTCCTCCAGGACTGTTCTGCCCTGGCTCAATGTCCTGTTGTCCAGTTTTCCAATAAGAGCTGAAAATGAAGATGTAGTAAGATATATACCTTGCTCATCAGAAATCATAGCCCATCCATGAGAATTAGCTGAGGGTGACATAAAAAGTGGTACTGAGCTATCAGTTTTGATGAGAACACTGAAAACACCCATGATGTGATCACCTTCAATAGTGAAGTAATATGATAAAAGCAAGGAATAGACATTTAAAAAGTTGTAGTTTGAGAATCATTGTTTCAGGAAGGAGCCACTGTAGCATATGGATCAAGAGCACTGATGCTAATGCACTGAAATTAAGATCAAATAAAAAATTGTTATTGCTGATGGATGTCAGAAACTTCTTCAGTACATATATTGTTGTACAGCAACAGCCAAAAAAACCCCCGACTATAAATATCTTAAGAACATTTTTCATCAAGTTCTAACCTCTGCACCAATCACTAGGACATTAGTGCATGATCTTAAAAATAGAAAAGGTGCAACTTAGGTGAAATACAAGGCCAGAAGACAAATTCTGGTACTAGGTATTCTAATGTGTTGAAGGACAAGAGTCCTTTTATAGATGGACAAGAGTCAAAAAGAAGGAAGCCTTATGAAGAACAGGTACAAACGGTACTATGATACTTACTTGTATCTGCAAATAAGCCATAAGAAATGGTGAGTGTGGTGACCAGGGATCCTGGTTTTCTGACAAAAAAAACTCCAATTTTCATATTAAAAAAGTAATTATAATGGTGTTTCATTTTCATCATGGAAAAATGTGGATTTTAAGTTACTGTAATTTGAAAATTGGGGACTTTTTTATCAGAGAAAACCAGGATTCCTGGTGATGACTCAACATAAAAGTCAGATGGCCTCCACAAAAACACATTCCCTTGGCCATTAGAGACTTTTGGAATGAAAGACCAAATGGCTGTGGAGAACTGATTAGTACTGAAAAGGTAGAAATTGGTCATTTTAAGGAAAAGATGTTCAGAAGGAGGTAGGGGAGGGGAGAGAGTAATGAGGGGCACATTGCAAGTATTTAAGAAGACTCAATACTTTTTTATTGGTGAAATATGAATGGACAAACAGAAAAATGATCAGAAACTTATATTTGGTCAGAGCACCAGAGAATTTCAAGGTATCTATGAAAAACTGTGATGCACCTAACAGAAAGTGGTAGCATTTATTCAGATTCATAGGTAAACATTAACTGCTGGTACTCAATTAACACAGTAATTTTGTGTAAGTAATTCAACTAAGAAATCATTTAGAATCACTCCAAGCAATATTTGTCAGCAAGGCTTTGTGATGAGCTAAATTCAAATAACAGATGACAATACACATATGATGAATTCTGAAGATATGAAAGCATTTATGCTTCATATATATACAAGCAGCAGTCTGTATTACTTACACTTCCCAGGAGTATCTGAAAAATATGCACAGATAGTCTTTGGCCCTGAGGGTGGCTATGATTCCTCCTAGCAGCCACCTTAATACAGCCCTGCTTGCTCACTCTAGCCTCTTAGGGTCTCACCTTGCTGCCTTACCTGCCATGCCTCATTGGTATAAATGAGAAGGGGAGGCTGTCTTCAAAGGCTGATGAGCTTTGGGTGTTCATCCTAACTCCACTGTTCCTCCAATTCAACTTGGCTCACTTGGTCTGGGATTCCAATCCCTGCCAACTTCAGTGATTCTCTGGGGCTCCAACCCCTATCTCAACACTGGCTTTCTCTGTGGGTTCTGACCATTCTGGATGCCAGTTCTTTACATGGGGATCAGACCTCTCTGCCCCTACTTGCCTTCAGGGCTAAAATCATGATCTCCTACCATACTCATTGCCACACTCATGCCTTGCAGGTGTTACTTAGTCTTATTTCAGAGGGGTCCCCTGACACCAATGCAGCACTTGGTCCCTCAAGCTTCAAACCTTTGTCTGGGCTCTGGCCTTCTGTGGTAGCCAGAACCAGAGGGGTTACTATCATTAGCAATAAATATGCTTTTGTAGGCATTTGGCAATTGTCTAAGCAGCTAAGATTAGCTAATACAAAGCTTGTAAGTTTGCAACCTCTAAGTGGAATTTGTCTGTCACAATTTAACCAAAGTGTTGAATCTAACTGTTTGCACTCATCATGGGACCACTGAGCCCAAAAAAAAAGCAGAACTACAAGATTAGCTGATCTAACAGTTTTTTTAAAAGTCAAGCCATAACAAGATCTGACCACCTAATATAATTGGCACATTCCAAGGAATCCAAGAATAAAAACTAAGGAGTTGAGCTGAGGTAGGTAATGCTAATTTCAAACCTCAGAGTAATGTGGTATAATTTGCTTATTGGGTAAACCTAAGTTCGGATGGTAACCTTTCATGATAATTTCTAACACCTTTTGATCCCATAGGGTAACAGCTATAGGGCAAGATTGTGAGTGGCTCTAAAGCCAACAGATTAGCATAAGATAAGGTATAAAGAAGCACGGATGTCAAGTGACCAGCATGAAAGACCAGCATGTGGGACCAGCATGAAAGACCAGCATGTGGGAACTCTTTGTCATTCTATCTGTTGTTATTGTTCACTATTAGCTCTTTATTACTGTACTATCTGTTTGTCACATTAACCTTTCTGTTAACTGTTGTATGCTAAGCTATAATATATTTAATGACTTCTTTGCCTTCATTTTCCTGAGCAAGGACCGGATCAGCCCCTGCACTGGGCCCTGCTCAGGCCCCAGAGGAGGCGCACCTAGGCCAAGGGTCAGTGAGGATCTAGTCAAGGATCATCTGGAGGGACTGGATATATTTAAATCAACTGGTCCAGACGATCTCCACCCCAGAATGCTGAGCAAATTAGCTGAGGTCATTGCGGGACCGCGACACGGCTTTACGAGCACTTGTGGTGCTCTGGTGTGGTGCCAGAGGACAGGAACAGGGCCAATGTGATTCCCATCTTCGACAAGGGGAAGAAGGAGGACCCGGGAAACTATAAGCCAGTTAGTCTTACCTCGATCCTGGGCAAGATTTTTGAGAAAATTATTCTGGCA
>NW_017729032.1:90673001-90678171 GCF_001723915.1 Gavialis gangeticus
AGATCCAAAGAGGTGATACTCCTCCTCTATTCGGCACTGGTCAGGCCGCAGCTAGAGTACTGCATCCAGTTCTGGGCACCACACTTCAAGAGGGATGTGCACAACATGGAGAGGGTCCAGAGGAGGACCACTCGCATGATCAGGGGACAGCAGGGCAGGCCCTTCGAGGAGAGGCTACGAGACCTGAACCTGTTCAGCCTCCACAAGAGAAGGCTGAGGGGAAATCTAGTGGCCTGTTATAAACTAGTCAGAAGGGACCATCAGGCATTGGGGGGAGTCCCTGTTCCCCCCAGCACTACCAGGAGTGACTAGAAATAACAGTCACAAGCTGGCAGAGGGTAAATTCAGATTAGACATCAGGAGGCACTACTTCACCATCAGGGCAGCTAGGATCTGGAACTAACTTCCAAGAGAAGTGGTGCTCGCTCCTACCCTGGGGGTCTTTAAGAGGAAGCTAGATGTACACCTTGCTGGGGTTGTTTGACCCCAGTATTCTTTCCTGCCGTGGCAGGGGGTCGGTCTTGTTGATCTACTCAGGTTCCTTCTGACCCTACTATGAAACTGTGAAGTAAATTTGCCTTTACTTCACTCCCGACTCATCTCCTCGATCCCGAACCCAGCAGACTCACAGCTGATACACTCACAGCACCTAGCCAGCCTGGGACAGCCTTCTAGCCCTGGCCCTTTTTCTGTAGGCCATACCCCTCAGCCCTGACCCACTGCCCTGAACCTTGGCTCCTGGATCCCATCCCAGTCTTGGCTCTGATTTGCATGCTATCTCATCCCCCTGGGGTCCCTGACCCAAGCAAGGCTTCTCTCAGTCCAACCCAGCCCCTTGGGGTCCCTGACTTGGGCAAGGCTGCCTTCTCTGAGCTGCTGCAAGATTCCCTGACCCTTATACAGCTCTTTGCTGGCAGCCTCTTAGGCACCTCTGAAACTCCCTATCCATCTTTATCAGCCACAGACAGTTCTCCAATGTTTCTAAACAGGACATTAACATAGGTTCAACCTATTCTGGGTCAAAGCCACACCCAAGCCATATTTCCCCTGTTGTCCTCTCTTCCCCAGAGCTGCTCTCTCTGCAACATGCAGGGCCAGACTGCCTACCTTGCTTCAGACCCTGGTCTTATATGCCCTCTAGCACCCCTTCCAAACATGTAACACATACAGGGATTTTCTCTTTTGCCTAATGGTCAGGTTTCCTTCTTTGGCTGCAGCCTGACCCAGCTACCTAAAGCCTTTACCTCCAGGCTGCTCAGAGACCCTCCTTTTAGTTACTTATGGCAGTGGAGCTAGCTTTTGCTCAGCTGCCTGCCCACACTGTAAGGCACTATCCCCTTAAAATAACAAAAGCCTCAGGCTCTCCATTGCACAGTTATATATATTTTAACTACAGCACAAAGATAATCAAAACCTTTACCTTAGGTTACTAAATTCCCTCAACAAACATAGGAAATAGGGGTTTCAGTTGCACACATTTTAATTAGCAAAGAGCTAAATTCAGAAATATCCGTGAAATAATCTCTTCCTTTTCTTTAAATATTATTTATTAATGAATCAAGTAACAACTTTTAATAGTTAAAGATACACCCAATTTCCCAAGGTATACATAAAGACAGATATTTAGCTTCCAACAACAATGTTCCCTTAACCCAAGCCAGCATCCACAGAGGAGATATGTTTGTTACTTTCTTCTATTGCTTTTCTTTATGTCTCTGACAGCTCCTTTACACTTCTTAGTCTATGTTAAGCTTCTCTGGTTCTTCATCTTTATTTGAAACCTACTTAAGCATTCACCACCTTTTTTCCCCTCAGAAATCTTCATAAAACAAGGTTCATTATCTTCTAACCCATCTCTACTTTTCAGTTTCAGATTCATTCCAAAATTTGTTCTGAACTGTTAGCTCATAAAACTTGCACTTTCCTTTTAAAATTAAAAACAAAACAAAACAACAACAAAAATTTATCTGATTTTCTTGTTCAGAGGCAGAAGAAAGGTTTTTTTCCATCAAATTCCAAGAACTTCCACCAGATTTCTAAGTAAGAATCTTTTTTTTATCTTCAGGAACTTCACCCTGCAAGCCCTGGTGCAGAGTGGCTGTTTCATGCCAGGGGTGCTGAACCTGCAGCTGGGTACTATGGTAGTCCCATCTCTCCACATCAGGGACCCTACCTGCTGATCTATACCAGCCAGCTGGACCCCTGCCAGGCCCACTTCAACTGGGGCCTGGGCCAGACCCACACCCTGGTTGAGTGTGCTTTAGGCCACCTTAAGGGCTGCTGGTGCACCCTCACCACTGGCCTCAAGTTCACTGAGAAAAACCACCCGCCCTCCCAGGTCATCTTTGCAGCCTGTGTGCTACATAACATCTGTGAGACCCAGAAGCAGATCTTTCATGAGGCCTGGGCAGAGAAGGTGAGGTGGGTGGAGGCTGCCAAGCAGTAGAGGCACCACCTGCAGTGGCAGTGACAGCAACAGCAAAAGCAACAGAGGCATATCCCTGGTTAGGCCCAAGGAAGTCGCATACCTGCCCATGGGGGCCTGGATACCAGGTGCAAGAGGAGCTGGCCAGTGACCTCCTCCTGCACTCCACACTGTAACCCACCTTGACAGCCACCTATGGACACCCCACCTCCTCTCCACACCTGGAGCACCACACTCACTACAGACATGTCTCAAGAGAACAAGTTTTTTTTCCCCTCACACGTCAAACAGACTCTCCCACTAACAAACAGAGCACCCCCCACCCACCAACAATAAAGGACCCTCTTCCCTGTGCAAACTATTTACAATGTCCTTTGTGTGCTGTCCCAGTGTGGAGACCCATGGGATGGGGAAACTAGGGGGCAGAGACCGGGGACAGGCAGCCAGCACCCTGGCCTCTGCCTGTGCCCCCATGAGTGTGTATGCCACCATGACTTTGGTGGGTGGGAGGCTTACCCAGAGGTGGCAGTGGCTGGTGGTTCCCACAGCATGGGCAGATAACACTCCAGCAGCCCTTGTCCAGGGCCAGTAGGGCTGGCATGTGGTCCTGGCCCTGCTACAGACAGCTCTGGCTCCACATCCACATGGAGCCGGGGTGAGTGGCAGGCCTGGGCCCAGGTGGTAAGGCTGGGTGACAGGGGAACAGGGGCAGGATCCAGGGTGATGGTAGTGCTGGACCTCCACTGAGGCCCATGGGGGGCATGCCACTGGCCAGTGGGTGGCTGCCAGGGGGCAGGTAGGGCTAGGGTCAGGGGCCAGGCAGCAGGTGGCACAAGGGTTACAACAAGGGCCAGGATGAAGTACAGCACACAGAGGTCATCTTCCATGGCCTGCACTGCCCTGCCCATGACCGTGGTCTACTTCTGTAGGGCCTCCACCCTCTCACATTATAGAATGAGGAGCTGTGCCCAGAACTTCAGTCTGCACAGTCCTGCAACTCCTCACACCACTCCCGCATCTTCTTATGGGCCACATCCTCCACCCACCAGGCCTGTGTATCCACCAGTTGGTCCTTCAATGCCATCCCCAGCTGATCCAGGACAGTCCTGGGTTCATCTCTGGACCTAGGTCTGCCTCTGGCAGAGCCAGCACATCTTCAAGGCGCTGGCTGTGGGCAGTGGCTACCCTGAGTTCACATCCTGGCTGCCAACTATGGCCTCACCCCTGCGTGCAGCTGTAAGGCCTGTAGAGCCATATGATAACAGGTTTTTGTGAGCATTTGCAGCATTGCTGAGATAAGATGCTCTGTACCAAGGGCTGTCCACTGCCCAGCCTCACTTCGGGGGTCTGGCATGCATGGGTGCCCACAGACCATGGTAAGTCAGCTGGGAAGGCCCAGGTACAGGACACCACTGGCAAAGCCCCCCATCCCTGCTCACTCCCTTGGAGCAGGTGGACTCCTGGGTGCTGGCTGCAGGTGGCCTACCTTTGCCACCCTGTTCCCAGGCTGAGACAGGCCAAGCTCCTGGCAGCACCTGCTGCCATGACTTCAGACCATGTTGCCATTCTTCTCCTGCAGAACAAGGGGTGCCCTACCCACTATTCCCTGCTGATGATGATCACCCTGTTGCCTCAGGCATACCTGTGCATCTGGCATGAGACTCTGAGCTTTGATGGTGTGGAAGGAAAGCCTAGGCTGCCCTGCAGATTTTGCAAAATCTCCCCAGTGATCCAAGGTGATCTGCACCTTGCTGGTGGATTGCTGGCTGTATTTGCAGTCAAGAAATGGTAGTATCTCACCTCTGGGGACCACCAGGATCAAGAGGTCCACAGGCTCTGAAGAGCCCACTGGTTCTCAGGTGTCCTCCTCCTGGTCCTGGGGCTCAAGTTCTTGGGGGGGGGGGCAGGTCCTGGCCAGTGGATTGGGAGGCCTCCTCCTTGGGCTTCTGCTTGGGCCTGACCAGTGGCCTTGAAGTCTCCTCCACTGGGATTACCCTTTTCATTTTTTCATTGGGGTGGGGTGTCTGCTGCATTGAGAGAGGCCCCTAGAAGCTGGTTTGTTCCTTCTCCGCAATGTGGTGGTCCCTGGAAGGGGGTCCTCCACCACAGAAGGTTACAGCTGCACTTGGGTCTTCCTCTTAGCTTTGCACCCAAAGGGTACCTACATCCACTCAGCCATGGGGTGGTCCTCAGATGGACAAGCTCCAGCAGAAAAGGTGGGGGGTGGGCAGATAGGATGGTTGCAGTGGAGGCATAGGTAGGGGAAAGCAGGGCCCATTCCCTCTCTTCCCTTAGCTGCTGCCTCTCCCCCTGGGACCCTGCTGAATTTGGTTGGGGAGGGGTACTAGTCACTGGGACACCCCTCCTGCCAGTGGGACCCACAGATGCCCTCCCCACCCAGCCCATGGGGCACTTCAGATACAAATGCCCCAGGGAGTGGTACTGGAAGCACTGCAGGTGCTCTGGCATATAAAACACCTTCACATGGGCCTTCTGAAAGGGAATCATGAGAAGCCCCTTGGCCTTGAGCCACACTTGCAGGACCCCTGGCAAGGCTTTACGAGCACTCGTGGTGCTCTGGTGTGGTGCCAGAGGACTGGAAGAGGGCCAACGTGGTTCCCATCTTCAAAAAAGGGAAGAAGAAGGACCCAGGAAACTATAGGCCAGTTAGTCTTACCTCGATCCTAGGCAAGCTGTTTGAGAATATTATTCTGGCACACATCCAGGAGGGGCCAGCAGGGGACT
>NW_017729032.1:90678528-90678962 GCF_001723915.1 Gavialis gangeticus
AACTGGCTGGAGGGCTGCACCCAGAGGGTGGTAGTGGATGGGTCCTTCTCGACCTGGAAGGACGTGGGCAGTGGGGTTCTGCAGGGCTCGGTCCTCGGGCCCGCACTGTTCAACATCTTCACCAGTGACTTGGACGAGGGGGTAAAAAGCACCCTGTTCAAACTTGCTGATGATACTAAGTTGTGGGGGGATGTGGGCATGCTAGAAAGAAACAACAGGCTACAATCAGACCTTGACCAGTTACAAGGGTGGGCAGATGAGAAGAGGATGGGATTCAACACAGATAAGTGCAAAGTTATGCACCTGGGGAGAAACAACCGGCACCATGCCTACAGGTTGGGGAACTCCCCTCTTGTCAGCACAGAGGCAGAAAAGGATCTTGGAGTCATCATTGACTCCAAGATGAACATGGGCCGGCAGTGTGGGGAGGCAGT
>NW_017729032.1:90683962-90702927 GCF_001723915.1 Gavialis gangeticus
CAGTTCTGGGCACTGCACTTCAAGAGGGATGTGGACGGCATGGAGAGGGTCCAGAGGAGGGCCACTCGCATGATCAGGGAACAGCAGGGCAGGCCCTATGAGGAGAGGCTATGGGATCTGAACCTGTTCAGCCTCCACAAGAGAAGGCTGAGGGGGAATCTAGTGGCCTGTTATAAACTAGTCAGGGGGGATCAGCAGGCATTGGGGGAGTCTCTTTTCCCCCGAGCACTGCCAGGAGTGACCAGAAATGACAGTCACAAGCTGGCAGAGGGTAGGTTTAGGCTAGATATCAGGAGGCGCTACTTCACGGTTAGGGTGGCTAGGAACTGGAACCAACTTCCAAGAGAAGTGGTGCAGGCTTCTACCCTGGGGGTTCTTAAGAGGTTAGATGAACACCTTGCTGGGGTCATTTGACTCCAGTACTCTTTCCTGCCACGGCAGGGGGTCGGTCTTGTTGATCTACTCAGGTCCCTTCCGACCCTAGAAACTATGAAACTATGAAACTTCCATCACCAGCTGGATCATAACCTCATGGTCGAAAGAGCACATGTGACAGATGCCGGGGCTCGGTACCTCAGCGGGTGGGCCATCACTGGGGAGATGACCCTTCCCAGGGTCTGGAGCTGAGGGAGCAGGGCCTAGTTGGGGATATAGGGTGAGATGGAGCTGAGGACTACCTGGGTCCCCAGCTCCTCTAGGGGCTCAAGGGGGGCATATTCATCTTCCCCCACAAGCATGAACATCACCTGCCCCCTGGAGGCTGGGCGGGGAGCACGGTGACCACCCACAGGCAGCAGCAGTGATGTTGGTGGCAGGGAGTGGTGGTGGCAAGCAGAAAGCCCCTGTAGGTGGCCGCAGTGGTGTCAGAGGTGGGGGGGGTGGCTGGCAGTTGCCAACCACCGGCAGCATCGGCGGCAGCCAGCGGTGATCAGGACCACATGCAGAGGCCACTGGAGGTGTCAGCAGCAAGGGGGGAGTGGCAAGTGGCAACTGCCCACAGGTGCTGCCAACAGCATCAGAGGTGCTTTTTGCAGGGGATGAACCACCAAGGTCGGGGAGTGCACTTACACCTACATGCACCCCTATGCATCACCAATGACCACAAGCCCCCTCTCCACCACCTTTTGTGCAGCAGCCTTCAAGGCAAGGAAGAAAAACACCTTGCCATGAAAACAGGAGGCCGCCATGATATTTGGGGGCCCCACTAACTGAACCAGGGCCTGCACCCAAGTCTCAAAGGTCAAGTCCTACTCAGGTGGTTTACATTTCACCCCATGCCTGTGGGTGAGTTATGGATAGGGGGCCCTTCCACCCAAGCTGGAAGAGCTGGCGGTGGAGGGCCCAGGACCCATGGCTGTAGGTTGCCCCACAGCTGCCTATGCTTAGCTGTGGTTCCTCAACTGGGGGCTACCTAGGGCCATGGGCAGGATGAGTGGGTGTGCTGTCTGGTGTAGTGCACCTGGTCCCCTCAGGCACTGATGGTTTGGGCTTTGGGGTAGGGTCCTTGCCTTTTCTGCCCCCCAGCTGTGAAGGAAGCTAAAGAAGAGCCTGTCCCCTTGCTCTTGCCCTGGGTCCCTGATTGTGTGGGGAAGGGTTTTGGAGTCCCTTGGCGGGGTTGGCCAGGGGAGATACCTTGGCCATGCCGATCCCCATTGGAGCCCTGCCTACACCCACATTGCAGGCCACAGGTTTGTCTACCTCCTGAGGAAGCTCATTGGTCTCCCCCCTGCAGTGGGGGCTGTAGGGGCATGCACCCCCCCATGGACCTGGCTGAAGTCTACTCCTCTTAATGTGGCTGCAGAAAGCTCTGTGGGGGCAGCTGCTCCCCCAGAAGGCTCTTGCCCTGCTGTCACTTAATAGAAGGGAAAGGGAAAACATGAACAAAATGCCAAAATGTTAGTGAATCCACTAGGGGCAGGCTGGGGCTGTGATGGAGGAGAGGGGCTGAGGCTCACTGAGCTACAGCTCCACAGGAAATCTGGGTGAGATATGCTAGGGAGGTGGGGGACGGGAGACGTACACACACAAGGGCTAGGGAGACTCAAGCTGGCTTACTCAGCCACACAACAAACACCAAGACAAGGGGTGTGGACCACAGAACTGACTACATGAGGGCAAAACATACATGGGAAGTGCTGAGGCAGGTGGAGGAGATAGCTGCAATGGTGGAGGGGCTCTCTTGGTTGAAACTCAGTCCAGGAGCCCTCAGGCACTTTGCCAGGCACACAGCAGCAGGGCAGTAGGCAGGAAACAAGGCATAGGATCAGATGCAGTGAAGCAGTTGCGAGGAAGTGAAGGAGCACACAGTCAATTAGGGAGGGAATCCAATGCAGGTGTTGTGCAGGGTAGTGCAAGGTGGCATGGCAGGGAGCCCCCCTTCTCCTGAGGGGGGGTGATGGTAGCAGAGGCAACAGCAGCAGCAGGAGCAGGAGAGCAGCAGCAGCCATCTGGGGCAGCCACCCAAGGCATGTGACAGGTGAGGGTGAAGATCAAAGTGAAGGCAGGGGAGGAGCCTGCTGAGGCAGCTGGGGCAGGGGAGACACCCTTTAGCGCTGGCAGTGGTGGTGGTGGGGGGCCCACAGACAGTACAGGTTCCCTCCCTGGTTTGTCCCCCAGCTGTGGCTAGGCAGCAGGCTGGGCAGCAGGCAGGAATGGGAGTGTGGAAGCTGGTGTGCAGTGCTGAGGTGTGGTGCTAGAGTGCAGTGCAGTGCAGTGGGGATGTGGTGGGGTTCCCCCCTGAGGGGGGCATCAGCATGCAGTGTGTGGCAATGCCTCCCCCCTGTACAGGCGGGGAGGCAACAACAGCAGTAGCAGCAACAGCAGGAGCCTGAGGCAGAAAGGGGCATGGCCAACTGCTTGCCAGGGCAAGTATCCCTGAGCTGTTTGCCAGGGCAGCTTTTTATACTGCTGGGGCCAGCACAGGTGCTGGCCCCAGGCTCCAAGTCCGCCTGGCTGCAGATCTGGGAGGAGCCAGGCAGGGTTATTTTGCCCCAGGTGGCACACCTTGCCCCACCCCGAAGTATATGTCCAGGCACATGAATGGAGGCAAAAATTCCTGGCAAATTTGTGCTGCTTCTTTTTGGGCTTCTGCAAGCACACATGCCTGCATGTGTGGATGCACCCCATATGTGCATTACTGCATAGTACCTACTCCCAAGTAAATTTCCTATTTGTATTTGCAGGTACCAAATTTACTCATGAATAGTGTAATTCACTGCAAAGTAAGTGTACACAAGTGTAGACAAATGCACTAACTGTGCAGTGAACTAGACAACTGTGTAGTAATGCGTCTCACAAAGACACACTCAGCTATATTTGTAAAGTTTATTTCTCTATCAGGGACTGTACATGCCAGGATATGCTAATGGTATTTATCAGTTTTTTTCCTGATTTTTAACATTTATCATCTATTTTTATGCAGCCTGAAAAGTATGGGTAGATTTCATTGCTCTGTTTACTATTTCTCCCTCTTACCTGGTTGGATGACTATCACTGATACAGTATTAGTCATGGAAGTCTTTCATTCAGTGCAGAGACCTGCAATCATGGCTTGCCAGTAAACAGTGGCTTAAGAGGAAGGCATTTATTATTTTTCTCATGTGAAAATGTAAGTGTTCACTGTTGGGGTTTTTTTAATTATTTATTTCTACACCCCAACCAGACTGCTGAAGACTATTAATTACATAAATTTGGAAGAAGAGTTTCTCCAATGTAAAAAGCACAGGTTGTTCTATCTATGACTCACTTGGATGACTAGAGTCACTGGGTAATGAAAAAGACAGGATACCCTCTCCTGTTCTAACTGTATATTTTCCTAAGGACACAGACAAATTATTTTTCAGAACTGTCAGTGTGTCATTTTATTGCTAAAGGAGAAAAAATAGCATTCAGAATAAAAGTTCATAAGGACATATTATAAAACCTTGGAGCAAAATCCTCTACAGGAGTGTTAATCTATCCCAGAAGTCATATGCTCTTGTCAAAGTACAATTATAATGCTTAATCCTTCTTTTGTCTTCTCAGTGAATGACACTATTGGGAAAATGAATGTCCAGCAATGTCAAAGGCACCAAACTAGTCTAAGGAGCATTTATCTTTCCTATTCAGATGTTCAGTGAACTGCAACAGCATTAAATCCAAATTTTGTATCTAGGACTATGGTGTGGATGAACAAGAACTCACAGGGACTGTGTTCTAGCTATTTTTACCCATGATTAAAAAAAATGTGCTTCTCTGCACAGATAAATGGTCTGAAGGGCAAATGAATTAAATCTAAACTGAAGAAAAAAATTAATGTTGAAGAAAATGAAAAAGTAAAAAGGGATGGAGAGAGAACTGAAGGTGAGCTCTCTGAAGAGCTGCTGGGAATTCTTTATTGCCCTTCTCTTTTCACTTTGAAGTAATACGCAGTCTAGATCTGTGCATTTATCCTAAGTTAGCCATTCTCTTCTGAGCATTGATCCAGCACCCAACTTGAATGATGTTGGAAGACAAAAAGAAATGAAATATGGAGAACCCTACTATTATTACAGGATAGATTTCAGTATTCTTGCTCCTTACTCCAAAACTGACACCTCTTATGCTAGTTTTAAAGCACTTTTCAGTGAGAATATGGATCAAAACCTGGTCCTAAATCTTATTTTCAATATTTTCTTTGCTTCATGGCTGTTAAAGTGCCTGTGGGAGCTTTGGAAACAGGTAGAGATTGAGGGAATTAGTTCAGGATGAAACTGAGGGGTAAAAGGAGGAACTTATGGAGTAGGAGAGGGACAGTAAAATATGAGAAAATGAACAAGGGAAGATTGAGATAGAATGGCATAGAATGTAGGGCACAATAGGGAGATAAAAGTTGAATCCCATTCAGAGGAGAAAAGGGGATTTGTTTGGATGTTTCTAAGGTTGAATTTTTGAACCTGAATTGATCACTCTCTCTCTCATACAGTTATCCACTCATGCATGTACAATGCCAAACCAAAGTAAATATCACATGGAATAACATGATTTTAAGTCATCTGCATGGATTTCATAGATTTCATAGACTTCATAGACATTAAGGGTTGGAAAAGACCTCGCAAAACCATTATGTCTAGCCCCCCTACTGTAGGCAGGAAGTCTACGGGGATCAAATGATTCCATCAAAATAAACAGCCAAACACCTTTTGAATGAGTTCAGAGTAGGTGCTTGCACCACCTCTGGAGCGAGTCTGTTTCAGATGCTGGACACTTGGACTGTGAAGAAGTTTATCCTTATGTTCAGTCTAAATTGGCCTTCTACAAGTTTGTGGCCACTGGACCTTGGGGAGCTCTGGTGAACAACTGTTCTCCCAGATACCAATGCACTCTCCTTATGTACTCATAAGCTGCCACCACGTTCCCTCTGAGCCTTCTCTTCTCCAGGCTGAAGAGTCCCATGTCCCCCAGCCTCTCCTTGTAAGGTTTGCTCTCTTGGCCTTTGATGATATGGGTGGATCTCTTCTGGACTCTCTTGAACATATCCACATCCCTTCTAAACTCGGGGGCCCAAAACTGGATGCAGTACTCCAGTTGTGGCCTCATCAAGGCCAAGTAAAGTGGGAGGATGATGTCCTTGGTTTTGCTAGAGATGCATTGATGGATGCATGCCATAGTTTGGTTAGCTTTGCTGGCCATGGCATTGCATTAGTGGCTCATGTTCATCTTGTGGTCAGTCAAGATCCCCAAGTCTCTTTTGGTTATGGTGCTAGTGAGCGTAGCCTCTGCTGAGCCTATAAGTATGATGCTAGGTGTTCCTCCCAAGGTGAAGTACCCTGCACTTCTGTAAATTAAATGCCATCAGGTTTTGGTCCTCCCATCTTGCAAGTGTGTCCAGGTTGGCCTGTATCCATAGCCTTCTAGTGTTATTGCCTTCCCCCATAGTTCAGTGTTGCCCGCAATCTTTGCCAGTCTGCATCTGATGCATCTGCATCTGATGAAGCTGGTATTATAAAATAACAAAGAAGAGACATCAAGAAACTGAATGATAAAAATCACATGTCCTATGGTACATTAGGAAACAAATATTTAGCCTTGAAAAAATTCTCAAGTCTGCTACACTAAGACTTCCCATTGATTTATTTTTTCAAAATATTAAGTGAAAATTATTACAATTTAAGTTTAAATTGACCATCTGTCCACATCTTCATCAAAACTGTTTGTTTTTATTCCCTCTATAAAGCTTGAGAAGGTTTTGCCAAGAACTTCAGCAAAGGAGCAAACACAGTTTTAAAGGTCTTCTTTTAAAGACTTGAAACGTTGAATTTCTTATACTTGGAATCCTTGGAATGTTCTTGGCTAGAACACAGAATTTACTGACTTGTATATTATACTTGCTGCATCAATTTTTGGGGGGAGGAATTTGTAGTTTTTCAGTTCCCTAAGAAAAGTCCCAAGAAACTTAAGACTTCTTTACTACTATGATATTGTTTTCCTAAGAAGAATCTTATTTCCCCTTGGCATAGTTTAACCCTGCACTGTGTTATCATTTCTTTGTACATAATAGTCTATTTTAATGAAAGTCAGCAAATCTTATGGTCATAGATCTACAGAGAGACTTTGGATTTTTAAGAAATATACTTATTCCTTGGAAGGTCTATTTAAAGTTTTATGGAAATATTCAAGCTGTTATATGACTAGCAATCTGGGCATGTAACCTGAAAATGAGATATTCAAAATGTTATTTGTTTTCCTTTCTTATTTGAGGCTTTTTTTAAAAAGCTTTTTTGCATGACCGGGTAGATTTTTTTTAATCTATTTATTTATTTTTGGAAAGGGGAGGGAATTCCCCCTTCATTTTTTTTAAAACCCCCTACCTGACTGCCTCTTTTGGGCACCACACCACTTCCCTTTCCTGCTGGTCTAAATCCCACACTGGGATGCTCATTTGAATCTGTGCCCTGCACCTGGGACCAGTCTCCAAAATCCAGGACTGTCCCAGGAAAAATGGGACAGATGCTCATCTTGTATCTATCTCTGGAGGCCTTCAATGGTTGCTTCTACCTCAAAGTGAATCTGTTCTACTCTGGGTGTCAAGTTGTTGCTCAGAAAGATATAGGCCTCATACAGACACTACACTTAGACTAGTCTAAGTGATCAGATATAGATCTAAACTTGTAACCATACAGAAGTTTGGTGCACACAGAGCAGTCTAAAATGGTGCAACTGGTCTAAGATAGACCTGGTTTGGTCAAATCAGATCAATCTAAATTATCAGATCAATCTAAATTAGACTGATACACTGAATTTCTTTACCAATTCCCTATTGATTCAAGTTAGATTGCTGTCCTCCAGCATCCCAGCCTCCTTTGTGGCCTTGCTACCCCTCCCTTGCAGGGAAGTTTGCTAGAACTTGGCACACTCTCGACTGCTCTGACGGAGCATCCAGCAGACCCCACCCCCAAGCTCTCCCAGAACTGAATCAGTACATCCCTTATCCCTAGCCCCAACTCCTGCCTCCAACAATCTTTCAGTTGAAGGCAGGCAGCTAGGGGAGGTAGGTGTCTGTGTCCCCTACACAAGCCCTGGGACCTGGGAACCTGAGTCCTGAAGCTGTACCCACTGACCCAATCACAAAGCACCCTGCAATGTACACACAGACCTGACAATGAACCCAGGGGAACCCCATGCTCAGGCATAGCCCCACAGACACTGACCCTGGCTCCTGCACACCCAGCCAGGGATCCCCATGAGCCCATGCCCACGCATAGACCCACAAACCCTGACTTTGGTTTGTGGTCTGACCACATCTCAGAGGGCAGAGCCAGGCACCCTACCAGCCATATCCTAGCATGGACCTCCCACCCAGTGTTGGCAGCTTGCCTCTGGTGAGTTGGAGTGGTGGAGGGCAGAACACTGGGACTGGGCCTGCACAGAGATATCCTGTGACCTCTGCAGCTCAACCACTGATGGCAAATACCCAGGCCATGTGCACCTGGGGTTCTGCAAGTCTTTTTTGGTCCACAGCTACAGGGTCTCAGAGTACTAGGGTGGGTGCAGGAGTGGGCAATGAGCAACCATACTGGGGCAAGCAGGTAGGTGCCCCTGGAAACTTCAGGAGCAGGTGGGATGTGGCCAGGTGCCTCCATGTGGCAAGCAGAGGACACTAGAAATTTCCAGGCAGGATTGTAGAGCATTGCCAGAATTATGGGGTGTCTATTGAAAGCCACTTAACACAAGTAACAAATGGGATTACAGGGAAATGAGGAATCGCACCAACAGGGATCCTGGTTTTCTCTGATTAAAAAAAAAATCCCTAATTTTTAGGTTAAAACAAGTAACTCCAAATCCACATTATTCCATGATTAAAATGAAACACCACTAATATATAGATTAGTTGGGAAGTTGTCTAAGTGCCACTTTTCATTACAGAGTACATGGAGTAAGACAGATCCCTTTCCTGGAAGAGTACCAGACTTCTTTAGGCCCCAGGGGAAACAAAGGGCTTGTCCAGCTGTGTGTGGGAGTCTCGTGTCAGTGTCTTTCTCTCAGGGATGTACTCTCTTTCATGCATGTGCTGAAAATTATCTCTGGGCTCTGTGCAAATTGCTAAAGTTGCAGGCAGTTACTTTATCTTTCCTGGGTGGGGCATGCAAGTCATCCCTGACCTCTCTGGAACAATTGGTGTGAATAGAATCACTTTCCAAAGATGCACAAATGACTCCTTATTCCTATAATGGGATCATGTAAACAGTCAGAAGAGAAAACAGAATCAGTCTTAGACCCTAATCAATAAAGTCAGGGTTAGTCACAAGATACACTTTGGTCATCTATTGGGTGAAACACAGTTTGCCCTAGAGCTTTTATAGCCCTTTAAACATTTCAAAATAGAGTTTGATTTTTTGCAAATACTTGCTCATTTTCAATGTATTTTGATTTTTTTAAAGATTTTTGTTTGTGTTGATTAGGTCAAATTTATTAACTCTAAATCTCATGGAATATGACTAATAGCATGTATTCTACAATTTTACCTTTTCTTTCATATGCACTGAGCCCCATGTGATCTAGTTAAGCCAACTTTGGTAGCACAGAATGAGTTTCTACTTGTGGCAGTGCATTTCTATCAGACTTTTTGCCTTCCCAATTAGGGAATATATACTCAGCCATTTTGTCAGATATTCTCAGCATATAATTTTACAGTGTCTCATGAGTTAAAAGATTTTCTCTGCCTTTGGCTCTGACATACTCTTTTTTGATTCATTGCTGAATTTCTTAGAGTCAATATGAACTGTGCTAACTTCTGAAAATCCTGTGCTGTTTCTGAAAGGCCAATTACTGTTGCTAGCATCTTTCCTGGTACACATGATAATTTGTAATTTAGCTGGGAAGGTTGCTTTCAATCTCTGATTCAAGATGAAAGACAATATAGATTATAATATGGAATCATAAATAATATAGCCATCCACCCTCTGTTTCAAGGAGGTACACTGATTTTGTTCCACAGAAATAGACATGGATCAGAGGCATGAGAAATTTTTTAATGAAAACCTAAAAGAATCCCATACCCTTCATCTCTTGTAGCTGGTACATGGGATTTATAAAATCATAGTCTCAAAACATTTTGAAAATATAGCTGTTTCCTAGACAGAGAATACAAAACAGAATTAATGAAACCATATTAATACCAAGTTATAGTCTTACCTATATCAATCGTAAATACAGCAAAGCAACAGTTAGGATTTTCTGCACTTGAGGGCTAGGGACAGACATTACACATAAAATGGTTTAAGGGATCAGAAAATGTTTCAAATTTTTAACAGAACGGATGTTCAGTGCACATAAACCAGTTTGAAAATGGCCGAAACTGGTTTGAGATAAACCTGGTTGAATGTAGATTCAGACTTAACTGATTTGGCTTAAACCATTTTATGTAATGTCTGCCCCAGACCCTTTGCTAATTTAAATTAAATCAGACACCCCTAGCATCCCAGCATGCTTTCTGGGCTGTGCAGAGCTCTCTGCTCCACAGCAGGGCTGGGCCCTCCCCTCTGCTCCATGGCTGCAGGTCCAGCAGTTTCTTCAGGCATCTGCCTGGCTTCTGCTCCCACCCCACTAAGCAGACATTTCCCCATCCCTCAAGGCACCTTACAGCATTAGCTAGCAGACCACATGCTGGCTACCTCCAAACTGTGGCATAGGGGACAAAGGTAGAATCAACTGGTAACTGGTAATGTCCCTCTGTTGTTTTCTTAATGGGCTGATAAACACGATGTTAGGGGTGATAAACATTCCCTGCTGGGCTGCTTAGGTTGGAGGGGGACCCCTCCCTAATCACAACATCCTACCAGAGCCTAGCCACACCCCACTCAGCTCAGCTCTGTGGAAGAGAGGGAGGGCTTCTCTAGTGCCCCCCGGGCTTCTAGCCTGAGCCACTGCTGGAATGTGCTTGCATTTCTGGAATGAAAAGGCAATGTCTATCCACCTCCAAATTGGTTCAAGATTTGCAGGTTAGACTAACTTGCAAAGCTTGAATCAATTCAGGCTCAGGCTTTTTGAATGTCTGCTCCTAGCCCATAGCTAGCACTGGTTGACTCAGAAACTCTCCTGGTTCTTATTCTCACAATTCTGCCCAGTAAAATCTGCAGCCCTGGGCAGAAAATATTTACACCTGTGTAACATATGTGGGCTTTTTATACTTATATAAACTCCACAGTAAACAAATGGGTCTTTCCAGAAAAACTGTGGACACATAACACTGGTTGAATTACTCTGGTAAATCTGTATTCCCGATTTTCCCTGGAAAGATTCTAAAGCAGATAAATGAATTATATGTGTGTTGCATTGCGTGATGCCAGTTGCCAATGTAGAATCATAACTTGAGGGAACTCAGAAATCAGCTTGTGATTTCTATTCCTCCAAAATAAATAAGTAAAAATTTTCTTTACATTGTGCTATATTTAATCTGTCAAAGCCCTATCTGTCATATATACATATAGAGTCCTATCATCATCCCTATTTCGTACAAGAAGAGTTAATGCAGAGGCACCAGGTAATTTTTCCTAATTAAGTTTATGAGGGACACAGAAATTGAACCTGGATCTCCTACATGATAGCTTCAGATAGCAGTCCACAGATCTATTTTCTTATCAATGGCATCAACTCTTATGTCTGAACAATTTTGCCTGAATATATAATAAATGAAAGCCACTAGGGAATTCAGGGTTTCTCCCTATTGACTCTTTTGGTGTTTCCAAAGGTCAAAAATATCATGGCATATATAAAGATTAAGCATCATATTAAAGAACTTAGACCCAGTACTTGTTTGTGACTACAGACACTTCACAAGGCAGCCCTTGGTCATTGTAATGAGCTGCTTTAAAATATGCTCTATATAATTATCATTATCTATTTTATTTTTTCAAAAGATGAGTGCAGAAAAAATGCATGGTGGATGATGGTGCTGTATACCATATTATTGCAATCTGTATAGGTTAAATTTACAAAGAAAATGACAAGTCATTTCACTGTTAACATTTACTAAACTCCTAAACATTTTGTACATAGAGAACTAAAGGTATAAACCTAAGGTATAACGTGTATAAAATAAGGTGCGTGCACATAAATAAAAACTAATCAACTCAAACTCTTATCAAACACTTAAGTGTATTGTGATACTCATTTAATAAAATCACAGAAGGTGAACATTAAAACAGGCAGGTTTATTGTTTCACAGTGACGTTCAAAATTAAGATATCTTTAAAAACAAGTCGCAATTGAAGGCAAATTTCTAAATTTTAACATTGTGCTCTATGTCTTCACTTGCATTCTACACACAGATGTCCAAGATGTCAGGACACAGATGGTAAACTGAGTAACATTCAGTAAGCTGCTCTGCAAATATTGCAAATTTTAGCACAGATTATTTGAAATTATTTACAAACATTTGCATCATACATTTTCATAGTATGCATCTTATACATTCCAAACCACTAAAAATTGACTTTGTCCTGCAAATACTTGCACACCCTTAGAACCCCAAGATACTTCTGTTTGTAATATTAGTATAGTTTTTATTTAAATAATACAACAAAACTGATTTGACCAAGTCCATGACAAAGCCACGGCACAGCTATAGAAACGGCACTTTCACTTGGTGTCAATGGAGGTTTCATTATTATGATATAGCGGTATTTACCATGAGTCAGATTACGCCATCTCTTCTTGAAATGCACTTTCAGAGGATGCCTAGAAATTATTTTTCTGAAGTACACAAATAATGGTCAACTATAACTGGGAGTGCATGGTGTGTATATGCAAGGGAACCTGGAAGAGTATATTTACGTATGGCTAAGGCATAAGCATGACCCTGCCAATTCCTTATAGGATGCATTAGGGAAAGCATTGGCTTCTGTTCTATGTAGGTTTAGCAGTTCTATTAGCCAGTGCCAATCACAGACAGAGCAGGCATTCCTCTCCATCTCAATTATGGATATGTCTCTGCTTCCATAGCTGTACCCTTTTGGCCTGAATCTTATACACCACTCTAAATCCACTCATTTTAGTGGTGTTAGTCCTACTATATACTAATATGAACAAGAACAGAAGCAGTGTTGTCACTTCTTTTGTGCAAAATCATGCAAGAATTTTTGATGTAATGAAGGTCTTTCATCTAGTTTACATTGTTTCTATTTCTGATCTATCCCATTCAGCATAGATCTCTGCCATAGAACAGATTTATAAAGAAATTGTATTTAGCTCATAATCCTCTTTCTGCAGAAACCTACCATTTTATTTGTCTGTAAATTGACACACAACCTATAACACTGCATAAAAAGTAAACACTCAGTATTAAATAAATACTTTAAATAAAATATATAGTTCAATATGTTCAAACTTAGAAACCTAAAATTAAGTACCAAAATCCAAATGATTTGACTCAATGATTTAGGTAGCTAAAACAAAGGCCTACTTTTTTTTCAGAAGTGCTAAGCAACTACAACTCCCCATAAAATCAGCCTTGGAGGATCACATGAACACATCAATAAAAACAGCATTACTACAATAGATGTCTAACAGGACAGTTATTTCAAAGTTTGTTTTTTTTAATTTTCTTAGTACGTTAGCATATGCAGCTGTATCATTAAAAAAAAAAATGTATGCGATTCTGTAAACCAAGGGTTGCTAACCTGCAGTACATGCCAAAAGTGGCACTGGCAGCTTCTGTGCATGGCATGTGGCAGACCAGGTAGCGGACAGGTAGTACAGTGGTATATAGAGCAGAAAGCAGACCAGCAGATCAGGTAGGAAGCAGAAAACAGAGCAACAAGCAGGGCATTTCTACATGAGATGCTACTTCACAGTCATAATTGTGCATTTATTTTAGTAAAGGCAGTATCAAGTACTAAATAAATGTACAGTGACTGAAGTTACTGCTCAGGAGGGCTGGCTAACATCTTTTAGGTGACACTACTGCACAGTAGCCTAATAATACTGGTATTAGAGGAAAATGTTTAGTGACCTATTAAATTGACTATGGATGTTAAATTTTTCAAGTTTGTGTGTCTAAGTATTAGCCATCTTGATTTTCAAAGATGCTGAGTAGGCACTTCTCTAATTGATTATTTTGAGAAGTGCCAGTGCTCAATATCTATCAACTTTAGGTTATATATTTTTGACATTCAATTGCTATTGTAATATTTTACCTTATACAATTATTTATCTAGAAATATGCATTCACGTACTTAACTTTAACCTCCCAATTTTGAAAATGTTGGTCAGAAGAGTCATACTTGAAATAGTATTTTTCAAGGGTGATCCAAACTACTGCTAAGTCATTTAAGTATAGACAGAATATATCTCATGAAAAAAAATGCTGAGGGAGCACACCAAAAACTGATTTCAGGCACAATTGTAAGCCCTCTAACTATTACAATGGCATTTGGTTTCAGAGAATTAAAATAGTTTTGTTCATAATAGAAGTTGATTGTTGGTGCTAACCATGGGTGACTGGTGCACTTGCCCCTCCAGCAGCCAGTCAGTGACTGGGGTCCCCTTGTGGCTGATCGCACTTACCTGGAAGTGCCAGCGGCGCACCCAGAAGTGCTAGTGGCGTTTGTCCTGGCACCTCCGCTCCCTGGCAGCTGCTCTCAGGGGGGGCACCAGTGCTCCCGCCTGCACCCCCTGCTCGTTGCCTAAGTAGGGAATGCTGACTGTCAGGGGGTGCACCAGCATTATCGTGGACCCCCGTGCACCCCCTATGCTTCACTACTGGTGCTAACTTCTCAATGGAATCCCTGCCAGTTACTTGTGAACAAAGAACTGGACAGTTATTGATTCAACCTGTCTTTACAAGTCCCTCTCCCATTCTCTCTCTCTCATTTTCTCTGCCTTTTTCTTGTTTGCACAAAGTGACCATTTTGCTTTCATTCTAACCTCATCTATAGAACATGAATAAAAACAAAATAACCTTCAAAACAAGTAAGACATTTCCACCTTTTTCAAGTTCAGGCCTACATTTTAATTGCAAAATCTGGAATTATTTTATCTGTTTTCAGACATCATTCTTTCAGGTTTTACATTTTCCCAAGTCTGTGATGTCAGTAATTTAGGAACTCACACAGAATCAAGCTGTGACAGAGTCCACATACTTCTGTGTAGTGTATGGCACCACGCTTCCCTTTGTGCTTAAAAAATAACAACAGAAAAAGTTGCACTTTACTTGTCTTCACGTGAGATTGACAATTTGCAAAATAAATATTCTCTAGGTATTATTTACGTCAATCTCTCAGCAGTGGAAGTGTCAATATTTTCCTACACACCTTTTTATTAGTTAAGAACAATACTGGACTTACTTTGCTTTAATATTTTTAGAGTTGCCACCTTGCACCACCATAAAAAAATAATTCTCTCTACTGTAAGACTATATTATCATGCTTTTCATATGTACACAGAAGTACTTTCAAAGCCATTTTACTGCTGAAAAAAGGAAAAAAATAAATCTTTAGTTAATGGATACTCCAGCAGAATAAACCCAATATCTTTCACGAGTAAAACAGATTTGCTTGTCTTGTGTACAGAACAAATTATATTTGAATATTGAGGTCCTGGAGAGAGGAGAGCTTACAGTGCTGGCACTGTGCAATTGGGCAAGGGAAGGTGGGAAGAGAGGGAGCTGTACACACATCTCAGCATGGTTTTCAGGCTCCCTTAGTCTGCCTGGCAACAGATGCCAGCAGTGCTTAGGTTAGCCCTGATTGCCTGCCCCAGACTGCCCATGGTCAGCCTGTGTTTTCCTACAGCATTAGGTGGGGATTGTGAAGGGGAGGTGTAAAGGGAGCAGCAGAGTCCAGCGAGTGACACACTGTCTTCCTTGGGGAAATGGAGAGGCGGGAGGGATGCTGAAGAATTATACCATCTTCTGAGAGAAGCTGTACAAGGATACTGTCTGTCTCATGGGAAGACCTTTGCCAGTTAATATTTCATATACTTAATTCATACCACTCAAGTAGTAGTGAGCAGGGACTGTGTTTTCACAACTATGTTTACTTATATACTTCTCTCCTCTGAGGATCAACGTGAATATTTTCAAATGTAAGTTAGATCCACAAAAATATATAGGTGTTTCTAAGTTATTGAAATGCAAAGCACAGAGTTAGGTGCCTTATAAGCAGGGATCCTGGTTTTCTCTGATAAAAAATCTCCAATTTTTGGATAAAAAAAGTAACCCAAAATCCACATTTTACTCTGTGTGTGTGTGTGTGTGTGTGTGTGTATCGAACACCCCTACTCTGTGTGTGTGTGTGTGTGTGTGTGTGTGTGTGTGTCTGTATATGAAACACCACTATATATATGAAAAAAATAGCCCCAAATCCACATTTTTCTGTGATCAAAATGAAGCACCACTATCGATATCCATATTGATATAGATAGTGGTGTTTCATTTTGATCACAGGAAAATGTAGATTTTGAGTTATTATTTCATATATATAGTGATTTATCCATATATATATAGAGAGAGAGAGAGAAGGAGAGAGAGAGAGAGAGAGAGAGAGAGAGAGAGTGCTGTTTATTTTATATATAGTGGTGTTTCCTTTTGATCACAGAAAAATGTGGATTTAGGGTTAGTTTTTTAATCCAAAAATTGGGGATTTTCTTTTTAAATCAGAGAAAACCAGAATCCCTGTTTATAAGGTTAATGGGAATATTTAGGCATCTCAGAATAACAGTAAAAAAAGGTACATTCTCAGCAGAATGAACTAGCCAAAAAAGAGTATAATCAAGATTCAGAACCAGACTCCTGAGCACAGGCATCTAGAAGTAGTCTTTTAAGAATCTAGGCAGGGTTCATTCTTTTTAAACATGGCTGGTGGAAGAAGTAGTAGTGTAATATATCCCTGTGGTATGGGCACTCACCAAGGAAGTGATATCTAGACTCTCACCAGCATGAGGAGATTCAAACCCAAATTTCACCTCTATCAGGGGTGTGCCCTGGAATCCTTCATTCCTTTGCGTTGAAGTTGGGACACTGTATATCAAGGCATGCATGGGGTCAAAAAGCAGCAAAGAAGAGGGCAGATAAATCCATAGCCTAGTAGTTAGGATATTTCAGTGAGTGTGGGAATCATGAGTTCTGGTCCCTGATCACAATTATTTCTATTTTTTATCAAATAACTGTCTAATAGAAGAAGGCATAAACTTTTTAAGGGAATGGAGACAGAAGCCCACCTCTCCCCACTCCTAGCTATGGATTCTAGCTACTAGCATCATGTCTATATGAGCACTGCAGGACTGGCACCAAGAAAATAAGCCCTGCTCAGATAATCTTGTTCCAGTACACCAGAGACCAGAAAGTAGGCAACACAGGGCATGTCTACACAAGACATTTACTGTGGTTGCCTAATTAGCTCCATAGTGAAGTCTCTGTGTCTACCCTTTTAGGTTGCAGTAAACTAATAAATATTGTTGCAGGTTGTGTTGCACAATATCTTGTGGCAACATTATTTAGTGTGCCACAATGCATGTGTAGTTGTTGATGGGGCTGGCTGGGGCACAAGGGTGCTTCAGTGAAGGCTAGCCCTACACCGGAGCACCCTCATGCCCCAGTGAGCCCCTCTGCAGCATTTGGATCCTGGTCAGAGTAGCCTCAGGCTGGCAGACTGAGCTTCCAGATCTCCTGCTAGCCGGGGGTGTTTTGGCCTACCTCATTGTGCGACAGTCCTAGGTGCACATTCAAATGTGGCACCCAGGAGCAATAAACTCTGGCATAATCTGTCAGAGTTTGTGTTGCATTAATTTCATGTGTAGACATGCCCACAGACAGCCCAGAAGCAGCCCCAGATGCCTTATAGCAAACCTGAGTGTAAACCCTAGAACTACTCTTAGGTAGTACCAAGCATTGGGGTGCACACCTAGTCCTCTCTGATCTCCTCAATCACACCATAACTACTGCCTAATTTCCAAATTATCTTCACTGAGTAACTGCCAAAGTGCACAGTGCTTAATTTCTTGGACAGGGAGTCATTTTCCCTTCTGCTTCCTTTTCTTCTCCCACACCCTGAATGGGCACTCTTAACTACCTCCTCCTCCCTCTGCATTTTTGGATGAACATGATCCTGGCGGCTGTGTTCTGTGCCAAAGTCAGTGTTATTAGTTCAGTCTCCCATGGACGGAGATTGGTGGGTGGGTGGACTTACTGTAGTGGGGACCCAGCAGCTTATGCATAGCAAAGGAATATGCTGTTGAAATACACCATAAGTATAGTGATTTGTTGTGGAATTTTAGGTTATGACAATATGCCCGCCTTTATATTAAAGACTTAGAATAAGGCTGAAGAGTAATTAATTTGTGTGTGGGGGAGTTGTTTTTGGTTTTGGGGATTTTTGGGGGGGAGGGGTTGCATTTTCCCTTAATTTGAACTGATTATTTTTCAGCAGAATTAATTCTGTATACTTTGGCCATTGCAATTTAATACTTTAGGTGTATCCAGCTGGTTTACGGGTTTTAAAATCTGTTCACAATTCAACACTGTCAATGTTTAAAATAACAACTAAATACTAATCAAAAGCATGGATTGAGTTGCTGTATTTCAACATTGTGCTTTTAAGTAAGGTTATGAGATAAATAACTACCTTCTTCCTTTTACAGTCAAAATACAATTTCAAGTGCCTATTTAACATGGATTTTTATGCTACAGGAAATAACAGTGGTAAAGAAATCACTGCCTGTGAATAGTCCACACTTCTATGAGCCAGGAAACTGATTGCAAAGTTATTCCTCCCAGATATAGCTGTTATGACTAAAAAATAATAATAATAATTTCAGCAAATGCAGTTTTAGAAAAAATGAAAGTCCATTTTCTTAATGTATACATTATATTTCATTTCTGTACCTATCTCTATTATATTTTATATAGACATATAGTAAAATACATTGCATTATCCCTGACCTTGTATGTTACCATCATATTGGGATGAATAATGTATATGTTATGATTCATTTCATTAAGAATGAACACTGAAACAAACCTTCACTAAAGCTGTAGGAGGCTAAGTAAGACTTGCTGAAAATTTTGTTTAATTTTATTGTTTCATTTGTTCATATTATATAAAAAGATGTAATTAGTAAATATTTACGTTAATATTTGCAAAGGTGTAAGTACATTCATACTTTAGAATGTGTATGTAATTTCAACACCATGATATGTGCTTACAGGCTAGGAGTTGGTCACAGTAATATACACAAACTTCAGAGATTCAAATGTGTAATCATGAAAAAGTACAATAACACTTAGACACAGAAATTTGTAAGTTTGAGCTTGTACTTACAAATCTGTAAAATACCTTTATAAATATGCTATACATAGTAGCAATGGCACAGAATGATTACACATAAATTGCACTGCATTATGTGTTTAAGGTTACAGCGACATGGGAAGAAGTTTTTTAAAGTGATAACTTTGAAGTTATTTAAAGTGTATGTTCAATTCTGAAAAATGTCTGTGCTTTTATAGAGATGAA
>NW_017729032.1:90702955-90715015 GCF_001723915.1 Gavialis gangeticus
TTTTATAGAGCTGAATATGTGGTTCTTTTATGTCAATTTCAGTCCCTTCTTGAAAAATAGAAAAGTAAAGAATTAGTTACTGGTATTCTGTAGTATTATGCAAGAAACAATTTGTGCTGCAAAATGTGGATAGAGTTGTACAACTTCTAAAATAAAAGTACACATGGCTATTAAGCCTCTAAAGGGGTCGTTACACTGAAGCAGCAGGAGGACCTAGTGAAGACAGGGATGAGAAGGCCCTGCCCACACCCGCTACAATCTAAAACCAGAAACACTTTAGTGAGGCTGCTTCAGGTTCATTCTTCCATTAATTCCATTCTTGGTCTCTAATGTGCTTCAGAGAAGCTACTAGGGACTTAGCAAGTCCTAAAGCTCCTCTGACTTGCTACTTGCTTTAGAATTCAGTGGCAAATTCCAAAATTGGAAGACCAATCCTTTTACACCTTTAAGGTATGTCTATACCTGCAGTGGCAGGATCCACCATTTGCCTCTGCTCCACTTGGATCAGAAATGAGATCCAGGGAATGTTGAAGGTGTGCTCCAGGTCATTACTTCTGAGCATACCACAAAACAAGGTCTTGCACTCAGTGTCTGAGGTGCCCCAGATATTCTCAACTGCCTCATTTTGGGGTTGACATGCATGGAGAAGGACCAGGTTGGTGAGGCTTATTTTTTTAAGCACTGCAACTGAGTATCCAATCATTGTGGTGTAGATATACCCTAAAACATTTACGTCTTCTGCTATCTCAATGAGAAATCTAGTGTGATATAATCCAGAGGATTACTTTATTCTGCCCTTCTCTGTATAAATCTCTCTGTTTTTTTATATGAATAGGAAGACCTATAGATCATATCACAATGCTCCATGCTCTAATTCAATAAGCAGGAATGTACTCTTTTGGAATCCCTTGCACTTAGATATTACGCTTACCATTGCATCAGAACACCTAACCAACACACAGATGGAGGAATAGAAAGGTAACCCATCCACCTTTTAACTTAGAGTTTAATGCCACTTGCTATGGAAGTGATAGACTCAGGTTTTAGAACTTCCATTATTCTGAAGGAACATGAACCCACATCTTCCATCTCCCAGGTCAGTTCCCTAAACATCAGGCTAGGGACTACATAGAGGTGATGACATTCTTTTGAACCACTGAACATCCCAGAATGAGAGAGTCAGGGGGACAAATAAAAAGCCCAGAACAAATATCTTAAACAGTTGGGCAAAAATCGAGTCAGCAGTTGTGCCACCAGTATGTTCTTAATTTCAAACAGTTGTAGTAGCTGCTCCTTTCCAGTTTGACTAGTTAGGAACTTGTGCACAATTTAGACATTTTTTTTTCCAGATGCAGTAGAATCAGAAAGAATTGTAAGCTGAATATGATCCCTGGGTAGCCATTTTGGATACATTCTGAATATGCTCAGAAGGACAGGTATAGGGGACTGTGGAGAGATTTTTGAGTTTAAGACAAGGTATCTCACTGGGAGCCTATGGAATTTAGGTACGTAAAAGGAATGGAGGAAGTTTTGAGGGGAAGAATAGTAGAAATAAAAGTTTAGTGACATAGAGGCCTAAAAATGCCAAAGGAACACTTAGATTACAAGCAGACATTGCCAAATGAAATGGATCAGCTGTACTAAGATGCCAGATGCCTGCTGCTTTCAGAAGCAGCAGAGGCCCAATCTTGCAGAACAGCACTTGCAGTCCATCTCTGCAAATGCAGAAACCCCAAAGGGATTCTCCAGAAGGTTTATGGGGATTCCTTGGGGTTTCCCTGTTTGCAGAGATGCAATCCAATTTAGAGTGTACCAGAACAATACACACCACTTAAAAAATCTCCTGCCAGGAGATTTCCTGGGCATTCATCTGCAAGCAGTAAAACCCAAGGTTACCCCATTTGCAAAGGCATGCCCTGAATTGTGGTGCAGCAGTGTGATATGGGCACCTAGGGAATCCCATGCTGGCTGATTCCCAAGATACATGTAAGAGCAGAGGAATCTGGGTGGGTGCTCCCGGGACTTCAGAGGCCCAATTCCAGTATGCACAGGATTGGGCACCTGAAGCTCCAGGAACACCTGACCACCATGGCTGGAGAGTATGGGCAGCTCTGTGCTGTTCGTGCCTTTCCACCCCCAAAACCAAACAGACATCCACTGTAAAAAAGTGGCACAAATTGTTGCAGACACAATTTTTAGCATATGTGCTGTGACAATGGGCATGCACATCTGTTTGCTTAGTCTTTTTTTTGCCATAAGCATTTTTAAGGTGGTGCAAAGGTAATATGTGTTTCTACCTAGAGTGACCATACATCCTCATTTGTCTGGGACAATTCCTGTTTCTACACACCGGTCCTGGATGGTTGGTCAAAAGTCTTGGGCTGGAGTCCAGTGGGGAAGCATAGTTAAATGGGGAAGCATAGTGTGCCAGGCAGGCGGGTGGTCAGGCACCACTACTGCTGTGTGGGAGCAAGGTGGGAAGATGGGAGCAGGCACCACACCACTCACATGCGTCACATCCTTGCTCCTACACAGCAGCAGTGGTTTCTGCCTGGCTTCCTGGCTGACGCACCATGCCACTACACATCCACTCTTGATTCCAGCTGATGAAATCTGGGACTGCCCCAGACAAATTCATAAATTCATAAACTGTGAGACTGGAAGGGACCTCAGAAGATGTCCCAGGTCCCTCAGCATTTTCTTATATGGCTTGCAGTGCAAGTCTCTTATCATACAGGTGACTCTAGTCTGGACTCTCTCAAGCTTTACCACATCCTTATTGACATGCAGTGCACAGTATTGGACTCAGTACTCCAGCTGTGATTTCACCAATTCTGAACAGAGTGAAAGAGAAACATTCAGGGATATATACTGGGGCATACAGTAACCCTATTTCTAGCTTTAGAGATACTTGCACCTTATAGGCATGGTAGGATTTAGGCCTAGTGTTTCCTGTAAATCTCTATACATGTAATTGATAAAACATTGTCTAGTTGCAGTTTTTAAATAAACAGGGCCAAATATAAGCTACAGTGCATTTGGTAGAGCCACAGTAACCTATTGAATAGTGAAGAAAAAATTATAGACCTTATCTGACAATGGGATTTTTGTTCAGAGAGTCTTGTGCTGGCTCAGATCACTAAAATCAGTGGCACTTTATACAGGCACAAATTGAAACTTGGGGCCATTTTTACATGTGCTCCAGGAGTGTGTGTGTGGGGGGGAGGGGCTTTAATTAGAGCAGCCCTAATTAAAGTGCTCTAATTAAAGCACCTGGAACATCTCATGTCTCAACACTCCCACATTTCAATATGTTGTGTGCATGGGGGGGTGCTTTATCTAAAGCTTGTTGAATGAGCTTCAGATAAAGCACCCCTGCTGCCATCTTGAAGCACAGGGATGCTGAGGCACAAGTTGTAGAGGCTGGCAGGAGCACAGTAAATACCATGTTCCAGAAAACTCAGTTAGTTAAGTCTAGGGTCAGACGGGAGAGCAACAAGCGTGATGCTGTGATAGACTACCAGACCAAGAGGAAGTGGTAGGTGAGGTTTTCTTCAAACAGCTAGCAGAAGTTTCCCAATCACAGGCTCTGGTTCTCCTGGGAGACTTCAGTCACCCTGACATCTACTGGGAGGATGATACAACAGTGCACAGGCAATCCAGGAAGCTTTTGGAGAGATTTCAGAACAACTTCCTTGTGCAAGTGCTGGAGCGGCCAACTAGTGGCCATGCTCTTCTAGAACTGCTGCTCACAAATGGAAGAATTTGTGGGGAATGTAGTAGTGAATGGCAACTTTGGCAGCGAGATGATTGAGTTCAGGATCCTGAGGAAAGAAAGGATGGAGAGCAGCAGAGTAAGGGCCCTGGACTTCAGAAAAGCAGACTTTAACACGCTCAGGGAACTCAGAGGCAGGATCCCTTGGGAAGCCAGTCTGTGGGGTTGAGGAGTCCAGGAGAGCTGGCTGTATTTGAAAGAAGCCTTAGTGAAAATGCAGGAACAAACCATCCTGATTCACAGGAAGACTAGTAATATGGCAGAAGGCTAGCATGGCTTAGCCAGGAACTCTTTAGTAAACTAAATCACAAAAAGGAAGATTATAAGACATGGAAACTTGGACAAATAACTAGGAAAGACAATAAAAGCATTGCTCGGGCATGCAGAGATAAAGTCTAGAAGGTCAAAGCACAAATGAAGTTGCAACTAGCATGGGATGTGAAGGGTAACAAGAAGGGTTTCTATGTCAGTAGCAAGAAGACAATCAGGTAAAGTGTGGATCCCTTACTGAATCGGGAAGGCAGCACTGTGACAGAGGATGCAGAAAAGGCTGAAGTGCTCAATGCCTTTTTTTGCTTTAGTCTTCACAAGCAAGGTCAGCTCCCAGACTATTGCACCAGACAGCATAGTCTGGGGAGGAGGTGAGAAGCCCTCAGTTGTAAAAGAACACGTTTGTGACTACCTAGAAAAGTTGGAAGCATATAAGTGCATGAGGCCAGAAGGGATGCTCCTGAGGGTGCTGAGGAAGTTGACTGATGTGATTGCAGAGCTGTTGACCATCATCTTTGAAAACTCATGTCAATCAGAAGAGATCCCAGATGACTGGAAATGGCCAAACATAGTGCCCATATTTAATAAAAGGAAAAAGGAGGAACCAGGGAACTACAGACCAGTCAGCCTCACCTCAGTCCCTGGAAAATCATGGAGCAGATCCTCAAGGAATCCATTTTTAAGCACTTGGCAAGAAAAAGGTGATTAGGAACAGTCAGCATGGATTCACCAGGGGCAAATCATGCCTGACCAACCTGGTTGCCTTCTATGATGTGACTGGCTCTGTGGATGTGGTGATGGGCAGCTGAGTGAAACTCCAAGACAGGGAAATGGTATTGCAAATAAGAAATTCCCAGTAAAATTAACTTTATTGGCAATATGTTAAATGTTTGTTAGTAAAATGAATTGTTATGAGTTAGCAGGCAGAAGAGAAAGAGAGAGAGAATGGAAATCAATTATAAAATACCTTTTCATGACTACTTATTTCATTTTACAAATAACAATTTTTCCAAGTAGGCAGATAATAATTCATTTTATTTGACTTAGTGTATGTGTGTTCTTGGCCAGATTCTGCCAAGGCTCTTCAGTCTGTAATGATACCAAGAAGATTAACTTGGGAAGAAAGGTACTATTTAATATGCATGATGGAGGGAGGATCTGGTCTCTGAAACTCACTGGCACAACACAGACTATCATAAATGATTCCAGTCCAATCCATTGAATCCAGTGTGTCCTGGATTGCTATTACTTTGGAGATTTATGGATTACAGCTCTTGGTGATAAGATTTTCAGTTGCATTCCATTTGACTCAGAGCTGTTCCTTTTAAAGCTAAAACTCCCATTGACGTAATGAAAGCAAAAAGCCATTGCTGAACGCTTTTGAAAATCCCACCTACTGTCTTTTCTCTCAAATAAATGCATGCAACATCCTTGAAATCTCTGAGATCTATCTGCATACAGAAACTGAAGGTCAATCTTGGCCTTTTATCTAGATTGGATATAGAGGTATACAAGTAGAAATAAAAAGAAGATAAATAAGCACAGTTGAAAGGGAACTGTATTGTGTGTTTAGTATTAGGTTACAGAATAGTTAACCAATGTGGTAAAAGGAGAGAAATTATCAAAAGGAATAAGGAAATCATGGATAAAAGTGATCACAAGAGAGTTAACTCAACAGTTTGGTTTAAGTGTATGAAATTTCTTTTATTGGAGGTTAGATGCAGAGATACTATTCATATTTCAGTTCTATGCTGGCTATAAAGCACTTGACAGAAATTGTGGATTCTGAATTGAAACAATTTTTACTCAATAGTGTTTAGTCTTTAATGAACTTTATTTTATTTAGCTATTTTGGAACTTGGCTTTGAAAGGACTGTTTAGGTGGACTGTGAACCAGTTTGAACATAGGAAATATTATTTCCTTTAATGGCATTATACATAGTGTTAGCAAAAATGAGGAACCTTTTTAAAGCAGTATCTGCATAATAAACCACTGTAATTACTTCAGTTGTTCACTTTTTCCACCCTCTAATTTCAGATAGATTTATTATTTGTACAAGTTATCCAAAAATAATTGACCTACCTAAAGAAAGCTGAAATAGTAAGGAGCTCCAGTTATTCTGGGTTAAATGTATACCCTATGTTAAAGGTAAGCACAAGGGTTACACACCACTAGGGTTCCTGGTTTTCTTTGATAAAAAAATTCCAAATTTTCTGACATAAAAAATAACCCCAAATCCACATTTTTCTGTGATTAAAATGAAACACCACTAATGTATATATAATGAAACGTCATTCATTTTAATCATTGAAAAAACTATATATATTAGTGGTGTTTCGTTTTAATCATGGAAAAATATGGATTTGGGGTTATTTTTTTTAAGTAAAAACTTTGGGATTTTTTTTATCAGAGAAAAACAAGGATCCCTGCATACCATGTATGCACCTGAAAATAGGATTTAATTGGATACAAGTCCTGTACTGGCCCTGAAGTGACCTGCTATTAAGTTAAATTTCAGTATAACAAAAGTAAGGATTACACAGTTAAACCTCAGTCCTCCTATCAAGTGAGACATTTATTCCAGTGACTATCAAAACAAAAGAGAACTCTTTGTTATAACAAGCTGGTATATATTTGTTAGTTGATTCATAAAGTTCTAGGAATCCATATATATTTGGGAATGTATATTTAAATGGATGGAAAGATACATTTATATATATACACCCAATGCAACATCTGGTTAATGCAACACTTTTTGGTAGATCAATTTCAAAAAACCAAGAAGCTTTATTCCTATCAAAATTTATTTTGTAGGATTCTTTTTGTTTCACTACCTTAAAGATTTCTTGGATCTGACCACAAGAGAAGCTAATCCTAACTCAAGAACTGCTTTTGCAACTGTCTTTTGACTAGCAAAGAAGAGCGAAAAAAATTAAACCAGCACCAGTGATTTGCTATGGAAGTTTGCTCATGACAGCAAACTGGTATCTTTGGGGTGGGTTTTGGCACTTAATGGCAGGGTGACATAACTGCTGCAGCTCCTTGCTGCTAAAGAGACACATTTCCAACTATCAGTGAGCATAATGTAATATACATACTGGCAATGTAAGTGGCTTTAAAGGCAATGAAAAGCTCCTCAGCTGTAGCTATCCCAAGCCAGTTCAGAATTATTCTGAACTCTTATGAAAGACATGGCTCCTGTATTTGAAACACAATCTTTTTTTCCTAGAAAACCTGCATTGATTCAGAAACAAAAAAGATTGTTCTTTGCCAAACAGGCTCATCCCCACCAGTTTCTACGCTGCTTTGAATATTGTAATCCCTCGGATTCTTCCATTCCATTAGGTGGTTTAGATTTTAAACCAATTCAAATGACTAACTAGAAAATACGGATACCTACTTCATTGCTGAGTCAAGGCTTGATGTAGTGTTACTGCTGTATTTGACTTGCCCTAAAGAAAAGCATGCAAGGCTCTAGTATATTTATTATATGGGATTTATTATATCAAGATGGTGAAATTTTGTCTTACTCCACTTGCATACATTTCTCACTTGTCGTGTACTTTCAATAACTTTCAGTAATAAAATGGAAATTAAGTGTAACTGGAATAAGGACCAGTTTTTGTGTAGGAATTTGAAAAAGGAAATGTCATGACATTTCTATTCCTTTTGTCCATCTGCATCAAACTGGGCCAAAAAGATAATTCCTTACCCTGGTCATATTTAATTTATTATATAATGGAATGAAGCAAAAATAACTGCCTTTCAGCTTTTCATGGGCTTCCACATGCAGAAGATGCATAAAATATAATATGACCAGAGCAAACATGCTTCAGTTTTATACAAGATAAGACAGATTTATGGATTGATAAATTCATTCAAACTGACTTCCATTTTTGCAATGAAACCCAGGCAGGGCTAAAAGTATGTTGTTCTCTCTGTGTAGACTTTGCTCAAACATTCAGGATATAACATCAGTGCAACATGATGCATCACAGACAAGGAGTGACAGTCCCCAATTATTGAAACAATCATCATGTTGGTTTAATTTTTCTCTTGCTTCTCCTCAGACTGCAGAGAAGCAACTTAATCACTATGGATGAGGAAGAGAACTAACCTTTCAACCTTTCTTCTTTTCTTTAGCTAGTATTAATGTCCTTGCCTTGTATAATCACATATCTAAATTTGAAACCCATAACCGATTTGAACATAATACCTTGACAGAAAAACATCACATCTACTGAACAGGAATCTACTGTTCCTTTTAATACCAAGGTTTTAAAAAGTGACTGAATGTGCTGTGATGGTTCTGTAGTTAAAATTCTTGGTGCCATGAAAGCTGTTCTCTTACTCCCTTCTGCTCCTTATGAAGAGCTGGCCCTTGATGCTTTTGATTATCCAGCTTTATAATTCACACTCTTGAGAACAGTGTTTGGACTTACCACTACATTTGCTCCTACTACAAACTGTTTTTTCTTGTTCATCGACTGAACATCTTCTAATGATTGGATAGGGCATAAATTCTTAATCTTCCCTGTTTTCAAACTTCTTCAAGTTTGTGATTAACAGATTATTGACTATGTAAATCCTTGTTCTCATGTAGTTATCATTCTTGTTGTCTGATAGTAAAATAAGCATTTCACAGTCAATTAAATCCTAAGCAGCGCTGACAAAAGTCATGGTTGCTTGATGACTACAACACAGGCACCTGCTCTTCCAATATTTAGGGAAGCCATCTGCAGAGAAAATAAGCAAAAAAATAGGAAGAATTCATTCAAGAAATGGCAGAAGTATCATGTCATGTTACAATTCTTTTGGGAAGTCATAGATTAGCAGGAACTAAACTTCAAAGGAGCATACAGTTCATTAATAACTTAATTCTACTATCTAACTATTGGGTTTTATCATACAATTCTAGATTAAAAAAAACAAGGAGAGAGGAGGGAAAGATGGTCTTATGATTAAGAGACTAAACTATGATTCAAGACACACAAGTTTGATTCCTGACTCCACCTTGTATTTTCCATGTGTCAAGTATTGGTCAAATCGTTTCTATCTAGTTACTTGGGAGCAGTTTGGGCCAGAGACCATCTTTTGTTTAACAAATAGTACAATGGGATTTCAGTTGCAAGGTACATGTTATACTGTAATACAAATAATTAAAAGAAACAAACAAAAACAACTCTGTATCTTGGGTTAAAGGTGCTAGTTGTAGTTCCTAGCCATTTTTGTAAAAACTCACTTTCAGTTTGTCCGATATATAAAATAATGTATGAAAGTTATGGGATCTGTTTTAAATCATTTTGAGTTAATATTCAACATTAACATGCTTATGTAACAGCTATGACAAACAGTATACACAATATTATCTTCCCTTTATAGTTACAGTAGGAGATAATTACAGTTATTTCTTGTGTGGTATCTGTTGGAAAATGGTTATTTTTTATCAGTTTCCATTGCCCAGACTATAGGACTTCAGGTTATGCTAAGCAATAGTTATGTTAAGCTATAGTTACACTAAGGCACCAAAAATGAGCTTGGGAAGATCAGGCTTTGTTGACATCTGGATGACATGAGAAACAAATGTATAAAGTAAAAATTCATTAATGAGCATAAAAGTTGGCATGAAAAAGGAGTAGTAGAAGCAAAGTAAAATTAATGAGGGCAGGTGCAGAAATAAGAGAAGAACTGAAGGTATCAGGTGTATGACCTTGGCAAAGAAACAAATGGGTATCTGGACAGAAGGATAGATAAACATTGGCATGAACATTTGGGTATTAGTGGCACAAATAAGAGTGCCACATCATGTGTTTCTTTTTACTGATGTAGGGGGTGTAATTAATGCAAGGTGTTGCTACCCTGTCCCAGAAGTTTTACTGAATTGGGCTAACTGCTAAACAGAGCAGCTAATGTCACAATAAACATCTCTGAGCTTTCACCACCAAACATGAATTTTGCATAATTCTGTGTTGCACTCTAGGGCTGCGTCCAGACAAGCATAGCCATGCGATATGTGGCGCCCATTCACATCTGCGATGCCACATACTGCACATTTGTTTGCTCTCCACACTGCAAGGTAGCAGCGCAAGGGTTTTTTATGACCCTGAGACATACAGGGGTCAAAAATCCCATGGAAAAAATGGTGGAGCAGTGCACACAAGGGCAGCAAGCCAACTCAAAACCAGGGCTGGGCTGGGCTAGCCAGAGCCATGCTCTAGCTGCTGGCCAGGCTCTGCGTGGCAGGATCACCACTGCTGCAGCCCCAGGAGGACCCTAGAACTCCAGATAAAGCTGCTAGGACCCTAGGACTCCCTCCTAGGACTTCCAGTGCTGGCCCCAGCCTCCCCCATTCCACCTGGAATAACTTGCAGCGTGCCAGAGAGCATGTGGCACAGGCATTCCCTGCGGACAACTAGTGGCAGTACAAAGTGTGCCGTTGCTAGTTGTCCCTGGGGAACCAAGTGTCCACGCATATGTGGACATAGCCCAGAAGGCTGCTTGCTAGCACTGGCCTCCTGGAGCACATAGACCTCAGCAGCCTGAACACCAAGACCATTAGTGAGCACAAGGCCACCCAAACACTACCAACTCCAGAACACTGCAAACTGACCTAAATCAAAGAACTGTGATAAATTCTCATAGCACTCTTTTGTCTCAATGATTTAAATGCTGAGGCAGGATTTTTGTATGTCTGAGAGATCAAATATCAGAGCCCTATTCTCCCAGCAAACTTTATTGAGTTTGTAACTTACATCATGAGTATTTCCTAACAGAATAAGTTACTATTCAAATTGAGTAAAAGTACAAGAATCAGCCTTTCATGTACTAGGTAGGACAAAGGTTGGTTGGGAGAAAGAAAATTGTTATCTCTGTTTAACAGATGAGCAGGGATCCTGGTTTTCTCTACTAAAAAAAAACAACCCAATTTTCAGATTTAAAAAAGTATCCCAAAATCCACATTTTCCCATGATTTAAATGAAACACCATTAGTATAGATACATTAGTGGTGTTTCATTTTACTCATGGCAAAATGTGAATTTTGGGTTACCTTTTTTTATCCAAAAATTGGGAATTTTTTATAGACAGAGAAAACCAGGATCCCTGCACATGAGGAACTGAGATACACTGAGAATAAATTTGCTCAAGATAACACAGAAGATGGCAAAGCCTAGATCTAACTTCAGATTGTTAGAGTCATTTTACAGTACTTCAACTTCCAGGCTATGTCTTGTCCTCAAAATGAATTTAGGCCAGCCTCTGGCACCAATGTTCTATGGGAAATTAGTAATGAGGAAAGACATGACAGTATTCTCACTGTGATATAGAAAATTAAATTTGAAAAAGTAAAAGCTGGTGATGGAGGCAGGGCAGAACAAGGAAGCAGTGAAAAATAAATCCTGATTTGTTTTTATTGACATTTTATATACTCCGGCATCATAATTTAAATTAATGTTAAAAGCTTGTGTAACAGCCATAAGGTAACATGCAAGTCACAAAGTATAGTGTAGCGTAGGTGTAGTGCCTTTAAAATTATTTTCCATAATGCTACTGCTGTACCCAGCCAAACTATCATAATTTCAACCTTTCAGAACTGTAGGTGTTTTTTATAAGTGGGTAATGAAGGGTATTCTTACACATATAATGCATTTTACTTAGTCTACTTAAGACTGTGTGAAGTTCATAACTATTGCAATTTTTCCCTGGCTACTGGGAAAATAGCTCTAGGATGAGACTCAAACCCCAGAAGATTAGGGAGCTAAAGTGCTGATAAGAGGAGAAAATCTCATTTGCTTCTGAATAAACAGGCTTTGTGAAACGAAAACTAAATAAGACTCTTGGAGCCTTAAATTTCCCTCTCTCTGACAAAGTGAATTCCAGTGAATATCACTTGAGTGAGTGAGGATTTAGTTAGGGAGCTTCTGGAGGGGCTGGACTTTTTTAAGTCAGCCGGCCCGGATGATCTTCACCCTAGAGTCCTAAAGGAACTGGCTGGGGTCATTGCAAGTCCCCTGGC
>NW_017729032.1:90715868-90716921 GCF_001723915.1 Gavialis gangeticus
TTTGACCCCAGTGCATTTCCTGCCATGGCAGGGAGTCAGACTAGATGATCTGCTCAGGTCCCTTCCGACCCTAGAAACTATGAAACTATGAAACTTGCTTACTGTAATAAAGCCTATCCTTTCCTGTAGACCAGGTAGATTAGTAAGATTTATAAACCATATACAAAATACATATCCACAAGAAACTCCCTGTGGCTTGCAGTCAGGGCATAAATTTATTCTACAGTTGTTACTGAGGTCTGTATTAGTGTGTGTGATCTGGACATAAGGGCCAGGTACACTTTTACCAGTATAAGTGATAGGAAAACAGTTTATACCAGTAACAGAACAGAAGTTTAACACACAAAACTGTTCTACACCCATAACAGAACAGAAGTTTGGTACACACAGACTTGTTTAAAAATGGTCGAACCCAATCTAAGATCTGCCAAGGGGAAATATGTGTTCTCTTGCTACTGATGTAAACTACAACACTTACAGAAAACTGTGGGACTTAGATTGATTCTGCCTCAGGTTTTTTGAATGCCTGTGCCTAGCCAAGGGTAGTAGTTAGCCACAGTCTGAAATCAGGCATGAGGCAGGGTAGATTTGTAAATCAGAGATGCATAGCATAAGCTTTCATAAGCCCAAGCTCTCTTAATCAGATGTTGATGTGAAAGAACACATGCAGGGCAGTGTATCAAATACAGAGAGTGATAGTGAATGTGAAAAGCAGGCAAGAGAGGGAGGGAAGGGAGACACAGGAGGTGAAACAATGCTGGGAGAGGCAAATAAGCAGTAAACCTATAGGCTGGGGACAGACATTACACATAAACTGGTTTGAGTGATCAGAAACTAGTTTAAACCTGTTACAGAACTGATGTTCAGTGCACATAAACCAGTTTGAGAATGGCTGAAACTGGTTTGATATAAACCTGGTTGAATGTAGTATCAGACTTAACTGATTTGGGTCAGACTGATTTATGCATTGTATGTCCCAGACCCCTTGCTGGTTTAAGATAAAACAGACTCCCCCAGCATCCTGGCACACTCTCTGGGCTGGATGGGGCTCTC
>NW_017729032.1:90717108-90733213 GCF_001723915.1 Gavialis gangeticus
CCTCTCCCTCCCCTGCCTCTCCCACAGCACGGATCCTAGCCCCATGTTCCCTAGGCATGTGGTATACCAGCTAATACTGAGAGCTGCCTGTGTCTGTGTCTCTCCAATTTCACTGGGACAACCAGACAGAACAGTGACCACTTAGGGTTTTTTGGAGCTAATCAACAGATCAACTGGTAAGCTGTTTAAGAAGAGTTTGAACTAATGGAGAGAGACTATTGTTTTGCTGATGGTGTGATAAGCACTGTTATCAGCTCCCTGCTGGCTTGCTTGCCTGTCAGTTTGCTGCAGATAGTATAAAGTAGCAGGGAGGGAGATTGAAAAGCTCTGTATCATCAACAGATGCATGCACTGCACACCCCCATCCTTGCCTCAGAGTGCTAGCTAGCAACACTCCTGCCCCTTGAGCAGTCAGCAGGAAAAGAGTCTGGGACCGTGCAGGCAGACCTCCCTAATCAAAACATCCTGCCAGGGCTTGGCCACGCTCCCCTCAGCTCAGCACTAAGGGAGGGCTGCTCTAGCACCCCCTAGCTTCTAGCCTGAACCACTTCAGGCATATGCCTGAATTTCCTCAGTCCAGAGAGAATGTCTGTCTGGTTACAAACCGGTTCAGTCTAGCCAGGGTAGACTAAACTGCAAAGATTGAATCAATTCAGGCTCAGGATTTTTGAATGTCTGTCCCTAGCCATGGAACCAATGGGGTTACAAAAGCTAATCCAGGGATAAGAATCCATAGTCCCTGGATATGAGGGCCATGTTACTTGCAAAAGTTTTTAGAATTTAAATAAGTCTGTTGTAACAAATCAAGGCACTATAGCAATTCAGGTCTGATTTTCTGTCACTTTTACAAGGTCATAATAAAGTCTATCTCCACCATAATAATTAAGGACACAATTCTTTACACTTTACTTGGTGACTTTCAAAGGAAAAATAGCATTAATAATAGGGTAAAATAGCAGAACAAAAACTGTTAATGTTGTTTAATTTTGTTTCTTCGAAAAAAAGGTTTACTTTATTATACTGAAGGCCAATAAATCATATTTGTTGTTCTTTCTTATTTACTTTATAAAATTTTGAAATAAAGAAAATTAGAGACAACTGCACTTTGGCAAAAACATGCACAGTACACAGTTGTACATACATCTTCTTGCAAACATACTTTACTGAATTTCATGAAACCTTTCTCATGCTTTCAAAAGCAATTTAAGGTAATTCATAACCAGGATTTCTGTACATCAAAGAATTCCCCACCTAACTATATTGAAGCATTCTCCTCTGGGAGAAATATGCATACAGCATAAAGGGTTATGGCAAAGGAAATTCACTGCTTGCCTCCTTTGGTGAGGTTTCATGAAGTAGGGAATGCATATAATGGTTTGCTATGCAAAGGGTGCTTCCATAGTCTGTGTGCTTTGGAAGACATCTGTACTTTATCCCAAAAAAGTAAAGGTCAGCTGTCGAGGGGAAAGATTGTTTTGCTTTAAAACCATGTGGCTTTAGTGTTCTGTCATGCTTCCTGTTCTCCAAGCAGGCAGCATAGGAGCTATAGTTATGTCTGTTTATAAGCAGGATTAGTGGATACAGAAGAACTGGGCTGCAGCATCCTGATCTATCAAGGTTAATTGGTAGAATTAGTACAATGAAAGCTGCTCTGGAAGCATTAAGACAAATGCTATGTGCCCTAAATCTCTGGTTACTGACAAAAGCCAGTTATTCTTATAGGGAGAAGTGATTTTTTAACCCTTTAAAATTGTTGGGAAAAAATATTTGTATTTAGCCCTCCGACGCTACAGGGCAAATACTCAAAAACTATCTACGCATTGTTATAATGGCAGCAGGAGTTTTAAAGTGACAACTTTATCTGTCTCTTCCTGGTATCCTAGGTGATATTTTTTTGCTTTTTCTCTCTTCTGGGGGAACTTCTATTATAGTAGCTGATAAAATATTGGAAATAATTTTACATTTATGTCAGTGTCAGCTATTGAAAAAATAAAGCTTTTGTGAATAATTTCTATGATATATTATAGAAGAATTAACAGACTTAATAAGTACCTGTGTCCATTCATTAGTTTGAGGGTCATATGATTCCATAGTGTTCAGGTAAGTCTGGCCATCATATCCACCCACTGCATATAATTTATCACCAAGGAGACAGACACCAACAGCATCTCGAGGCATACTCAATGGAGCCACCATTGTCCAGGTATCAGTTTTTGGATCATATCTGAACAAGAACAAACAAAATTGGGTGTTAAATCATGTTTATTTTTATGTAAAATCTATTCATTTGCTTGGATGAATTGTTCATGTGCATTTATACAGGAACAATCTTTTCAGCAGCACAAAAAGAAAAAAGGTGATTTAGTGTGGCCCAAATTCTGATACTTTTGTGTTGAGTAGTCATTTATTCTTGAAAATAAGTGGGTTATTTACAGAATAAGATTCTACTTAACAAGACTAAGGACCATAGAATCTGGTCCTATGTAAAGAAACTATCTAATTATACTGTGTATTGGAACGTTTTGTCCTAAAACTAGATTTAACTGTCTACAATAAATCTATACAGCCTCTTTGAGAACTCCAGGATTGTTTCTTATTCTACCAGGGCTAGATTATATCTCTGCTACTCCTGTTATTCAGTTACTTTTCACTCTATAGACAGTATCATTTTCAGAAATGGGATGATGCCCACAGTAACATCAGAGTAAGCAGTATCACAACTGATCCTTTAGGGGAAGAATCCCAGAGGGTACTATGTGCTTAAAGTGAAATTAAAGATGAATTTAAGTGCTTAAATCCAAAAGTCTTCTCCACTAAAAAAAAGTTCAAATCTTTAGAGTCTATAAGCTCTCGAGTTCTCATGAATAAATTTAATTAGGTGCTTAAAGTTTTGCTACTGCATCTTCCTAGAGATGTAACCATCTTGCCTGTTATGGGTGTCTCAACACCTTTCTCATGTGTAAGGCCATAAAGAACACAATAGCTAGGTGTCTCCACTTCTTAGTCCTTTGAGGAATCCAATCTGTCCCTCAGGAAAATTCAGAAGGTGCTTAACATATTAGTAGTAATAATTTCAGCATAAAGCACACCAGCCAAGTAATTATCATTCAGAAACATGGTAGAATACACCCAGGATAATAAAAAGCTAGCACCCAAGACCTCCACCTCCTGAGAGAGTGCTATAACTACAATATAAAAGGTGAGCACTAGCACTCTATCACTCTTCACATCTCTCTCTTCAGCACTTCTTATTGGCTGGCTTAAGTACCCTTCTGCTCAGACTAGAATACTAATGTGTGTTGTAGGGTTGTTGGCTGTAGCCGTGTTGATCTAAGGACATACACAGGGAAAGTTCTTTGGGTTGATGTGATATTTTTATTAGACCATCTGAGTAGTTGGAAAAAAAAGTTCTTTGCAAGCTTTTGAGCGCATGCATCCTTCTTGAGTCTCCCAATGCCTGAAGGAAGGTGCTTGCGCTGGAAAGCTTGCAAAGAACTTTTCCCCAACTACTCAGTTGGTATAATAAAAGATATTACATCTACCCAAGAACCTGGCCTGCCATTGTGGTTTTTGTACCATTTTGTAGTTCCTAACTCTTCCATTGTACAGAAATCTTGCCATGTTTCATCGTAAATGTGCCATCTCAGGTGGTGATACTCATACATCCTACACAGGTCTGTTCAGACTATCTTCTGAAAGTAGCATGGCTGCATCATAAATTGGTTGCTTGGCTTGAGGTCAGCCTATTTGTTGGTATCACTGGGCATGTCTACACATTCACTTTAATGCATATTCGCCTATTTTAATGCATATTAAAGCATCACTAAAAATCTGTGCACATTCTCTAATGTGCATTAAAATAGGCTAATATGCATTAAACCATCACTAACAACCATGCTCTTTAGTAATCCATATTAAGATAGGCTAATGCACATTTACCTAGTATCCCATGATGGATGCAAGCATATCTATGTGTGTGCTTTAAGGCACGTTACCCGTTGGGACCAGAGCTGAAGCCAGAGCCACAGCTACTGCCTGTCCCAGGCTGGAAACTCAGATATAAGATTAGACTTTTTTTCCCCCAAGTTTTTTTCCCCCTTGAAGATCCCAGACACTTCTTGGCCAACCAGCAATAGTCAAGGGAAGTCTCTTTCTACCTGAGTGAGTATTCTATCTGTTGAGTTACTATATAAATGATTTGCCTGGTTCTCCTGGTAATATTTTTTAATAAAAGTTTCTGTGACTGCTGCTTTGTACTTAACTCAAAGCTGTCAGTGGGTGCGTCTACATGAGATGCTTACTGCACAGTAGACTAATTACCTTTCCAGTAATGTCTCAGCTTCTACATGTGAGACCCTATTAGGCTGGAGTAAACTAATTTACTCCACAGCAGGATAGCATGCGTACTTACAAGTACTATCCTACTGTGAAGTAAAAAACTGAGGGACAAAAGAGCATAAGCATACTCAGAGCTTGTGTCAGGCCACGCTTATTTAGTAAACTGACCACAATCAGCACCAGAATCCTAAAGTATACTCTATTGCCTGTTACATCTGCTTGCACCCTCAGGCTTCCCCCTTAAATCACTGAGGGGCTTCTGAAATTTTTTTTTTCACACTTACTATCTAGGCAACATTTTCATTTAAGTCATTCTGCTTTCTTAGTCATTCTTGCCACCAAGTTTGTTTCTTCCTTTTTCTGTCATCTAGCATAACTCATGCTCATAACTGTTTTATTCAAATCCTTATTAGTTCCTGGAGGTTGTCAAATTACATTAAGCCTTTAAAAACTTGTGCATAGTTATATAAATTTAGATATTTCATGGATATATCTTCCGATGTTATATCCTGACCTATAGAACCTGTGGATATGACTTCCAATTTTAAGTCTCCTATTTATACGCATGTAACAGATTTACAACAGATTGGGTTGCTTTAGAAGAAAGAAATAGCTATATTTCTGTGCTTTTCTTGCATATATCTTCCATAGCTGGAAGAAATGCTGGACATGCTGTATGTATGTATGTATTATTACTATTATTATAATACTTGCTATATTCCAGTTACAATTGGCAATGGTGTGAGTAGGGCAGAGCAACAGAAGCAACTGCCCTGGGCACTGACAGGGAAGGAGTGGGGTATGGAAAAAACAGCTTTTGCCTCATCTGTGTGACTTATCATCCTGTGTATAGCAGCCACTCCGGGTAGCTGGCTGCATTCTTACACAGCTGACAACTGGAATATTTGACATTTTTAACAGCTTTTATATCTAAGTAGGTATGGCTCTGGATAAGGGCTGTTAAAAAAAATGAACAAGAACAAGATAGCCTTTCTCTCCTTGACCTAACCTTAATGGCTTCAAATTGCCTTTTTCTATTCAGAAACTTTTAGAGTATCCCCTCTCACCCTGGGGCACATCGAATTATTACAAAGATGAAATGTACAGCTGTTTTTTAGCAGGACAAAGAATGGAAAAAAATGCAGGTATTTTTCTAGGCAATTAAAATAGCAAATTCTTTTTATGTTCTATTTGTTGACAGAATTGAGTTGTAAGCATTCTATTTAGCCTCTGGTTACCTACCTGTTTATTAAAAACAGAGGCATCATTTATATTTAGTTTTTCTGCTTTTTCAGCTCTTCACCTTGGTCATTGCAATTGGAAAGAGTACTGTAACAAGAGTCTATTAAAGTTTATTGCCCTCAGGCAGGTGAAGATACAAAGCAAGCTTGCTAAAACTGGTTGTAAAATGCCTTTCAGCTAGAGGCATCTGATCCACTTGGAAGAAAAGTCATATAGTCTTTGAGAAATCCATTCAGAATAAATATCTTTTGGTCTTTGTTATACATGAATTTTCCTATCTCATAAAACATTATTGTAACACTTTATACCCTAATTCAACAGTTATTAGGACAATGCTGTGAGTCTTAATAAAACTCTTGTTAAACAACATTTTAAAACAATTAGAAACCTTTAAAAGAATGTAGACTTCCAAGAATGAAACATGCACAATAACTAACTTTATTTAATCATTGCTATTGAAATACTTCATAAAAATAACAACAGTCTTCAAATACTTGAAGGGCAATTAGAGAAAGGATAAAGAGAGCTTTAGTCTGCGACTGTAAGGGACAAGGCTAGGAGCAAAGGCCTTAAGTGTCAGCAGAGGAAATTAAGGTTGGAGATAGAGATGAATGGGAGAAAAATAAGGAGAAAAATTGTGGTATCACCACCACTGAATTTTTTCAAGAGGAGGTTAGACAGACCTTTGGCTGGGATGGTTTAGTCAGGAATGATCAAGGGGCTGGATTAGATAACTTCTAACCCTATTCCTATGAATTTTAAGACTTCTGACAAAACAAGTGTCTATGAAAATAATGGATTTCAGGCATTGCTTTCAAGCCATTGCAATCAGGTATTATTATATATTCTTCCTGTTACAAATTGGATCAACTGTATCATAATTCAAATAAGCCTGGTTTCTTTTCTTTTCTTTTCTTTTCTTTTCTTTTTACCATAAACTGAGAAGAGCATAAAAATATTGTACCAAAACAAGACTTGAGCCTATCCTGTTATATACAAAGGTTTAGGGCACTAATGCATCTCTGTTAAGCACTTCTATCCATTATATTTTCTATTAAGCAAATTACATGGCTTGTACTAGAGCCCATGTATTTTACCTAAAAGTTGGCAATTTATCAAGCATTTTTACCAAATATTTCAACAGGTTTAGTGGCATTGCTTTTAACTACTTTTCAGTTCATAATACATTTAATTGGTGTTAGCACAATTAACGGTCTTTATTTTCAGCTTGGTTAAACTGTTCTCAATGGCTAAATGCATTTTGGTCCAAATTTTTTTCAGTTTACTACTGTACCTACTAATTTAATTAGGACTATGCATATAAGTAAAGAGATCAAGATTTTGTGATCACTGGGGATATATACATGAGACGCTAACTGTGCAGTAACTTAATAACTACAGATCCTGGTTTTCTCTGATAAAAAAAAAGATCCCCAATTTTCAGATATAAAAAAGTAACACAAAATCCACATTTTTCCATGATTAAAATGAAACACTACTACTACTACTACTACTACTACACAAACACGCGTACACACACACACACACACACACACACACGTGGTGTTTCACTTTAATCACAGAAAAATGTGGATTTGGGGTTTGTTTGTTTTTTAATCCAAAAACTGGGGATTTTTTTATCAGAGAAAACCAGGATCCCTGATAATATCACTGTGCATTCAATCATTACATCCCAGCACAGAACTTTTCATCTGTCCTTGTTGAATCTCGTCTGATTAATTGCAGAATATTTCTCCAGTTTATCTAGGTCATTCTGGATCTTAACCCTATCCCATGGAGTATCTGCAACTCCATCCAATTTGGTGCTGTCTGCAAATTTGCTTCAGATGTTTAACAGTACAGGAGGGATAATTAAAGTCTTTCATTAAAACCAAGTCCTGTGATTTGGAAGCTTCCATCAGTTGTGCAAAGGTCTCATACACCTTCTCCTCCTGGTTTGGTAGCCTGTAGTAGATGTCCACCATGACATCTCCCCTGTTCTCCCTTCTGAACTTTACCTATAGGCTTTCAACAGTCCTACCTTTTCTAGGTAAAGGCCTATTTTCCACTTAGTACTACACCTCAGAACATGTATACTGCCCTTATATACAGGGAGACATCTCCTCTTTTTTCCCCATATCTATGCTTCCTAAACAAGCTACACCCATCGATGACCCTACTCCAGTCATGTAAACCATCCCACTCCTGCAAACACCTAATTTACTAAGATCCACCCTAATGGCTTTTAAAGTTCTCTAGATTTCTAGTACCATTTTATAGTCAATGCAAAGTACATATACAGCACTTGGTGCAGAGCTCATGGCTTCCTCCATCCCAAGGGACTATTCATCTCAATGGCCTACAGGGTTAGATTCAATCTTGCATGGCCTGTTTTTGCCCCAAACTCTTGCATTCCTTCCTATCTACTGACTAAATTTCAACAGGAACTTGTAGGATGCCCTCATCCCTGCCTAGCCAACAGATGGATGGTGGGGTACTTTCCTGGAAAATGTATTTAAACCCACAGGCTGAGGGGGACTTAGAAGTCAGGGCTCCTACTTCTGGAGCAAGTTCTCTTAGTCATCATGATATGTATATATGACCACTGTGAATCCAGCTCAGTTTCCTGAAAGGATGCTTAGAGATATCTACTCCTGTGGGGGGATCTGAAGCTAAGGGTCCTGAGTGGTTTGAGGTACCTAGGTTCCTCAGAGGACTAGATTTCAGAGACACTCATGTATTTCATATTTGCTACACAGTTGGCTGTTATAGAACTGATTATGAAACTTCTAATTCAACAATTCATTGTAAAAGGACCTACACACCTAGCATGCTGTTTGGAATTTCACCCAGGGATCACATACTTAGATCTTACGCATTGTAATGCCTACCTTGCAGATGTCTAAGTCCTTCACTGAGTCTAGCAGGGGATATGATTTAAAGAGAATGCCAGAATTTTCCCTTACTTCTCCCTTGATATAAATTCTGGCTTGTGAAATAAAAGTGTTCATTTTTTATATAAAGTTGTAAATTCTGCCTGAAGTCACATTTACATTTACATAGACTTTTCTAAGGTTAAAATTCAGTTGAGGAAGAAGGGAATAAGTAAAATTCATATGGGATGGACAGTTAATCTTGATCAGAGTAATCTCTAATGCACAAATTATAAAACAAAGCAGTTCCTATATCAAGAAAGATGTTAGAAGTGCAAGAAGTATTTCATCTGCTTTACACTCACTACTTTACTATTTAATTAGGACAAGGTAAATGCTTGGGCCAAATGTTCATATCTACTTCTCTTCCTGGAATTATTGGAGCCTCTACATGCTCTGCTTTCTTATTCCATTTTCTTTTTATCATAGATCAAAGGAAAAATACTGGCCACAACCATTTTTCCACCAAAAATGCAGATTTGGATTGACTGAAATTCACCCCTATTGATATCTCAAGAAATTGCAGCCCTGGTGAAGGAACTACAGCCCTGTAAACTGCATATGCATCACTTTACAGCTTTTTATAGTTGCCTGGTTATATTCTAAAAGTTGTTCTATACATCTAAACACAGTATGGTAGTACAGAGTTTCTTACTGTTGTCTTTTCAGTGAGAAAATGTTTATGACTTAGACATGGATTTTCCTCTCTGAAAAGCAAACAGGCTTTATTTTCCTTTTATACACCTGTGTTTATTTGTAGTTTTAGTGAGAAAGCAAACTCAGACATTTTTTTCCTGTAATCTCATTTCTGTGAGACAGTTATCATGGCAACAGGTTATCTTGACACTATTAAATAATTATTTTTATGTGGTTAGTAACATCTGGTTATTTTCAGTCATCATTTAGCTGATTAACTTAAAAAAAAAAACTTCCTCTGAAAGAATGATCAGTAATTAGGAACTTATTGTTTTAGGATACAGGCAGCTATCACATGTTCCAAAATAAAAAAATTGTACATACAATTATACACTCAGAGGATACCTTTCTACATAATCCAGCAGCCTGGAACAGTGGTTAGAAGCAGGAGCATCATGGCCTCCAATTGCATAGAGAAAGCCATCACATGTGGCAACACCTACACCTCCTCTTCTCTTGCACATGGGTGCACACATATTCCATTTATTTGTGTGAGGATCATAATATTCCATTGAACTCAAACAGGAACTTCCATCCCGACCTCCAACTGAATATAACCTTAAAAAAAAGAAAACAAAACACACATAGAAACAAAAATGTCAGTACAAGAAGAATTCAGAGAAGAAAATTACAGATTGGGAGGATCTTTTTCCTTTTCTCACCTGTAATCTCAAAAGTAAGGGGCAGGAGAAGAAAGCTTGTCAAATTTGACACTCACAGAAATCTCACTCATTCAGAATTAATCAATGTCATATCTATTGTCAAATTCACGTTACACTTTGCGTTTGCCTCAGTAGAATGGAAGTCATTTTCTGGCTGGGCAAGTGGCGTTTTAATTTTCAAATAAAAATGCAGGCTACCAAAAGATATTTTCTTTCTCCTTGTTTATAAACAATCTCATAAGAACTTGCTGCACTATTACTGCTAATCTCCACTTGTGGGATCAGAGGTATAAATGTGCAGAAAAGGAAAGGTGCTAAATTATTATTAGTTATCTGAGCCAAATAAAACTAGGGATAGGCTGAACAATGGATGAAACTAGATGGAAAATAGAAGGTCAGAAATAATAGATCTGAATAAGCATTATTGTAAAGATTTTAGAAGATCTTAGAGTCTTACAGTACAATGGGGTTAAACAGATTATTGAATCATATTAAAAGTAAAGGCTGCTGTGAGCAGTTTAGAAATTACCATGTAAGAAAGTAGAAGCAATATTACCTGATTTAGGAGAATAATCATGCAGATTGAATAGTAAGATTGTGAATTGTGACTATTTGAAATAATACTTGTAAAGGCTGAAATATATTTCCATAACTCATTTGAGGAATTATTCTGAGTATCAAACTTCCTTAAAACCATGTCTGCACAAAGATAATGCACAAACAGAAAAAAAGAAAGAGTAACTTAAATGAATTGTTTACTGCAACTGGTTCATGCAGCTGTAATGAATGTTGATTAAAATTATACCTCCATTTACAAATTGCATAGAAGTTATTTACTGAGTCTGATATGTGCCACATACTATTTTCTATAACTAGCTAAAATTAATTGTGATAACTGCCTACAGGTGCTGCATTCAGTGTAAGGACTCATTCTATAGAAAATATTCCTTCTAAGTGCAGCATGGTAAAGCAGAGCATCTAAACATAGAGTTATAATAATCTTTATTATATGATAAATATATTGCATGCTAATAGGAGTTGCCAGACCCCATTATTGAGCCAGTGAACAGGGGTAGCAAACAGGGCAAGTAGTTTGTAGACAGTTTGCTGGGAGCAAGAAGAGGAAGGGGAAGGGGAAGAGAAGCCAGGCACCAGATTCTGCCCAGGGAAGATAAGTGATCCAGAGCTGCCTGTGCCTTTGACTTGTTGAGTGTTGGTTTGGTGGGCTGTTTGCGTGTTGCATGCTGGGAGTGTTGCTAACTGAGTGATTGCTGATTGCTGAGGGCTCTTATACATGTGTTCTGGGAAGCAGGGGCACTTTAATTAGAGGGGCTCTGAGAGCTGCTCTAATTAAAGCTCCCAAAGCGTGATGTATATCAGCATCCTCACACTGAAAAATGGCAGCAGGGGAACTTTAACTCAAGCTCATCAAACAAACTTCACTTAATGTGCCCCCACCACCATTTTTCAGCACAGGGATGCTGATATACATGACACTGGAATCTGCTGGAGCATGGTAATACCACACTCCAGAAGACTTGATTAATAGAGTCTGCTCTGATGTGCTATAAGTACAGCACATTGCAGCAACCTCAGTGTCTGTGTATAGGTGCCCTGAGTGATTGCTGCCTGTGCCTGACAGAAGCCCTAACAAGGGAGCAGAGCCAGTCCAGGCCCAGCAGGGTATAAAAGGTGACTCCCCAGGTGACCAGGGTGCCAGAGAACAGGGGCAGCAAAAAGGCAAGCAGTTTGCAGGCAATTCACTGGTCAGTTTGCTTCTGCCCACCCTCCCCCTATTGAGGGGAGAGCTTTTCAGCTTGGTTTGAGGAAGAAGGGAAAAAGGAACCCTTTGGGGCCAACGAACAGTACACAGGCCAGCATTCAGATGAGTTAGCTGGGGAAAGTGTGCTTGGAAGAAGGGCAGTAAGAGAGAAGAGGCCAGTTCAGACCCAGGGAAATGGCTGGAGGACATTGCAATGTCAGAGCCACTGTCACTGCCTCTGCTTGTACCTGTGAGGTTTCTGTTCAGGCAGGACTGCTCACCACTGAGGCTTCCACAGAGGTGCGGGTTTGGCAATTTGGGAACCATGGCTTGCAGGTTCCTTCTGGTGATGGCCTGGTGTGGGAGCGCCTGCGATAAGAGTGGTGTCTCTCAGGAAACAGGAAAGAGAGGGACAGGATGAAATGGTGAGGCTCCAAAGCATCCTCCACCATGAGGAATTCATTGACTCGATGCTGGAGGAGAACTCAAGGACTGTGGAGGAAGAAATATGAGAGGCAGCACTACAGAATGGAGAAGACATGGACTCCCAGGAAGGTGGAAGCTCTGGCAGCAGCAATCAGAAATCTTCATCTCCACCTCCAGCAGTTTGTCTGGAGAACAGATGTGGAGACCTAGCAGTAGAAAGCAAGGAACACATTTCATTGGTAGAGGAGAACAGCCCAGGCCACAAAAAGGTGGGAAGGACTGTTGGCAATAATGTTAGCGATGAATGACCAACTCCCAGGATCCTTAAAATTCTTTTTTTTTTTTGATGGAATGTTCAAAATTGATAGTGTCAAAAACCATAAATCAAACCTTCAAATTATGAGGGGTACTGTCTCTCAAATACCACCCCCACCACACACACACACATGCACATGTAGCAGCTGCAACAGAACACCAGTGTCAGGTATACCTATCCTAAGCATTGAAGCCTGCTGTCAATGGATAGTTGAGGTTTCCTCCAAATGGTGTTGTTTCCAGAAGAGGGTCACCGGCTAGTCCTTCTTGCTGGACTGGTAGAGTGCTCGTCAGATCAAGAGGGTGTCACTGAGGGTAACTCTTCACTGCCTCTTATCCTCCTCTGGCAGACTTCCATGCTCCACCCAGTTTTCAGATTTGCCCAAACCAGAGGTCCCTGACCCTCATGGGATATCCCTGGGGTGGCTTCCAGGGGACAGTTGTCAGCCCCCGAGGTCATGTCCATTGGTATGTGCAGTTCTGAGTGTCCATTGGTGATTTTGATTAATTTAGTTTCTGGCATTGTCCGGGCTCTGAAAGTGGCTGATTGGGAGGTATTATTCAGTCCCAATATTCAGTCATGGATGGGCATTGATTAACTCAAACCAGGGCTTCTATTCCTTTAACAATGAAGTTTCAGGGAGTTCAGGGGCTCTGTATTGATCCTTTCCTCTTGTTAGTCTGGGGTTTCATAGGTATTAATCCTTGCTCATTAGCTCATTATTGTAGCTAGCTACTGTCCTTATGCAATCACTCACTCACTCCCATTCATACAGCGATCAGCCTGAGACATAGATACCATAGTTCGATTCTCAGCCTTGCTACTATTGTTACAGGGTACAACTTACTTCTAAAAATAAAATACATTTATTACAAGGTTGAAAACATAAAATATAAAATGTGAAATGCCATGGAACATACAACGGATAGAATGCCAAATAAAATGAGGGGAAAAATACAAATACACAATACCATACTATATCTCTATAAGCCCTTATCAAATGTGATTTCATGAAGCTCCAATTTTATAAAATACCTAAATAATTCCATATCCTTATCCTTACAGTGAAAAGAAAGAAGAGAAGTGAGGAAGGAAGAACAGGCAGAAGAAAGAAAAATACTCCAAGGAGGGGCTGGCAGAACAGGAAAGAAGCCCTTGCTATGTGCAGTGGGAGGCTTTATGGTATTAGGGCAGGCAAAAAGGGGGCTTCTTGTTACAGGATCAAAGCCACTGCCACCAAGAAGAAGTGACAGGTGGCAGTAGGTGGTGAGGTAGAGGGATCCACCTGCCAACCTAACCTGTAGTCTTGGGAAGTCTGCTGCTTGCCTACAGCCCAGATCCAAGAGGTCACTGAGGCATTACCAAGACCCATCCAGCCCTCTGACTACTACCCCATATTGCTCATCCACGTGGGCACCAATGATACTGCCAGTGGAGACCCAGAGCAGATCAAAAGGCATGAGAGGGCTCTGGGTGCAAGGGTAAAGAGACAGTGGCCCAGGTGGTATTCTCCTTGATGCTTCTGATCAAGGGGAAGGGGCTGGGCTGGAGTGGACTCATCCTGCAGATCAATGCATGGCTGCACAGATAATGTAGCCAGCAGGGTTTTAGTTTCTTTGACCATGGTATGTTGTTCCAAGAAGAAGCATTGTTAGGAAGAAACGGGATCCATCTAATGAAGAGAAGGAAGATCATCTTCACAGACAAGCTTGCTAACCTAGTGAGAAGGGCTTTAAACTAGGTTTGCCAGGGCATGGAGACCAAACCCCTGAGGGAAGTGGGTGACCTGGAGGAAGAGCAAGGAGGAGGGGCAAGAAGGGAGGTGTTCTCATTCTTCCTGAGAATCAGGGCAATTGACTAGTTACCTCAAGTGCCTGTACCTGAATTCACAGAGCTTGGGAAACAATCAGGAAGAATTGGAAATCCTTGAACAGGCACATAAATATGACATGATTGGAATAACAGAGACTTGGTGGGACAGCTCACATGACTGGAGCACTGTCATGGATGGGCATAAACTGTTCAGGAAGTACAGGCAGGGGAGAAGAGGAGGAGGAGTTGCACTTTATGTAAAAGAGCCATATGATCACTCAGAGCTCCAGTATGAAGCTAGACATAGACCTGTTGAGAGTCTCTAGATTAAGGTTAGAAGAAAGAGCAATAAGGGTGATGTTGTGGTGAAGGTCTGCTATAAACCACCAGATGAGGAGGAAGTGGTAGATGAGGCTTTTTTCAAACAGCTAGCAGAAGTTTCCCAATAACAGTTCCTGGTTCTCCTGGGAGACTTCGATCACACTGAAATCTGCTAGGAAGGCAACACAGCAGTGTGCAGGCAATAAAGGACATTTTGTGAGAGTGTTAGGGACAACTTCCTAGTGCAAGTGCTGGAGCAGTAAACTAGGGGCCATACCCTTCTTGACCTCCTGCTCACAAACAGGGAAGAATTGGTGGAGGATGCAGAAGTGGATGGCAATTTGGGCAGCAGTGACCATGAGATAATTGAGTTCAGGATCCTGACAAAAGGCAAAAAGGAGAGCAGAAGAATAAGGACCCTGGATTTCAGAAAAGTGGACTTTGACTCACTCTGGGAACTCATGGGCAGGATCCCCTGTCCAGAACAGTTGGCTGTGCTTTAAAGAAGCTTTACTGAGGGTGTAGGAACAAACCATCCCAATGTGCAGGAAGAGTAGCAAGTATAGAAGAAGACCAATTTGGCTTAGTAGGGAACTCTTCAGTAAACTAAATCACCAAAAGGAAGCTTATAAGTGGAGACTTGAACAAACAATGAGGGAGGGGTATAAGAGTATTGCTCTGGCATGCAGGGATAAAATCAGGAAGACCAAAGTGTGACTGGAGTTGCAACCAGCAAGGGATGTGCAAGGTAACAAGAAGGGTTTCGACATCATTAACAAGAGGAAGATCAGGAAAAGTGTTTGTCCCTTACCGAATAAGGGGGGTGGGGGGGAGGCAACCTAGTAACAGAGGATGCAGAAAGGGCCGAAGTATTCAATGCCTCTTTCACTTCAGTCTTCATGGCAAAGTCAACTTCCAGACTCCTGCATCCAGCAGTTTAGTTTGGGGAAGAGGTGAACAATCAACAGTGATGAAAGATCCCAATTTTCTATGATTTAAAAAAAATCTCCAATTTTCAGATAGAAAAAAACCCCCAAATCCACATTTTTACATGATTAAAATGAAACACCATTATATATCTCTATGTTAGTGGTGTTTTATTTTAATCACATAATTAATGTGGGTTACTTTTTTTTAATCTGAAAATTGGGGATTATTTTTATCACAGAAAACAGGATCCCTGCTAATCATAAGGAAATCTGGGACATCTAGGACACTGCCCCTCTACCCCCACCTCACTTTCCAAAGTCAGCAGCACTGCTGCAGGCAGAGGTCAGGGCAGGGCTGTAGTGTCTTCCTGCCTGACTGCTTGGTGTGCCATGCCAATTCATGTTCGCTGATGACACCAAAATTTGGGGGGAGGTGAGCACGCTAGCAGGGAGGGAGAGATTGCAGAGGGATCTGGATAGGTTACAGGGGTGGGCTAACAGGAACAGGATGCATTTCAACACGGACAAGTGCAGGGTGCTGCACTTGGGCAGTAGGAACCAGCAGCACACTTACACAATGGGGAACTCCCTACTTGAGAGCACGGAGGCAGAAAGAGATCTTGGAGTCATTATTGACTCCAAGATGAACATGGGCCGACAATGCGAGG
>NW_017729032.1:90733369-90744965 GCF_001723915.1 Gavialis gangeticus
AACTACTTCACAGTTAGGGCGGCTAGGAGCTGGAACCAACTTCCAAGGGAAGTGGTGCTGGCCCCTACCCTGGGGGTCTTTAAGAAGAGGCTGGATGCCTACCTGGCTGGACTCATTTGAGTCCTGTTTTCGTTTTGGGGTTTTGTTGTTCTCCCGCCCTGGCAGGGGGTCGGGCTGGAAGATCTACTAGGTCCCTTCCAACCTTAAATCTATGAAACTATGAAACTATGTTGCTCCACCTCCCCTCCAGACTACATGTGCCCTTGCATTTCCAGGACACTCATTTTATTTTTCACCAGCCAGCTGGGACCAGCCTCCATAATCTGGGACCATCCTGGCTAAACTGGGATTTATGGTGACCCTAAGTATGTGAAAGCCACTAAAACTATACACGTACTCACAAATTGTGAAATATTGACATCTAACAAAAACATAAAACTTTGTGCAATTGCTAAATTACACAGAATAGAACCATCACACTGGTTTCTGATCTTTTAAGGTGGCATACTTTGTGCTTATTACCAAGGATACAACTAAATCACGCTTGAAGGGTGCGGTGCAGCTGCTTCTGTAATCTTGTTCAATTTTTCACACACCCCACGCCACCGCTGATAGGCTGAGAAGCCCTGGTGGCCCCATTGCTCACTACTGAAAGGCCAGGAGGCAAAAACTGCAGCGTATTTAAAACTGTTTTTCACCTCCTGGACAATCAGGAGTGAACAGTGAGTGGAAGACCATTGGGGTCCCTCAGTGGTGGGGGAGACAGAAACATGGCCAAAAGAACACACATATCCACACACACTCACACCCACACCCACACACACACACACACACACACACCCATGTCTCCCCACCCCACATACACACACCCAGCCCCTCAAACCCCAATACTCACCCATGACACCTATCCACTTCCCACAAATCCCACACACACTCCCACACCTTCCCCGATACCCCACATACACACACCCACAGCTGCCCACAAACCCTGTACCCACCCACCTGTACCACCCACACCCCTTCCACAATATACAAAATACATGCAAACACATGTAAATCAGGACGAAAATATTTTTTAAAATCAAATTAATGTATGTTGTAGTAGATGTAGTAGACTTTTAGAATATAATTTGTTTTATTTCTTGTTCCCAGATAGCACCCCCTTTGCTAAAAAGAGTATTTCTAGGGGCAAGGAACAGGACTTCTTGTAGCAAAGGTCAAGGGTTAGGAGGTGGGACTTCTGGTCCCAAGATGGTCACCGAGAGGTGAGGCACCTGTCAAGGTGTAGGGCTACCCATGTGGCCCTCGACAGCTCACCAAAACTTGTTAAGCAGGCATCCAGATGAAATAATTACCTGCCCCTGTTCTAGAATCTTAGTTGAATTCCAGCAGATTTTGATCCATGCCTAAAACTGGCATGCCTAGTGAATGGTATGCTCAGGGAATCAAACATGCAAATACGATACATTGGTTTTCTTCATCATAGTATGTGATAAATAATACATAGTGAGGGTTGATTTACATGGGTAGTCTTGGAAAACTTCCAAGAACTATTTTAAAAACAAAGTAATATAGATACTGTTTAATGAATTTCAGTTCCATTTGTAACTAACTACAGGCAGATAAAAATTTTCTTCCTTTTTAATGGTTCCCAGGAGGAAATAGTTCCCATTTTGCTCTCCAAGTGTTACCATAGTGCCTACATTTCTTCTATGACTCCTATCCAGGTCTGTTGCCTGTTCAGGGCTCCTGGAGATTAACTAATAGAAACACAGGCTAGTCCAAGCATTGAGCAATTTAGGATGCAAAAGCTCCCTGCAGTGAAGCAATTATTCATTTGGAAGCTTTTATTGTCCTAAATGCTTCGTGAATTCAGAGCTAGTTAAATGTGCATTTGTTGTTATGTTTCATTGGCATTGAAGCTGGTGTCCTGAATAAGGCAGCATAAATCTATCACTAAATCTTCAGTGAGCCCATGAAACATTGAGGTACTGACTGACAGACACCCTTTCACTGTTAAAAAAAGAAGCCAAAGGAGTGAATCAGTGTAAATGATGATCTGCTTAAAAAAAATCAAGATCAAGATATTCAAATTTAAGATGGTAAATTAGGCTCACAAATCGTGATTTATGTGCCTAATAATCAGCCCACTTTTGAACAGTGTGGAGTACTTAATCCTTCCAACTAAAAGAATGGCTGTTATTGGGTGCTCAACACTTTTGAAAATAAAGCCATATAATTAGGTGCTTTCTTCCCTTGTTTTCCCCGGCCTGAAAGTTCTGCTCTGTTACTGTTGACTTTCTCTTGACTCATATTGCATTTTCCAAAACTACGCACAGAAACTGCTGTTTCTGGAAGGATGCTTAAGCAACCCTATTGTTCCCTCTTCTATTTTAATAAATGCTTGAGGCAGCTATTGAAACATTAGAATATAAATAGAACCCAGACATTCAGAAGGTAAAAGGAAAGAAGTAGTGAGATGCCCTAAGGAGACAGTTTAATGTTGTTTGCATGTTTCTCACAGAAGTTCCGGATAGCCTTTTTGGCTCCAGCTAACTCTTGTCAGCAATTATTAATTTTTTAAAACAGAGAGAAAAAAAGAAGGCAAAGAAAGGAACAAACAAACAAAACCCAGAAAAAACAAACTTCCAAGACCAGCTTGCTTCAGATTTTTATTGTGTTTACTGTGATCAGTAATAGCTAATTAAATTTAATAGTAAACATCTTTAAACAAGATTGCATTGTAGCAATACAGTGTATTCTATTTTTTTTTCATTTGATTTCCACAACTCATTTATCAGTTCTATTGGAACCTCACTGTGCCGGAGAAGTACACAAGGGCATGGAGGATGGCAAAGATGTTTTTCCTGTATTTACTCCCCTGACAGTTTAGTTACTTGTAATACGCTCAGTGTCGCACCCAGATGCCGGTGCACCCTTGACCTGCGAGCCTGGGCCGGTACTACCAGCTTGGTGTGAGGGGGGATTTATGACCGGACAGGCGGGTGTTAATGGCGAGCAGTCGTCAGAAAGTCAGATGATTTAAAGTGTATTGGTTACACAGAAAGTTTATTTTACTTACACTACTGATGATTGATTTCAGCATAGGCAGAAGCAGTTGATTTCTTAGTTACAGCCTGCAGATGTTCTGTCACCCAGTGATTACAGTGGGTTGAAGACTTGCTGAGTACAGGTTTCAAACAGTTTACATAAATTACTATGGTCTGCAGATTACCGAAAGCTCTTGATGAGAGGGATGTACGAAAGATAAGATAAGACAAGAAGAACGAGCCGGCAGGAACGGGGTTACACCAGAGGGAAAAAAAATAAAACTAAAACTAACCGGAAGCGGGGAGATATTGTTTGTAACTGATCAGGATACAAAACTGTGTCTCTTGGGAATCCTCCAAGATCTCCGCTTTGGGCGGAAGTTCTTTCAAAGTTATAGGAAACAGAATCGCCAATTGCTTCATCCTATGCATGAATAATTAACGAGTTGGCACTTGTGCTCTCTTTGTTTGCTCAAGTTTCATAAAAAGGGGGGTTATATTTTTGCTTGGGTGGTACTGGTCCTATTTGGTCACAAGACGGCAAGCATAGCATATTATTTAATTTTACAATTCCGTTATACTCAGCCAATTTGGGTATCTCGTTACCATAGGGACGTTATCTTTCGTGCTGGGCTGTACACAACCCAAGGTTAGTTTCTCTCTTGTATGAGAAGCTCAAATGATTTGAAATGAGGCACAGACGGGGTGTGAATATACAGCACTGTTACAAACTAAAAAATAATAGTGTGAGACTACAATTACAGAGTTTGTTGTGTTAGCCTCTGACTTTTTGCCCTTTTGCCCTTTTGCCATCGGCATCTGAAATCAAAGACTTTGATCTTTGACACTCAGCACCATTGGATTGGATGGATCCTAGACACAAGTAACAACTGCTCAGTGAGAGTGCACAAACAACTGCAAAACATGCTGTAAGTGGTAAGAGGACTCTCAGATAGGACTGAGAAGCTGAAGAAATATTGTCTCTATTCTTCTGTCATAGACACTTCCAGATTGTATCTAGCAGGAAAATACATATCATGGACACTGCTAACAGTTGGTACACAGCTGGTAAAGCTGACCAAATGATAATAAAACATGACTATTACTCTCTGGAGAATCACACAATTTGTTGCTACCATTTTTTGTCAAGAGGATATTTTTTCCTATTGCTTGCAATTCAAATTCAGAGTCTTTAGGTAGTTCTCATTAATATCCCTGTCATGTTGTTTGACCTCATGATTAACCAAAGAGAAGACAAAGGGATAATTTTCTTATCTCTGGTGATGGGGACCTAAATGCCTTTTGGTAGATAGTTTGCAGTTCTCCAGGTAGAAATGGAATGCCTGTACATAGCCTGGATAGACCAAGAAGCATTTAGTTCCCCATAACCCTAGCTGAATAAGATCACAGGGAATGGAGGACTGGATTTTATTTCCCTTTGTGCATTTAATTGTTGCCAGGTTGATGTGTAAGCATACATGCATAGACTGAACATGCGCTGTAAGTTCACACTGGCCAGACAAGTATATAATTGTACATGAGCTCCTTGTGGTGCACACAGGAGTCTAAATCATAAAAATTTAGTTGACTAGAAAGCCATGAGTAATGGGTGTTAGATGCCAAAGGAGGAGAGACTTTCCATGTTTTAACCCAAATTAATTCAGTCTATGTGCGTATGTTTACATCTTTATAGCACAGAAAAATACCTGGGGATGAAACTATAAAACTGCCATTTAAATGAACAATGGGAAATAGAATTCCACCTTGTGAGTTTATTCTATTAGCCACATTTTGTTCTCCATAGAGCTCTCAAAATTACTTCTTTATATATCATTCTTACGTACCAGCCCCCAAATTCATCTTAATACTTTATTTTGTATGGAATAGGTGTCAAGTTCTCTTTTAATAACTGCCTAGACTTCACATCTATATAAAACAATAGGCACTATAATATGCAACTTGGTCTTTTTCAGTAGTTGTTTAGAGTTTAAAATTCTTAGCAAAGAAAAAGTAATATGCATTCTTGCTCTGTTATCATGCCTTAATTTTCTCCCTCACCCAATTCTTATTAGTAATTAATGCCCCTAGGTTTTTAAGGTAACATGCTATCAACAGTTATATATCAACTGTTAGTTCCATATTTTCTCATGGGCTTATAGCCACATATTTACTTTCATTTTCATTGGTATTAAGTCAAATCCTTCTTCATGTTTTAAGACTCCAACCTCTTTTGTACCATATCTTCTCTATTGACTATGACAGCCAAATTATCAGCACAGCATAAGAAATTACATTTATCCCCACCACTGCATACTCAGAATTTGGCATTCCCTATTTTTCCTCTAGTTTTTGAGCCATAAGAATACATACTTGTAGGATTATAAAATGTTTGAAGAAATTTCAAATTCTTTCCTTGTGACCCAACGGGCATTGTGTAATAATCAAATCACACACTTAAAAAATACATAAAAAGATATTGTATGTATTCTGATTGCATTCCCATCTTTTTTCAAATAACCAATGAACTGGACTCATTTTTCTGGAACTTGGATAGATATTCCCCTACTGTTATGTTTATATAAGAAATAAGTATATATAAGTAGGATTTTGTAGACCACAGTGAAGAGAGAGACATCACAGTAGTTGCTACATTCCACTTTGCCTCATCAAAAACATAAAGAAAGAAAAAAGTATATTATAATTTCATTCTACTTACACATTTTAAAAAGAACTAGTTTACAAAATGTTAGATTTTTCCTGTCTCAGATAAACTATTCAGTTGGAACAACACTTTGTGGTTTGTTGCTCCTCAATGTTTTAAAAGCTTTTTGGATCTGTTCAAAACTTGATTCTTCAACAAATGGTTTATCTTGCTGTTCACTTTTTCTATTTCACCATTAAGGTGCTCATCAAAATATTCCTTCCAACTTTCTACAATTTCATATTTTGAAACTAGCTATATTTTTTTTCTGTTAGTCTCATTTGTGGTATCCTTCCTTCCACATGTTGCTGCCCTCATATTATTATTATTTCTGTTTCTTCTCCCTCTTCTCTGCCACACAAATATTAATTTTTGTGTTGTTTTGTTAGTCTCTTAGTTTTATTTTTGCTTTATTATATTATACAACAAGATATCAATATCAGTTCTGTTGTCATAATCATATAATGTGATGCATAGCGGTCCTCAGTTGATTTTCTACACCATTCCTCAAACCATGGCTTATTATGTTATTTATTCATGGAATTATAGCCATAGGGTTTTTTTTATTATGAGGGGGAGGGTGGGTTGGTTTTTTTAACTCTGCGGTGGTCATCTTCAACTCATTTCTGTTGCTTTCTTTTTTGGTATGAATATTCTGTAATGTTCAGACAGCAGCAATGTTTCACATGATCAAATCTGTTCTTAACTAGCACCCAATATTCCTGTTGCTAATCTTGATTCCTCTAAGAGTCTATGTTGTAACTGCAGATCACCTGTTTCCTTCATTTCTTTTTTTCGGAAAATATTTCCATTCCCATCACTCTTACAACACAGTACTCTAGTGCAAATCACAATACAGTAAGTAGAAAAAGATAGGTGCTTCAGAATGCAGTTCACAACAGCTGGCATCCTGGCTGAAGGTCTGCATATGCCAACCAAGAAGAAAAACAAAAGAAAAGCATGTGTGACTGGAATTCCACCTCTCCATTGCTTTTCCCACCTCAGAGTTATACACCTTCTTGAATCCCTTATTTAGACACTCATAGACTCTGGGGTTCGCAGGCTTAAACTGCTTCCTGCATTTAAGCACCCAAGTGGTTCTTTAGGGTACAGATGACTCAGACCTCACTCTTCTCTTTTGTTTAAGAAACAGCTAGAAGAGAAAGGGGGAAGAAATCATAGTAGGTATGCACCTTTAAATAGTGGCCTACCTTTAAAGTACCTGCACAACAACAGGACACCTAGACCCATTAACTCATAAGCCTGAGACTAAAACTACATCTTCCATTTTCAAGAAAATGTCCTGTCAAGAGGGGTATGAGGCACTACTCGCCCCTCCTGTTGAAACACAGACTTTATGCAGCTAAGATTGAAGACAGATGGGATAAAAATGCCAGGGAGCAAGAAGGAAGCCAGAAGCTGCATACAGGTATTCATTGTTTGTAGTGGAAAATTCCCCAAGTGACCAGAGAGAAAGCAAACAGGGGCACCAAACAGGGAAGCAGTTTGCAAGCAGCTCACAGGTCAGTTCAAAAGTCAGTTTGCAAAGTCCCTCTTTGAAGGAGAACCTAAATGCTTGGTGAGAGGAAGCAGGGAAAAAGTAACCCTTCAGGACCAAGGAGTAGTAAACAGGGCAGGTTACAGGAGATTTTGCTAGGGAAAGTCTGCTTGGAAGAAGGACTGCAAGAGAGAGGCAGTAGATAAAGAGACCCAGAGAAATGACTGGAGGATGCTGCAATGCCAGAGCCACTGCTAATGCTTTTGCTTGCACTTGTGAGGTATCTGTCCAGGCAGGACTGCTCACTGTTGAGGCTTCCACCCAGGTCCTGGTTTGGTGCTGTGGAGACTGTGGCTTGCAGGTTCCTTCCAGTGACAGCCAAGTGGGGGAGTGCTTGTGATATAAGTGGCACCGCCTCACGGTGCCCCTCAGGAGCAGGAAAGAGAGCTACAGGAGGAGACAGCAAGGCTCTGAAGCATCCTCCGCCATGAGCAGTTCATTAATTCAATGCTGGAGGAGACCTCCAGGACTCTAGAGGAAGGACTGCCAAATGCAGCACTAGAGAAGGGAGAGGACAAGGACATGGAGAGGAAGGTGGAAACTGGAAGCTTGTAACCTCTGGCACCAAGAGAAATATTCATGTCCACCTGCAGCAGTTAGCCTGGAGATGAGATATGTAGTCCTAGCAACAGAGAAGGAGGATAGGCCAGGCCTCCCTGAAGTTGGAAGGACTGAGACCACTGCCACCAAGAAGTAGTGATGAGTGGTGGTTGTTGAAGACTTCCTTTTGAGGGGGGCAGAAGCATCCATGTGCCAGCCTGACCTGTTGTCTCAGGAGGTCTAGTGCTTGTGCAGAGCCTGTATCCAAGATGACACAGAAAGATTACTGAGACTCATCTGGCTCTCTGACTACTACCCCATATTGCTCATCCACGTGGGCACCAATGATACTGCCAGTGGAGACCCAGAGCAGATCAAAAGGCATGAGAGGGCTCTGGATGCAAGGGTAAAGAGACAGTAGCTTAGGTGGTATTCTCCTTGATACTTCTGATCAAGCAGAAGGGGCTGGGCTGGAGTGGACTCATCCTGCAGATCAATTCATGGCTGCACAGATAATGTAGCTGGCAGAGCTTTAGTTTCTTTGACCATGGTATGTTGTTCCAAGAAGAATTTTTAGGAAGAAACGGGTTCCATCTAATGAAGAGAGGGAAGAGCATCTTCACAGACAGGCTTGATAACCTAGTGGAAGGGCTTTAAACTAGGTTCACTGGAAATGGAGACCAAACCCCTGAGGTAAGTGGAGAAGTGGGTGACCTGGAGGAGGAGCAAGCAGGAGGGGGCAAAAGGGAGGCATTCTCATTCTTCCTGAGAAATCAGGGCAATCAACTAGTTACCTCAGTTGCCTGCACATGAATTCACAGAGCCTGGGAAACAGCCACGAAGAATTGGAAATGCTCACACAGTCACAGAATTTTAATGTGACTGGAATAAATAGAGACTTGGTGGGACAGTTTGCGTGAGTAGACTACTGTCATGTATAAATAGAAATTGTTCAGGAAAGACATGCAGGGGAGAAGAGGAGGAGGAGGAGTAGCACTTTATTTAAAAGTGCTGGATGATTGCTCAGAGCTCCAGTATGAAACTGGAGATAGGCTTGTTTGAGAGTCTCTGGCCTAGGGTCAGAGGAGAGAGCAGCAACGGTGGGTGTCTGCTGTAGACTACCAGACCAGGGACATGTGGTGATTGAGGCTTTCTTCGAACAGCTAGGAAAAGTTTCTGGATAACAGGCCCTGGTTCTCACTGGGGACTTCAATCGTCTTGACATCTGCTGGGAGAGCACATCAGTGCACGAGCAGTCCAGGTGCAAGTGGACTGCACCTTCCTGGTGCAAGTGTTGGAGAGGCCAATTAGGGGCCATATTGTTTTTGACCTGCTGGTCACAAGCAAGGAAGAATTGGTGGAGAATGTAGTAGTGGATGGCAACTTGGGCAGCAGCGATCACAAAATGAATGAGTTCAGGTTCCTGATAAAGGGAAGGAAGCCAGGGGGTGCTAGAGTGTGCCTGCCAGCCACTGCCAAAGGGGAGGGAAGAGAGATGAGCTCCAAGGTGCTCACCCTTCCCTGCTTGAGCAGAGGGGGGTGGGCCAGGCTCCAGCTGGATGGAGAAAAAGTCCTTTCTCTGAAGCAAGGTATTGAACACAGCAATTTGCAAAGCAAACAACAGGAAACTACCAAAAATCTTTGCCTAAGCTAAGATACAGCCCAGTAAAACACAGCAGACACAACTTAATCTAACTTAAAATATAAACCAGAAAGACAAGAGTTAGTCTTACTAATCCTTACAGCCAGGCATTCAGAAAGACTTTGTTTATATGTTCTGCTTTATGACGTAAATATAGTGCTCTGAATGCTTTGCTACAACTTCTCTTAACTAAATCTCCAGCATGTATGATCACTGATGATTGTCAGGTCTTTGCCAACACTTTTCACCTCTCAGTCTGGTCCTGCAAATCTTAGCTCTGGGCTCAGAGCTGCAGCAAGGCTTGGATCTGCACACAGATCTGCTTGCTTCTCTCCCCTGCTCCAGGACCCGCTGTGCAAGCCACACAGACTGCAGCCAAAGTCCCGACATTCGAGGAGAGAGGGGACAGAGGGAGTGATTGACTCCATCCCTGCCTGTTTGCAGGCAAGCCATGGAAGTACATCTGGGGCTAGCAAACAGCAGCTGAGGTCCCCAGGGTTTGCCAGAAGAAGGAGGGGGGGAGGGGAGAGGAGATGGAGGGAGAAATTTGACTTAGGGGCCATGGCAGGCCAGTGTTTGGCCACACCTTGCCCCTGCTTTGCTCTTCCCTGGGTCCCAAGAGGACTTAAAACTATGGAAAAGTGTACAATCATTCATTGTACTTGACATTGCTTCTCCTTGTAGTGCCTTCTCTCTGGTTGGGGCTGGGTTATTTTTCTCCTGAAACTGTCATTTTTGCTCCAGGGGAAAAAGCTGGAATGTCTTCACACTCAACATTTCTGCTAGGACAATGGCAGTTCTCCAGGTAAAAATGGAATACCTGTACATGACCTGATCCTAGCTTAGTGACTGGGACATTTGCCTTTGAGAAGAAAAATTTAATTTCTAATCCTAACTTTCCTACATGATTCATGCATTTTACCCTGGAAAGTCATTGGCTACAATAGAAAAAGACTCCTGAGAGCATGAAGTAGAATGCAGAACTCTTCCCTTCCTGTTGAGTTCCTTATCACTAGGCCATAGGAACTTGCTTTCCTTTGTCTTGATGACTTCTGAATTCTTGGTTTTATTGTAAAAAGAGCATGCCTTGCTTGGTGAAGGATCTACCCTAAAATGAGTACTCTAGGTTCTGGATTCCAAAGACCAACATACCTTAGACTGACAAACCTAATGTATAACCCTGACTCCCACACCTGAATTCCAAAGAGAGGTGAAAGTTCAGACACATCCGCTGATCAGTGCTTTCTATTGGTCAGGTCTCACAGACATTTTGCTCAGCGCCCAGTCTCTAAGTTGCCCTTTGGAGATGCCTAACTTTTTTCCAATAACTGTGGAAGTCCAAGGTTCAAATTCTATTGCAACTTTTAGGTGTCTAAGTGGACTTGGTGCCTGAATGTGATTCTATCGTATGTGCTCACTTCCTGAACATCCATTAATTTGTCCATTTTCATACCATACTATCATTTTATCCTTCAATCACAAGAAAAGCAGTGAAGAGGAAGAGAACACACCCACCATTCACATTCTCTGTTTTTCAGGGATGTCAGAGTGGCTGTACATCTAATTTTAGGTGCATCAAAGGTGGACCTAAAGGGGCCATCTGTATTTTCTCAAAGGGACTTAGATGGGAGTACAGTCCGTAACAGAGTAAAAAACTTACTCTGAGTTCAGCATTTAACCACAAAACAAACTAAATTGTCTGAAAATCATGCTACAATCACATATAGATGTATATGTATGCATACATACAAAAATGTGGCAGGCACTGAATATATCCTTGGAAAGTAAAACATTTGTGTCTGAGGCTTCCAATGGGGTAAATCGTTTACTTTTTTCTGAATATTTATTTCTTAATTGAAGCTTGATATGGTCTGTTTACACTATTAATTGTTCTCTGAATTGTTCCGTATTGGCTCGTCCTGTGTTTTCATCATATTTCACTTGAGTTTATTTATATATATATATAAATGTGTATATATTTTATATATGTGTGTGTGTGTGTATATATATATATATGTGTGCGAGCTTTAAACTAGCCTCGCCAGGGGAGGGGGCCACAGGAAAATGAGGAGACACCATCCGAGCAAGACAGGTGACAAAAGCAA
>NW_017729032.1:90744976-90747376 GCF_001723915.1 Gavialis gangeticus
TACAAGGTCCCTTCTGACCCTACTTCTATGATTCTATGCATATATGTATATGTGTATAGCATTATAGAATATATTATTATGTGTAATGTTTAAAATATATATTATAAACTAAATTAAAAGATGATGGAAACAGCAAATTTACTAATATACATAATATATACTAAACTTAAGTAAATGTGATGAAAGTGCAGCATAAACAAATACAGAGCAATATATATATATTTGCTGTGCTTACTCTTTTACTTGTTTTTTTATTTGCAAATAAAGGAAAATTAAAAAAGAAAAAATATGTATCCTGCTTTCAGAATCAAATACTTTAATCTCTCAACAATTTGACAGGAAATAAGGAACACATACTTTTAAAAAGCCATTTTCTTTAAATAATAATTGCTTACAAAAGCAAATATACCTCTTCAATCCAACAGTGCAGTTTTAAACATCTAATTACTCTAAAAATGCAACTTCCCATTCACTGTCTGGCTGTTTCCAGCTTCATCTGTTTGTTTCTGTTTTCTCTTTATGGTTTACACTAGTTTTCAGCACTTACACATACCACCTGCTGAAAACATTGTAGGTTTCTGCCTCTGTTTTGTATGTATAAGTATACCTCCTTATGTCAGATATTGATGATATACAATCGGCACATCTTTGAAAATACAAGCCGAGTGTTTGTGGTCAGAGTCCTTTCTTTATACCGTTCCCTACATGTTTTGGCCCTAGAAATGTAAAGAAGGAACTCAGTTGGATTTAAGCTTTTTACCATTCTCACACAGTCAGAATCCTTTGCTTATGCTGTAAAATCTCTCTGTCCCCATCACTATGCTATTTGAACACCATTGAAATCTGAAATAGTTAGTCTTTATACAAAAAATTGGCAGCCTCATCTATTCATACTTAGTCTTGATTTCAATAATTTTCTGAACTTGTAAAAAAATTCTTCATAAATCCCATACATACACACCCTGTGGTTATTAAAAAATAGCTGCAGTCAACAAGTAGTAGGCTCTCTTTCCTTGTCCCAACCCAGTCCCTCTTCCCTTCCTCATTTTCAACTGTCATATTCCATTCTAAGAATATTCCATTAAAAGATTCTGTTTCCACCACCAAGCAAACGTGCTCATGTCTGTCTCAGTTTACTTCTGCCATCAGTGCCATTTTCAATTATAACCTAGATATGGAAAAGGTGTGTCCAGAAGCTGTTTTGCGATGTTGTGCTTAGAACAAAATCTTGCCCTTGGCTACATGGACGCATAATGGAGAAAGACTGCTGTGACAACTGCTGCATAAAAGTAAGGAGGAATGGTATTTTACTACATAAAGCATTAGGCTATTGTACAACTACCAGCCTGCTAGCTCTGGGGCACAAATAAGCACTTTGGCCTAGATTATTAGGATTTAGATCATAGGTGGACAATTATTTGGGCTTAGGGAGTTTTGGTGAGCTGTTATGAGCTGGGTTAACACCGGCAGCAGCAGTCAGAAGGAGCTGCCACCATTGCCATTGGGGCTACTGGGAAGTAGAGTCCAACTGCCACACTATCCATCCCCACTGCATGCCAGGGGAGGTGGGACCACCTGCATGTCCCATGGCCCAGGCTGCCCCTCATGCCTGGGCCAGGCAGGGTTGAGAGACCTGCCATGGACCTGACAAAATCTCTTGGCAGGCCAGATCTGACTCATGGCCCTATTTTGCCCACCCTTATTTAGGCACTTACATGCCACTCAGGGTCTGGACTACTCTTCTCCAGTATCTGCACTATGTAATTGCTATTAAAAAGTAGGCAACTGTTGTTTAGTTAGAGGTATAGTTGAATGAGCAAACCTGACACAAGTAATTCTTCCCTGTACTATATGGTTAGTAATGTTATACTTAAAATAATGGTGAGGATTTTACATTTTATGCACATTATATTATGAATAAAGTGAATAGAAAGCATTAGAAATAAACTATGAACTTTTCTTTTTTTTTTACTATCAAATCACACTCCCTCAGCTCTGCTGAAAATATTAGCAAAGAAGGTATACAACAGGCAATTGAGAATATCCTAGTAAATTTGAACATGATGGGATGAAGTCCCAGCATGAAATATAAACATAAACACATTTGGAAGAAACATATTTTTAGAAGTTTAAAAGGAAAAATAAAATGAGAAGTAAAAAAAATAAGCCATAAAAATATAGAATTATAGGTAGTTGGCAACAATCTCAGTTCCAAGAGAAGCCAAAATTAAAATGAAAGTTTTGCCTGAGTTGAGACTGAGGTATGTCCAAAAACAGCAGATACACTTAAATCAGTAAAAGTAATGAGTTCATGGGTTTCCTGACAGTTCATATAGTTATTAGCAGGGATCCTGGTTTTCTCTCATAAAAAATCCCCAATTTTCAGATTTAAAAAGTAAT
>NW_017729032.1:90752376-90761831 GCF_001723915.1 Gavialis gangeticus
CAGATACACTTAAATCAGTAAAAGTAATGAGTTCATGGGTTTCCTGACAGTTCATATAGTTATTAGCAGGGATCCTGGTTTTCTCTCATAAAAAATCCCCAATTTTCAGATTTAAAAAGTAATCAAAAATCCACATTTTTCCATGATTAAAATGAAACATCACTATATATATTGCAATATATTAGTGGTGTTCTATTTTGATCACAGAAAAATGTGGATTTTGAGTTCCTTTTTTAATCTGAAAACTGGGGATTTTTTTTTATCAGAGAAAACCAGGATCCCTGATTATTAGCCAAGTCACCCTGAAGGAGAATTATTTACTTTGAAATTTCCCTTTGAAGTATGGTTATGCTGCCAATATTTTAACAACAATCTTTTACATAAATATTTCCCATCATCTATGATATACACCATACCTCACCAGCACTTGTGCTTGCAAAAGAAGGGTGAAGAATTGGAGAATCTATTAAACTGTTTTTCCTTTAAACAGATTATAAATTGTTTCAGAAGCCAGAGACGGAGTGACTTGATTTAAAGAAAAGTCCTCTCAACCTTCTCTTCCATATGGTGGCAGAATTTTAACAAGATGTCCCCAGGAGCATTTCCAGCCAGTGCATCACCCATCTGACCCATTGAAACCAACAGTTCTAGTTTTTGTACGTCACTCATTTGATGATGTTTATGGAGGCTACCAGAGTCATTCACTTTCTAAATTTTTGCTTTCTTGTATTTGCTGAAATACCATCTAGACTGATTATTTCAACCTATTTTATACCATTTTTTGGAATAAAATGTTTTAGGGCAAAACCTAAGAAGAAGCTTTGACTGATTTTCCCTAAGTTTCAAAATGCCATATATATGCTCAATATTTATCAAATCATATATTAAATACATTCAATGTTATGATTTTTTTTGTTTCCCAACACTTATTCAGATGGAACCAGTGTCTCCTTCCTTGCAGTATCTCCTTCCTTGTAGGTAAGTCTCCAAACCACCAAGTAAGAAGGTGATCTGAAGGAAGAGGAGTACAATCCTCTTATTGACATTAACTAATGAAGAGAAAGAAATGCAAGGTTCATAAACAAAGGAAGAGAAGCCACAAAAAAGCATGAGATTCTGCAGTTTGCTGGTAAGTGAGCTCACCCATTTGGGATGGAGTCCTATATTATGAATCAGTAGAAGAACTAGGGCAGGGTGACTGCTGCATCCACCCTAGGCAGCAAGTTGAAGGCGGGGGTGGAAGGTGGGTGGAATTCTGCCACCAGGGCCCTACAATTTCACTGGAAACAGAACAGCAGACAGAAGTTATTGCTACCCGCAACCCCCACCACCATGTGTCATGGCTACCCCCACACCTGCCACATTGTTACGCCTATGTTCTAAACACAGGATTTTATTTGATTTTTATCAAATGGCGATTTATTGCAACTTGCTCTTTATATAAAGATAATAGTAGGGGAATAGCAGTCCAGGTTCCAGAAAAAATAGGTCCAGTTCATCAATTACTTGAAAAAAGATGAGAATGCAATCAGTACACATACATAGTCTTTTATGAGTTTTTTGAAAAGTGCATGATTTGATTATTGCGCAATGACCATTGGGCCACAGGGAAATAATTTAAAACTTCTTAAAACATTTTATAATCCTACAAGTATGCATTCTTATGGCTCAACAACTAAAGTAAGAGTAGGGAATGCAAAATTCTTAGTGTTCACTAGTGGGGATAAATTTAATTTCTTTTGATATTCTGATAGCCTGGCTGTCATAGGAGAGAGAAAAAATATGGTACAAAAGAGGTTGGATTCTTAAAACATGAAAGATTTGACTTAATACCAATGAAAATAAAAGCAAATATATAGCTATAAGCCCATGAGAAAATATTGGACAGGCAGTTGATATATAGCTTTTGATAGTTCTGGAAGCAGAAAGGAGAAGGAGGAACCCCTGCCTTTCAGGCAAGTATTTTAAAATGCTAAGCAACAGGCACACTCCCTTTTGTACTCTCTCAACATGACTACAGTGCTGATTTACCATGACAGGTGCTGGTGTGCTAAAACACTACTTTGCACATACTACCTCCCAAACTGGAATCTGTATAAGAACTTCACAGTGATTCTGAGGAAAGGATAACAGCTCCTTTCATCCCTTTCTTCCTGACACCAAAAATCTGGCATTCCTTTCTATACAATAAGACACCTTCAACAGGAAGAGTGGAGAGTCTTAACCCTCCCCTAGCCTAGTTTCCAACCTAAGGGCAACTTACTAACTCAAGTTTCCCATTTTCTGGGCAAGCAGTCTTAATGTTAAGCTATAATATAATGGTGGGCGGAAGAAATTGCACCTTCTTCAGTTGTATTTGTACAGGAAATGTGCATTCTCCATTCAGTTCTTTAAAAGAATACTTGTAGGTACCTACACTTAGAAGAGGACTCTAGGATCTGGTTCCTGAGTCCTGAAAGTGCTTGAACTTGGGAGGTCAGGCATACCCTTATGCTGAACCTTTTCTATTAGCTACCTGGAAATGGCTCCCTCCTCATTTTTTGTATTGGACTTTTGAGGTACATCACTTCACCCCAGTAAGGCACAGGGAAGCTAGGTGACTAACTTTGGGTTTTGGACTCTACTTTAGGGTCCAAAACTCAACAGAAACCCTTAAACAAATGGCACAACCCACTCCTTTGTGTGGCTGACTCTATAACTATTAGAATCAGGAAGAGTGCTGAAATTTGCCTCAATGAAGCTGAATCAGACTTTATTATACATATTGTTCTGTCAAAGCTGTATGTTTTGTTCAGGGAGCATTGTACATGGACCTCTGATTTCTCCTCCACTTAATCCTGCACTGTGAAAAACAAATCACTCTGACACTTTGTATTTAAAGGGCACCCACAGAAAGGTTTTAGAATTTCTCACTCTTCTGAATTACTCCATAGCTTGCTTAATCTCCCTTTTTACACCCAAATCATAGGTTCCCGTCCCCAGTATTAACATAAATGATTTAATATGACTTCAAGCTTATCATTTAGAAATCATATTTCTTTCATCATTATGGGATTTAGCAGTGCTTTTTGGAGCTTATCTGCTTTAAAAGAGACTATCCTTTTATTTTAATTCAATTTTAGACTTAGAAATACATGAGATATAAGAACATTCTTCTGTTCTTTCATGTGTGTTGATGAGTCCACAGGATATTACACATTTTTTAGTTTGCATCTTATGTGTGATTTATATTGGAGAAAAAAAATCCTTACAAATAGAACCCTTTAAAAAACAAAAAATATATGATCATTTTTTGGGAAGTTGCTAACTGAAGTCCTCATTTACTGGGAAAGCCATTTTAAAATTCATCTTGATAAGCTAACCTCAAAAGTTTGCATTGACTTTGATCTGAATTTGGCTTGTAAAAATACTCATGCCTGTACTGTATGCCCTATTAGGTTCCACCTTTCAAAATGTCTTCAATGTGCATATATAACACACAGGATGCTGGCTTATCAAAGCATCTCTTTGTACTACTTTGAGCCACTTCAAGATACCTAAGCAAGAAGCTGAGAAGTATGCTGGCAAATAGAATGTATCACAGGTAGTGATGGGCCACTATTTGCCACAGGGCACATCTACATGAGATGTTACGTCACTGTAACAACAAGTTGTGGTGGCATAGCTCATTGCTACACAATGTAGCATCAGCGGCACAAACCATGACGCCAATGCTACTGTGTAGTAGGGTCAGAAATGACCTGTGTGCCATCAGGACTGTGTAGTAATGGTGGTTACTGGTACTTTGGTAAGTACTAAATGATTGTGCAGTACTGCACAGTCAAGCACACATGTAGATGTGCCCACAGAGCCTTAGAGACTCCCCAGAATAGGCCCCAAGACTATTCTGTGCTATGACTGAGCATAAACCCTTGCCTACCTGGTCTGACATTAAAGTAGCAGAATAAAAAAGCAAAAGTGAACTTTTGCAGCTTCTGCAGGTATACAGAGACCTGCTTTGGAACAGCTAATGAAGTTGTACTAGTTTTTCTGATGGACTAATTGGGCATGGCTATAAATCAGTGATTATTCCAGTATGCAAAATTTTAGATGATATGTCATTGATTCAGTAATGTAAAAAACTAGAATCATGTGACTACTACATACAAAAGTCTGGAGAAGCAAAGAGTAAAACCAACGTTTTAAGTTTGTCATTCCCCCCGGGGAATAATTGTGTCAGCTTCTTTGCAGTTATTTATTTTTCCTAGTATAAGTGGTAGTCTATTGCTAGTAGGCCCAGTTCTAATCTAATCTATATTGGAATACTTGTACTAAAAGGCCAGCTATTGAAAGTTGACTCCAATAACTGGAGAAGTCCACTGCAGCATCACACCATCTAGCATGACATCATTTAATATAGCAGTGGTACACAACCTTTTTCCCTTGTGGGCCAGATAGGTAGTGCCTGGTCCAACCACAGATGGTGGTTCCGATCCAATGCCCAGGGCCAGTGAGGCAGCCAACATCTGGCCACATGGAGAGGAGGTGGGGGATTGTCTCACCTGAACCCAGCCCCTCAGGGGGGAAGGAGCTGTAGCCCAGCCCTGTGGGGAAAAATGCGGCATGGCTTGGTCCCATGTGGGGGGAGGAGGTATGGCTTGGCCCCACAGGGGGACAGATGGCAAAGCTTGGTCCCAGGCCAGCTCCTGGAGAAAGGAGGTGTGGCCCCCCAACTTGGTGCCATAGGGGAAAAGGGGTCATGGCCTAGCTATGCAGGGGGAGGGAGGGGGGAAGAAGGCATAGCTTGACTCCACAGAGGGAAGGGGGGACTTCCTGGCTCCCACTGGGAGTGTGGGGCTTAGGCTTTGGAAATTTGGCAGGGGGGAGGGGGACCATATTAAAGACCACCGCTCCCCACCACCAAATTTCTGGACCTGAGCAAGATGCAATGGCTCCGCAGGTCACATTTGGCCCAAGGGCTGGAGGTTAAGCATCCCTGTACTCTAGTATCAGTATAAAATTATTTATTTGCTCTTGTATTTCTTAATAAACATGTCTGGTGTGTCTATCTTATTATTTAAGTACTTCATAATATAGTTTTATGTTGGTATAATACACTGTTGGTATTTTAGGGATATCTATTTTCTCTATTAATCGTTTTAGCTCATAGCACATTTTCTGTCTAACCAACTTCAAATGCATATACGTCTCTGAAAATTCTACTTCTAAGTATGTACATTTTCCACAGGTATCTCCTTTTCCCTGGAATAAGGGGCAAATAATTTTCCCTTTGAGGAAAACATTCAGTCAAATGAGGCAGTTGGCAAATGCCTCATTTATAAAGCAATCATAGATTTTGATGGTGCCATGAAAATAACTTAAAAGAACTGTTGCTATATTTCAAACTGTGGTAAAATTTTCTAAGGTACATTTTTCACCAATGTGGTAAGAGCCAGAATAAAAAAATAAAGTGATACCACTAAATCATTTTTCTTCTACAAACAATCATAATTATTTAGCCTTTACTTAGACAAAACCTTAAAATGATACCAGTAAGGCATTGCCTGAGAAAGAAATAACAACTTCAGGATTTACTCCACGTTTACATGTTTGCAGTGCCACGTCCAGAGTTTTCCACGCTGCAGGGGCACACATGGCTCCATTTTTTTCCATGTTTTTATTTGATGCCTGGATATCCAGGAGTAAAAAAAAGAAATGGGAAAAAGCCCCCCAAGCCTCCCCTCAGTGTCTGGATATACAGGGGGCAAAAAACTCACAAAAACATGGAAAAAAAAACTTGGGCAGCATGCACTGCTAAAAAGCAGTGCTGGGCTGCTTGGAGCCATGCTGTGGATGCCAGCCAAGCTCTGCCCAGCAGGATTGCCATGGCTGCAGCTCTGGGAGGCCCCCAGGTCCCCAGGTAAGGCTGCTGGGGCCAGCACAGTGCTTGCCCTAGCATTCCCTACACCATCCGGGGCAACTTGCCACATGCCAAAGCATGCATGGCACAGGCATTCCCCAGGAACAAGAAGCAGCGGAGTATGGTGTGCCACTGCTACTTGTCCCTGGAAAACCAAGCACCAATGCACATCTGGATGTGCCTTAGATATAAATAAGAAAAATGAATGCTTAAATCAGTCTGTGTATTGTGTCTCAGGATGGGTTGGGGGATGTAAAATACATAGTACATTTTAAAGGTTATATGAATATATATCTGTTAAAAAGGGCAAGGAGAGCTGAGTATTATACAACATTTCAGTGATTAAAGTACAAGACTGGAAATCAGGACCCTGTTTTCACACACGTCTTGTGTGAGTTTGAGTGAGTCCTAAAAGGTTGGAATGTTCAAACCAGTTCAACTTTAAATTTAGGAACAATAACAATAGCTAAGTTTTCAAAGAAATCTAGTGAACTGGATGCCAAGCTCTTTTTAAAAAAAGTCTACTGTGGGAGCTAAGCACATGAAAACCTGACCCTTAATTCCCCTACTCATTGTTTTCTCTTAGGTAAAATGATTGTGTTGACACTTCCTTTTATCCACTCTGTTTCTGTCTTGGATAGTTACTTTCTAAGATGTCTGCATCAAAGATTTTCTCTAGCTATATCTATTATATGCTTTCTAGTGTCCTAATGTAGCTATGGGTTTTACACGCTACAATTAAAAAAAAAGAACACATCAAATAAGTAAAATATTGTGTTTATCAGTAATTGATTGCTGCTGACACTGGAAGATGTGTTTTACTTAGAAGAAACTGGAGTAGCCCAGCAACTTATACTCTGCAAAACTTGGATGAGTATGTCATTGAGAGTTACATACTTTGAATGTCTTCTTCAAATTACCAATTATTAATGTTAGTAGTAAATAACAATTACTAGTATTGACTGATAAAACTCAGTGCTTTGATCCAATTTAGATAAGGCCCCCAAAACATAAATGATGATTTGAAGTATGTCAAAACTTTATTGACTTTTGAAGGTCCACTTTTGGACTTATCCTTTCCATGTCTTACCCAAAGCCCTCCTATTTTTCCCATCTTGTTTGTAAGTACAATCCATCCTGAAGCTGGTTTATCCTGGCTTCATTGTAGTTCTTGTTCCCCCATCTTTTTTCCCCAAAAATATTTTCATCTCTTTAATCATATCATGACAAGATTATGATCATCCTCAGCATTTCTGGGTTATATATTCTAACCTTACACGCCTGAAAACCATTACATCAAAAAAGAAAGAAAAAAACCTAAAATAGTTGTTACCGTTCTAAAAAATTCACATTAAAGAATGTTTACAATTAAGGGCCAAGTCTTGTACTTACTGGAAAGAGCGAAAGGTGGAATTGTGCTTTAGAAGGAAAGGAATTTCAACTGGCTAAGAAGTATCTTGCTGATGGAAGACAGAATGTTAAAGAAAGAAGGAGTTAGTCAAATTAGCAATTGGCTTAGAAAAGGTCAGGTATGCTATGACTATTAAAAAGCATACATTGCAATTCGTAGACCAAATGAGAGCTTCAGTGTTGCACACAATAGTTTCAGAAAGCAGATAGTGTTCCTAGGTAACGGGAATACTGTGGCTATGGCCACTGGCCACATTTTTGCTCTAGGTAGGTATTCTTCCCTACTGCATGCATGGGGGTGCTGGGATGGGAGAGGTGATGCTCCTTCATCTCTATTACTGATTGCAAGGTACCTTAAAAAATTATGGGGTTTTACGTTTACCTCCTTTAAAATCTCATTTATTTACCTGACTTTAATCCCTCATTAAATATAGGACTGGAGCAAAGAGAGAAGCAAGTTTGTTAAGGGGTAAGTTGTTTTAGCTTTTAGGGTGTAAATCAATTCCTGCTTAGCAGCCACTCAAGTGTGAGATTCTAAAATGAATATGGTTTGAACTGACCTGTACACCCACTGACCCACACAAGAGCTCTATGTAGAACATAAGGATTTGCATGCAAAAGTACAAAGAGCAGCAGGCTGGCACTGAATTACTAATGACTCATTATGATTCTGCTAAGTGTAAATGCCATAGAGGTTTTATTATGTACAGAGCTGGCTTTAGGGGTGGGCAGTGTGGGCAACTGCCCAGGACACCGTTGTCGGGGGGGCCACTATACACACACACACACACACGTCTATTCTGCCCTCACTTCCCTGATCCACACACCCACACCCCTTAAGAAGGGTTGTAATCAGACACACAATCAGTTATTTTAGATGTACATATGAATGTAATATTCTGTTGATTTTCTTAGGCCAACCACTGAATCACTATTAATGACTTAGAGATATTATTAACCTGTGACTTCAGGAGGGTATTTAGCAATGAATGTGTCATAATATACAATGATTAATTCCAAACATTTAGGACAGCATGAGATTAATTTTTTGAAAATCACAGCCCAAACAACTATTATTATTGCATTTGATTGCATGGAAAGCCTTTATATTTCTGTCAGAGCTTTGAGGAACTTCATCATAAAATGAATGAGTAGAATGCTAAAGCTTCTGAAATGTGTTTTGTACTAACTGCGTAGCAGCCATGGTCTAGTGTCAGGAATAAGTGTTTTCACTGCCTTCATGGGTCAGGATTTCAAATAGGAAATTTAGAGCCAGAGAGGAGGTATCAGAAAGGAAACCTATATACAGAACAGATCTTTACCCCCTACGTAACTTCCATCTGAAGGATTCAGCAAAGTCTATTGCATTACACTGTTGAGGCCTGAGACACAAAAAAACCCAACAACACCCCCTCCCCTCAAAAAACTACACACACACACTTGCAAACACAGTCTCATGTTTCAGACCTTTAAGAATTGATTATCAGGGATCCTGGTTTTCTCTCATTTAAAAAGTTCCCCAATTTTCGGTTTAAAAAAATAACCCCGAATCCACATTTTTCTGTTATTTAAATGAAACATCACTAATATATACATACAGCAAAAGCTGTGTTAACTGGCATTTTATTAGCCAGAAAACTCTATTAAACAACATCCAAGGGATGCAGCAAAAGCAAAACTGGAAGTACCACTTCCGGGTTTTGCTGCCGCCACGAGCAGAGTTCTTGCCACTTCTTCAGCCCATGGCCCAGGGCAAAGCAGACTGCATGAGGCAAAGCAGCCTGTGCAGGGCCCCCTTCCTGTTCCCCAGCACACTGACACTGGGGAGTGTACCAGACAGTGCACATTTAATTAACTGGAATATTTGATTAACTGCCATCCCCCATTTCCTGGGGATGCCAGATAACAGAGCTTTTACTGTATATAGAAAACCAGGATCCTTGTTGATTATTAACCAAATGGTCTCATTTTATTTTAATGAGTTATTTTTTGGTAATATGCTATAAAGTAGGTTCTAAATAAATTAATCTTCAGTGAACAAGTTAAAGTGTTTTCCTTAAAAAGTTCATAGAATCATAGAAGTAGGGTTGGAAGGGACTTTGTACATCTTCAAGTCCGACCTCCTGCCTGGGCAGGAGAAAAACTG
>NW_017729032.1:90766831-90776425 GCF_001723915.1 Gavialis gangeticus
ATCCTGTTTTTGTTAGCCCACCCCTGCAACCTATCCAGGTCTTGCTGCAGTCTTTCCCTCCCTACTAGTGTGCTCACCTCACCCCAAATTTTGGTAACATCAGCAAATTTAAACAGATTGCTTTTCACCCCATCGTCCAAATCGCTGACAAAGAAATTGAACAGCGCCGGCCCGAGGACCAAGCCCTGGGGAACTCCGCTGCCCACTTCCCCGCAGGTCAAATATGACCCGTCCACCACCACCCTCTGAGTATGACCCTTGAGCCAATCCGCAATCCATCTGACTGTGTAGGCATCAATGCCACAGTCACCTAGTTTTTTAATGAGTATGGGGTAGGAGACAGTGTCAAAGGCCCTGCTGAAGTCCAGAAAGACTACATCCTCGGCGACACCTGCATCTACTGCTTTTGTGACCTGATCATAAAAGGCAATCAGGTTGGTCTGACATGACCTGCCCATAATGAAACCATGCTGGTTGCCCTTAAGCATCATTCCTGAAGCCGGTCCATCACAGATGTGCTCCTTGATGATCTTCTCAAAGAATTTCCCTAGGATTGAGGTAAGACTGACGGGCCTATAGTTGCCTGGGTCCTCCCTCCTCCCTTTTGTAAAGATGGGGACCACGTTGGCTATCTTCCAATCATCTGGCACCTGGCCTGAGCACCATGAGTGCTCATAAAACCATGCCAAGGGCCCTGCAATAACCCCTGCTAGCTCTGTCGACACCCTGGGGTGGAGAGCATCTGGACCTGCTGATTTGAACACATCCAGCCCCTCCAGAAGCTCTCTAACCCAGTCCTCCGCAACCTGAGGTCTGGAGGCGTTCCCCTCGAGTCCATCTTGCATCACGGTGGGGGAGTCCCGGTCCCTGCACAAGAAAATGGAGGTGAAGAATTGGTTAAAGAGGTCTGCTTTCTCCTCTGGCGCAACTACCAGATTGCCCAGAGGATCTTGCAGGGGCCCTACATTACCCAGTGCCTTCTTCATCCTCCCTATATATTTGAAAAAGGACTTTTTATTATCTTTGATCTTAGACGCTAGTCCTAGCTCTATGTCTGCCTTAGCTTTCCTGAGATCTCCCCTACAGGCCCGAGCAGAGGAGGTATACTCCTCTTTGGAGATAGCACTCCCCTTCCACCAGGTGTACACCGCCTTTTTGGTAGTCATGCATTCCAAGACACCCTTGGTGAGCCAGCAGGGCTTTTGGGCAATCTTGCCCTCCTTGCTTCTTGATGGGATCGTCACCCCTTGGGCCCTGAGTATCGTCTCCTTAAGGAACGACCACTCATCTTGGGCACTGAGTTCCCCTGCCCTCAAGAACCCCAGCGCCTCTCCCACTAATCTCCTCAACTCATTGAAGTTGGCCCTCTTGAAGTCTAGGGATACTGCCTTGCTGCATGCCCTTGACACCCTGTGCTGGATGGTGAATTCATAAGATTGATAACAGAAAGGAAAAATAGGACTTTAATATTTTCAATGTGCATGCTCCACTCCACAGACAGAAAAGAAAATGGAAAACTCAATATATAGAGCTTCAGCCCACACCTTTAACTTTCTAGATTATATAACACAGAATGGGCTTTCCACAAAGATATTTTCTCTGGCTCTCAAGCAGCATTTATATCTAGGGGTCTCCCAAACTTGAGCAGGTGGCCAGCTGATTTTGTGGGTAGATCCCAGGGCTGGCCACCATTTTCACAGGCTGAGCATGGTGGGGAGTCTACCATGCCTCTGACTGGCTGAGGGGCCTGGGAGTCCCACATCTTCCCACAAATTGCCTGATTGCTTGAAGCAGCTTAATTACCCTGATTAAGTCCAGGGAAGTCATTTTTAAGCATGGATTCATGGATTTCTGTGGTTTAATCAGGGTAATTAAGCCATGATTTAAGGCCATCCCAAAGTGGGAAGACTGGAAACAGCTGCACAGAGATCTTGAGCCAGCTGCAGCAGGCAGTTGGAAGGCAGCAAGCAGCTACACCAGGGTCTGTGGAGCCCCAGCCCAACTTGTTGCTGGCAGCAGGTGCAGTACAGCCCCAGCCCATTTCCCACCTTCCACCCCAGGGTGCATGTGCACCTGCCAGCAGCAAGGAGCCAGGCTGGGACTCTGCAAACCCCAGTGAATCTGCTTGCAGCCTCTCCACATCTGGTCTGGGCTCTATAGCCAACATCAGGGGCCTGCCCAAACCTGGCCTAACTGTGGTAGGCACCCAGGAAGCAGCAAGTGGGTTCCGCAGACCCCCAACCCAGCTCCTTGCTGGCAGCAGGTGCATCCACGCAACAACCTGGTGCAGCTGCTTGAAGACTCCCTGTCTCCTGGTCCAAGTGGGCCTGCACCATTCCCACCCTCTCTGCGCCTCTGCCTTCCTTCTCCTCCTTCTGCCTCATGTTATAAGACTGCAGAGTTTTCTGCCCTTTTCTCTGCTTGCTGGTAAGTTTCTTTTTTTCCCCCCAGTGTGCCTGTTATGGTTCAATAAGCCCACCAAAATCACAGAGCCCATCATTTTTCTTGAAGTCTGCCTGATTTAGCATTTTCCACAAAATGCTTATAGTTTTATATATACAAGCATTTGTGAAAGGGGCTTGTACAGAAAGATGATTAGAAGACACTACCTGTTTATCCCAGGACCTCAAACAGTGTATTTTCAGTTTGCTGTACATGTAGTATTGAACCTGGGTATGTCTGTAAACTGCATCTGACTGGAGAGCCTGGTTGCAATGTGGCGGGGCTACTCATGGTGGGGGTAGCCTCTATAAAATACCACAGTGTTGCAACCTCCAGGTTATGGTGAATATAGGGTGCCTCAAAACGCTAGCCCCCACTACCTTGTGGGTACTCCTTGCCTGGAGAAAAGCTAAGAGAAATCACCTTGACTGAAACACATCCTCACTAAGGCATTAGGCAGTCAGTAGCAGTTCTTATCTGTTGCTCTATGGAGAAACTACAACCACTGAGGCACTGAATATCTGTACTTAGTCTGACCTTTGGATTCTGCCTCAGTGGTCTGAAAAGGGGATGGTAGGTCTTGGGCATACTCTTGGCTAGGTGTATACATCAAGGCTAAGGACAAACATTCAAAAAGCCCAAGCCTGAATTGATTCAATCTTTGCAGGTTAGACTAACCTGCAGAGACTGAACCAATTTGCAAGTAGCAGACATTAACTTTTGATTTAGGAAATGCAAGCACGTGCCTGCAGTGGCTTAGTCTAGAAGTCAGGAGGCGCTAGAGTGAACCCTCTCTCCCCTTCTACAGAGCTGAGCCTAAGGCCAAATAGTATTCTGGGATGCTGGTGGACTCTGATTTAACTTAAACCAGGAAGGGTTCTGGTACAGAAGTTCCATAATCCAGTTTAATCCAAATCAGTTAAGTCTGATACTACATTCAACCAGGTTTATCTTAAATCAGTTTTGGCCATTTTGAAATTGATTTATGTGCACTGAACTTATGTTCTGCTACAGGTTTAAACTGGTTTCTGATCACTTAAATCAGTTTACGTGTAACTTCTGTTGGTAGCCCAAAGTTCTTGGCATGATGGTCGCAGGACTCCATATAAGCAGATTTATCAGGCACCTGAGTAGACTTCTTATGCATTCACAAGATTCAAAGGATTGATGGTTGACTACTGCATGTCTTAAAGATGGTGCAAGTACTTAGGCCTCTAGTTAAGGATATCTTACACTTTCCATTAAAATAAAAAGCAAGCAGGAAAGTTTTCAGTTCCTTAAAACTATGTCAAACTATGCCAAACTTCAATTATTTGGGTGAAACTATAAAACTTCACTTTGTCTTCTTTTACTTCCCTCTTCCCTCAAAAAAACAAACAAAACAGTAATGAATATTCAACTAATGGGAACGCACTGAATATAACCAAGCATACAAAAAATCAATACTTATCAATACTTACATTAACTCCTGGTCAAAAAACAGTGATTTTTTGTATACTCAAAAATGTATTTTCAGTAAAAGTATAGGGAAAAAAAATGAAAAAAAATCTTTTTGGTAATAAATCATTATTTCTAATGTAATTGCTTAAGTGGGATGTAGAAACTACACTAAATTGAATTTACTATAAATCCAGTATGATTCAAATATTTTTAGCCAAATTGATCCAGAGTTATTTTACAGATTATGGAGACACAAACTCACAGATTTATGGACAATGTGTCTTGGTTAAAAATGTAAGTGGAAGATAAAATATAAAATTCCTAGGATAAATTTACAAAGATAAGGTACAAACTAGGGTGGAAGATGACAATACTTAAATATGCAATGCAAGGGAGAGAAAAGTTTCCAAATTTAAGAGATACAAAATGATGAGACTATATTAAAATACCTATTCTAATTGAGGAAGGATGCCATAGTTTTAAATTACTGGACTGGCATTCAAGAAGTCTAGGTTTAATGCCCTACCATTTAGGTGCCACTACCATTCTTGAAACTACCATTCTACTACTTTATATTCCTAGACAGTTACATTTCTAGTAGTGGCAACATGTAAAGCATCTAAGCACTTACACCTCCTCACAGTGAATGAGCTGAAGTCTTGGGGGCCTTGAAATAGGCTTCTCAAATGACAGCAAGTCACCTTACCTGACAAGAGGGCCTAAATATTATAGGCGCGACTTAGTTTGTCTAACTTTGATGCAGCCTTCAAAAGAGACTGGCAGGAGATGAAAATTCATGTGCAAAGAAGTATGTCTGAGAATCCATGTGCAAAGAGGTATTTCATGGCCAGAAATAGGCATTTATATGTTCAGATCATCCAAAGAATTGAGGCCTCATTTTTTTCCTCTTAGCTGATAAATGTGCCTCCTAGGTCAACTGGTTTCAACTAGTGTCTTCTTTAGGTTGGGTAGGCAGTATCTGGGATAGTTTAGGGACACTGAAGCCGACATCTACTGCATGGGGTTAGACTTGATCACCTTCAACGTTCCCTCCAACCCTATGATTCTGTGAACATTTCCTTTGCATATCATGAGAAACCTGGGGGTAAAGAGTTTACTAGGCACCAGGTCACCAAGAAGTTAGGTATTGTAATGATCACACTGTTGCAATACCTTTGAGAATCTGCCCTCAAATGTACCATGTGATGCATAGCATATGAATCCCAAATCTCAGCTGGCACCTTGAGAAGTGACTGAAATACAAATTGCAATGTTGTATTGCTACATTCCTGTCAAAATAACAGGACAAAAAATAGAGCTAGATGCCAACAGGGAATAGTATCACACTCCTCATGGTTCTTTTATTCTGAAAAAAGAAAAAAGAAAGAAAAAGAAATAGTCAAAAGAAAGGTCATTTTTCTGAACTTGGAAAGGAGTAAGAAGGTGATTTGAAAAGAAACCTAAAATAGCTCAACTTTTAAAAGTGAAGATTAAAAGATTTCTCACTTTTCTTTACCTATCTTAGATCAATAACAGTTTGTGATATTTGATATAAACAACAGCAGCAGGTGGAACTATGAGGTTCACTAAAGCACATCTTTGAGGATGGAGGGATCGATAAAGGGCAGAGGTTTTTTTCTTCAGTTCTGGAAGACAGTTCCAGTGTGATTGTGCTGGTTCCTGTGGTGCACTGAAGTCATTACATTTGACACTTATCTCAGGGTACCTCTGTGATGTTCTGTAATTTTAAAGTAAATTGGCAGAGCTTGTTAACAGCTGTGTATTTTCTTTTTACTTTTGCTGCACAATATTACTAATGTCCCATTAAGGAAAAGCATAATTAAAAGTCACATCTTTTAAATGTGAAATACATGGAGGAATGCAAAATTAAGAATTTCCTATATATAGTTCAGATGCCAGGAATAATTTTTAAAGGACAGTTTTTAAAGCCATATAACAGGGAACAGCAGGCTTTCTTTTGTGGTTGCATCGTACAATTATATGGGATAATAAAACTCTCTTTAATCCATGAGCCTCTCATAATGAAATTGTTTCACTGAATGTGTATTGTCATCTTCTTTTTCTTATATTGTCTCAATCAGAAAATGATTTGTTCTGCTATGAAATTGAATTACACAAGTAAATTCACTGTGAAAGTTTAGTCTTTTGAAGCACCAATACTCCAAATATTAAATACTTAACAGGAAATTAATAAATAGCTACTGCTGTCTGGGAGCACAGTTGATTGTAAATTACTGAAAAGATTAAAAAACACTGATTAAGAAACAGTCAAGTTGATTGTTTCAAAACTGGATGAGTGTCAAAAGATTCAAATTTCTGAAAAAGCAGCCAGTAAATAGGAAGTCTTGGGAGTTAAGAAAAAATGCATTAATAAAGACAAGGGACAGGTAAAGACAGGTTTTAGTTATGTTGGTCTCCAGGCAAAAAATATGCAGAACTTTTGGCAGAGGTGATATGTTTATTAGACCAACTGAATAGTAGCAATTTTTTTGGGGGGTGGATAAAGACAACGGGTTTCTGCTCCCCAACTGATATTCCTAAGTGGAATTTCAGGAGGCAGGTCTGACTGAATAGCAACTTTTTCCAATGTGGTGAGTCTAATTCTTCCTTTTCCATCAGTTCCCTGTACACCACTGACTGAAAGTCTCCTTTATGGACTAGCAACAGCAAAAAAGTTCAAGTAGTTAACTCCCAACATTTTAAATATTACTTTGGATTTGAGAAGTCCCTAGGAGTTAAAAGAGAAACATACAAACTATGGCTGTGAGAAGCTTCAGGTGCTCATTCAATTCAGATGAGATTTGGCCCAATTTGGCGGCCAAATCTCTGAATCCGAATTGAATCAGCAGACCAATAAAAAGGTCCAAATCAATTTGAAGCTCTCTGAATCAATTCATAAAAGATTCAGAAAGCTTTGGAGATTCGGGCAGTCCCCGCTTGCCACAGCAGGGAGCTGGACCCGAAATCCGTGCTGGTAAGTAGGGGCTGGGGGAGGGGATACTGGAGAAGGGAGAAGGAACCCCACCATGCCACATCACCTGCCTGCTCCCCCAGCCCCCCCTGAGTACGCTCTGACTCCTGCCCATTCTTCCACCCCCCGCCACACCCATGGCTGCCCTGCCTGGACCAACTCCCAGCTCTTAAAAAATAAAAAAAGCTCCCACTCACTGACTGCTGCCAGGCAGAGGGGCAATCCTTGCTGCACCCCAGAGCCCCGTGCTGCATGGGGGGCTCTGTCATGAGCCCCCACCTCTGCCCACTGTCCCACCCCTGCACCCCATGGCTGCCTTGCCCAGCCCCAGCTCCCTGTTCTTTAAAAAAAATAAAAATTTCCCCATTCACCAGCTGCCGCAGTGGCCATCAGGACCTCTGGGTGCTTGTGGCAGAGCCCCTGATGCAGCACAGGGCAGTGGGGCAGTGGGAAACATCCCCCACTTGGCAGGAACTGGTGAGTTCAGGGCTTTTTTTTTAAAAGCTAACACTGAGGCTAAGAAGGGCAGCCATGGGGCGGGTTGGGAGAGTGGGTGGGGGTCAGGGGGCTTGTGGCAGAGATCCCAAGAAGCATCGAGTAACGGGGGAAGCGGGGATCGCCCCCCCACCTGGCAGCAGCTGGTGAGTGGGGACTTTTTTTTTTTATAAGATCCAAGAGCTGGTGCCAAGCAGGGGATGGGGGCTTGTGACAGAACCCCCCCATGCAGCGTGGGCCAGTAGGGGGCAGTGACAATCACCCATTGGCTTGGCAGGAGCCAGTTGGTTCCGGGCTTTATTTTTTTTTTAAAGAGCGGGGAGCTTGGGCCAGGTGGGGCAGCCATTGATGGGACTAGGAGAGTGGGTGGGGGTGGGGCCTGTCTGATCAGGAGATTCAGCCCATTCAGCAGCGGCCAAATCTCTGAATCTGATTCAGCTGAATTGGTCCAGGACAGTGATTCAAATCACCAAATCAAATCACTGTCTCCCAAATTGGCTGAATCCAAAGCGAATACTAGCCACTTCGCACAGGCCTAATGCAAACCCTTTTCTATTTTTTTTACACTTGATGGGCTCTGCCTCATACAGTTAGGGTTAGATCTAGAAACACTCCCACCCCATTCTTTATCCCCCACTCCATGTCTCTTGCTACAGTCCTCAAGGTCATCAGATGCTTCCACTATGAAAATATAGCTCTCCACTGTGTGAATAATGCTTTCTGACAGTGTGTCATTAGCAAACATTATGATCAAAGAACCTGGTTTTCTCTGCATATAATATAATATAATATAATATAATATAATATAATATAAGATAATATAATAGTGCAAGAACTGGAAATTAGGGAAGGAACTGGTTGAAAGGGAGATGATGATTGCGTTTCTGGAGAAACTATCAGATAGAAGAAGGTTACCTACTGAGTTCTATAAGAATCAGTGCAGAAAAATATATTTTTTTTGCCTGCTTTCTTTGAGAAGGAAGAAAAGGGTAATCATAACCAGGGATTCTGGTTTTCTCTGATTCCAAAAAAAATTCCAAATTTTTGGATAAAAAAGGAATCCCAAATCCACATTTTTTCATGATTAAAATGAAACATCACTATATATATTCATTTCCCATGCCCCACCGTGGGACAGGGATTCAGTGTTGGGCTCTTCTCTGTTCACACACCATTACTGAGTATATATATATAGTGATGTTTCATTTTAATCACAAAAAAGGTGGATTTGGGATTCCTTTTTTATCCAAAAATTGGGGATTTTTTTAAAATCAGAGAAAACCATGATCCCTGGCTATGATTACCCTTTTCTTCTTTCTCAAAGTAACCAGTAATTTTTTTTTTTCTGGACTGCTTCTTATAGAACTCAACAGGTAACCTTCCTCTATCTGATAGTTTCTCCAGAAACACAATCTATCATAATCTCCCCTTCAACCAGTTCCTTACTTAATTTCCAATTCTTGCACCATTCTCTCCAAGGCTAAATACAGACAAACAAAAAATCCATTGATTCACTCTGCAGGTTAGTCTGAGCTGTGTAGATTGAACCCATAAGCTAGTGAACAGACATTCACTTTGAATCTGGAAATGCAGCCACATGCCTGCAGTGGCTCAGGCCAGAAACCAGGGGGCACTAGAGCATGCCTCCCTGCTCAGCTGGAGCAGACATCTTGGGCCAATGCTAGCCTGCCCACTCTGCAAAGGGGTTTTGCAGGGGAAGTGCAAAACATCCTGGGATACTGGGCACTGTGAGTTAACTTGAATCAAGAGTGGATTTGGGATAGAAGTTCAATAAACTAATTTAACCTAAGTCAGCTAAGTCTGACAGTACATCCATCTAGGTTCATCTTAAACCAGTTTTGGCCATTTTGAAAGCAGTTTATGTGCACTGAACTTCTGTTGTGTTACAGATTGGAACCAGTTTCCAATCATTTATACCAGTTTGTTTGTAATTTCTGTCCCTAGCTCAATTGAACTAATAATTTTCAAAGCCAAACATATTGAAGTTAAACTTTCATAGTTTCACAGTTTCATAGTTTCTAGGGTCGGAAGGGACCTGAGCAGATCATCTAGTCCGGCCGCCTGCCATGGCAGGAAGAGCACTGAGGTCAAATGACCCCAGTAAGGTGGTCATCCAACCTCCTCTTAAAACCCCCCAGGGTGGGAGCCTGCACCACCTCACATGGAAGCTGGTTCCAGACCCTAGCCGCCCTGACCGTGAAGTA
>NW_017729032.1:90776603-90817431 GCF_001723915.1 Gavialis gangeticus
GCAACCTTTCCTCATAGGACCTACCCTGCTGTCCCTTGATCATACGAGTGGCCCTCCTCTGGACCCTCTCAATGCTGTCCACATCTCTCTTGAAGTGCGGAGCCCAGAACTGGACGCAGTACTCCAGCTGCGGCCTGACCAGTGCTGCATAGAGGGGGAGGATCACCTCCTTGGACCTGCTTGAGATGCATCTGTGGATGCACGACAAGGTGCAGTTGGCCTTCCTAGCCGCCTCCCAAAATTGCCGACTCATGTTCATCTTGGAGTCAATAATGACTCCCAGATCCTTTTCCACCTCCGTGCTGACAAGAGGGAAGTTCCCCAGCCTGTATGTATGGTGCCGATTGTTCCTCCCCAGGTGCATCACCTTACACTTGTCCGTGTTAAACCCCAAGTATTAGATTTACTTCACATCCTATAACTAGAAAATCAGTTATATCGTCAAAGAAAGCAGCAAAGAGAACATGTTTGTCTCTTTCCATTGAATCTATTTATTTTGGCTTTATGTCACAGCTTTTGGCCAAGGAAATGCCTGGGCACCAGACATAGAAGCAGCAATAGGTCTGCTGTACAGTTGGTAAACAACATATTGCAACCTCTGATCTACAGTGTTAAACGAGCTCTTCCAGAACCATTCATGGAGATAAAATCAAGTTTTGACTGAATAAATCAAGAAATGAAGCTGACTAAACAAAAAGTATGCTCCAATAACCAAGGTTTTTATTTTATTTTGTTTTGTGTTTTGTTGACTTTTTTGTTTGTTTGTTGTTTGCTTTTTGCTGTTCTATCATCTTTAGTAATTTTCTTTATTAATTTTAACTATGGCAGATAAATCATTTTCACACAGCAGTATGATATGCAAGCTGAAAATATTCCTTCTAAGTATTTGAAGTGTTTTCTGATACATTATGGTAATACTTCTGGGTTCTATTTTTAAATGAGATTTGATGAAATGTTATCATTTTCTGAACATCTTTTATCTTTCCAGCTGCATTCCTTGTATGGCATGAATTTCAGAGAAACTGCCTGGCATATGGCAAGTGACCTAGTATATACCATCTGAGTGATAGTGAAACAAGGCAGTAGTTACAAAATTATTGCCCGTACCTTAACATAAAAGGTTCAAGTCCATTGAGATGTAATGCGAAGTTACTTATGAATAAACCTGTTGTGAGTTGGAAGAGCTTTCATTCTTTACTTCTGTCATACACTCAAAGGAAAACATAATTTCCTTTCCATTTTACTTTTAAAATGTACATTTCGTCTGTTGAAAATGCCTATCTGAGGATAATAAAGGAAACATCTGATGAATGTATGAATGACTGTTGCTGGAATAATTTTCATCGTTAATTTTCAGCATTTCAGGCCAGAGAGAAGAGATAAACTTCCCACTTAAATGGTTCTTTTTTGATGTGCTTCTTTCTCCATGTCAGTTTGTATGAGCCTCCTAGAGCAATTTAGATGACCTTCAGGGAGAACTATTTCTCACTATTTTGTTTCAAGGCCGGGGCTATGCTTTATTTATTCCCTTATTGTAATGAAATGGGGAAGGAAGGAAGCACAGGTGTTAAGGAGCTACTACAGTTTCTCTACAGTTCAGTGTTAAAGCTAGTTTCTTATTTCCTACTCAGAGTATCCATTTCTCACAATCTTCTGGTAATTTATTATTTTGACCTTTACATATATGCACGCCAATTTTAGAGGCAAAGTTTAGAAGAGGCCACATGTGTAACACAGCTACATAGCAATTATACTTCAGTGGGAAGCAAGTTTCATCTTTACTTGTTCCTTTCCAGAAATTCTATTAAATGGGTTTGCTGAAAAGTGCAGAACATTTGTAAAGGGTCCAATATGTAGATGACATTCTGTCGCCATGGTAGTCAATGGGGATTTTGCTTCAGTAGGGATAATTTTTTTTACCTTTTTTGAGTTTTAACTGATGTCATGGCAACATGTCCTTATGTTTGAAAATTTTATTATTGGTACATTATTACATATGCAAATAACCATACTGATATGCAAATACACATCTTGTTCAGCAGTGCATAAGAAACATATACAATTTATATTCATAGCCATATGCGTGGGTTTTTTCAGGTTTTTGACCTTTATGGAGAGGGTCATTTTAGTAGGTCTTGTCTTTGCTGGTTGGCTGCTTCTACTCATAAAAATTTTAAATGACATTCTTTTAAAGTAATAGTGCAATTAAAGCAGATATGTCCACTTGATCTATTCTAGACAATTTCAATGGCATTGTGCCTTGGTGAACGAAAGCAACATCAATTAAGCTACTATTTTAGGGAGAATTTGACAACATAAAATCAGCTCCTAATGTAATGGATGAGAATTATTATTTGAGGATATAGTATCAAAAATTAAATGAGACTGTATTCATGGGGAATATTTATAATAAGACCTGTCTTTCCTTATTCAATATTATTCCTTTTCAAGAGTAGACACATAGGTTGACAAGATTGTGGAGAAGAGAATAACACTTTTAATTTCTAAGCCCTTAATTATTTCAAGTTCATGATTTGAAAACAGGAGGTGGAGCAGAGAAGATGATAATTACCAAGCATTCTGGCACTGTCAAAAAGAGACATGGTTTACCCAGAGAAGAAAATAATAACAAGACTGTATGTTGCACTTTAAAATTTCCAAAATATGCTTTGGAGCACTGAGGCACTTTTTGATCTCAGTGACATCAGTATATAGGCACTAGCTAATTGAACTTCACAGCTCCTCTGGGAGAGAATTTGATAAGTATTATTATCCCATTTACAGAAGGTAGAAATGAGCCAGAAAGGTGAAGTGACTTGCCTAAGGACACAGTTTATGATTACATAGTCAGCTAATCATCCTCATATACACTACACTGCATTGACCTGGTGGCTAATTAGCATGGTAGCGGCTCAATAAGAACGTAAGGCCTGCCATTTACTGGGTCAAACTATAGGTCTATCTTGCCTAGTATCCTATGTTCCACAGTGGCAGGAGGTGGATGCTAAAAGGGAAAGTGAACAGGGTACGACCATAGTTTTCCCCTGTTGCTCTCCCATTTCCAGCTTCCAGCATTTAAGGTCTAAGAAGTTTTGATTCACGCTCAAAAGCTGATGATGCATTTTTACTTCCAAGAACTTGCCCAATGCATTTTTGCACCTGGCTAAACTGTCAGCTTCCACAACATTTTGTGGTAATGAGCTTCACATTTTAAATAAATGCTGTGGGGGTGGAAAAAACTTTATTTTGTTAATTTCAAACTTACTACCTACTAGATTCAATGTATGACCCCTAGCTCTTGTACTGTACGAGACAGTAAAATTTCCCTTTGCAAATTGGTATTTTGTAAACCCTTATTACATCCTTCTTCAAGTGCTTCTTTTCTAAATCACTCAGCAACAATAATCAGATTGCCAGAAGAGAGGTGCAAACAGAGCTATACTGTTTCCAACATAAGTAGCAGCCTAGCTGCGGACATGCAATGAGCTTGAGGACACTGCTCTGGAGCATGATGAGGTTACCATGTAAACATGAACATGTCAAGTTCATGACAGAAAGAAAATCTGAACTAAGGTTAACCTCACTCCAAAATATGCAAGCTTCCATTTCATGTTGTCTAAAGCCCTATCCACGTTACACTTATAGTGTGACTAACCAGTTAATCACACCTTAAACTGTGACTCAGCTACACATTCAAACAATTAATGGCATGATAAAACAAGCAATAAACTACAAAGTTATTCCACAAACAATATGGAATAAGTTTGTAGCTTGTTTTTCCCACACCATTAATTGAACGTGTACTTGAGTGCTGACCTGTGTCTGGGAGCCCCATCAACTGAAGGGCTCCCAGGCACAGGGTGCACCATTCACCTCCAGTCTCACAGGTAACAAGGCTTGCAGTGGTGGCAATATTCCTATTCCCCACACTATGAGCTTCCTCAAGCTGCAAGGTTCAGAGCACAGAGAATAATGCCATTGCTGCAAGCGTAGGTAATGCATAGGAGGGGCATGGGGGGGCACATGCCCCTCTGAGATTGGCTGCCACCAAAGCCACCGCTGGCTTCTTTCAGTGGTTGCTGCCCCCACTCCCCTCACTGCCGATGCAGCCACTGTCGGCTGTGGGCAGTCCCCACTAGCTGCCTGCTGCTTGTCACCCCCCTGCTTGCTTCCAACATTGCCACAGCCTCCAGTGGTTGGTCTCTGCTCAGCCCTCCCTCACTGCCAATGCCACCGTGGCCACCTGTGGGCGATCTTTGCTCATGGCTCCCACACCCCTGCCACACCCCTGCCGCTCCCACACCCCCTGCCGCAGCCTGTGGGCGGTGGCCATGCCCCCCCAGCCTCAGGGGGTATGCATCATTCATGGCTGCAACCCTCATCAGGTGCAGGGCTCCCAGTGGGGGTAACAGGGAGAACACTGCCCCCACTGCAAACCCCATGAGCTTTAGGGCTCACAGCTGGGGCAGCGGGAATAATAATGAAATGAATGCTGGATCATATTACACCTCTACATGCATGTGCAGAGAGGCCCTAGAATACAGTGATGTTATTCAGGGTTTAAACCAGCAAAACTGGCATCATTTAACTAAGGCCTATACAACCCTACATACACAGGTAGGATTGTATATGTGCACATGCATACATGTCATTATTACTTCTTCTATATTATACAGTTCTGCATGATTTTAAGAGACTTTCCCCATGGAAAAGTTTAAAGTAATACTCTCATGTTCCTGGGAAAGAGAAGGTTTAGCTGAAGAAAAGACCAAAAAGCAGGAATAAAGAACTTAAAATTCCCTGCAAACCTGTCCCATCTCATAATGACAATGCCCCAAAAACAACTTTGGGCTTCCTTCTCCTCTGACTGGACAAAATCCACATGTAAGCACCAGTTACTGGTGTTCTTATTTGTAAAAGTGAACTTACAATTTCTTATTAGATGCCATTTATGAAGAGCTTGAGTTTGTGAATCCAGAAATACAACTGAGTTGCTGCATCTTTCCCCATAAAATAAGGGTGCATAAAGAACTTCTGGCAAAAGAGAGAGATGGAGTCTCCCTGCTAAAAAATGTAGTCAGGAGTTTCTCAGAAGAATAAAGTTCTGCTATTTCATAAGTGTGTGCCTTCATTATTCAAATGGAAACAATTCCTCACTGTTTTAGCCTGACATAGAGGTGGAGAGGAAATTTACCATACAAGGACATAGCGTATCAAGAAAGGAAGTAATTACCAGTTACTGATTTATTTCTGGGAGATAGGATAATTCTCCTATCTTTGTGTTATTCAAGCCCCATTTAGAAACAAATGTAAGTGGGAGGTTATTTTATTTAAGTGTGAGTCAGTACAATTATATTTTGATTCAGGGATACAACCGAATAGTATAACATTACCTGTTTGTACTGCAAGTTTTAAATAAGTCTAAGTCCTTTTTTGGCCTCAAATGTGAAAATAAAAACACAATATAAATTTGATTTAATAATAGCAATTAATGTAACTTCATTATTATTCATTTTGTCCACAGTCAAGAAGCTGTGGAAAAGGACAAGAGACCAGGCAAATTTTCTCTTCTATGAATCTATTTTTTTCATTCTTCTTGGTAAAACTGCTGTACTCTTCCATCTGATAAGCCTATATCCTACAGTGGAAAAAATATGTTGGTCTCTAAATTTATCTCATATTCTTTCCTTTCTAAAACAGAATGTCAGAAGAGGGTTGGTAAATCAAGCTCTTACCTAGAGGATTGTCTCTTCTTCCTTGCCATTCAACTTTTTATCCACCATCCTTTTTCACTAGCTTTAGGAGACTTTCCTACTAAAACAATTCTTTCTAATGTCTTTCCTATCTTAATTCTAGTGGATGTTCTGTTTCCTCCACAGACTTTCCTTTTCCAGCTTCTTGGTTGTGCTGTTCTCACTCCCTTTTTTTTCAAAGCAACTTGAGGGATTTCCTCTATCAATTTCTACAATAATATCATGTTCAAAGTTACATTCCAGAGTTTGTTTTCCATCATGCTTAATCTAGTCATCGCTTTCACCATGATTGATTTCCCTCTATATGTTGTAATGCTATTCTCCTTCAGTATCAGAGATTTTCTATTCAGCTTTTTCTCTTTCTTTTTTTCTTTGCAAACACAAATTCAGTCTCTTTCAGAAGTTTTCTTTCCTCTCTTTCCCCAACACTGCACAATTTTCTTTAGAACACCATTTTCCCTTTTTCTTCCTATTTAATCCTATTCCGAAGTAATCTTATCCATGCTTAATTTTTTATAACTTTAACCCAGCAAATTTGTAAGTGATCAGTTGTATTTCAGTTTTCTTGGGACACCAGCTGAGGGCTGATTTTCAGAGGGCACATGTTTAACAGATACTGAAAATACAGGTCCTATTTCCATCTCTGAAAACTCCAGGTCTGTCACCAAGTGCACAGGCTCCCCCCCCCCGACCACACCCCCACAGCTCAGCAGTCAGACACGGGGGTCCCCAGGTGCCCCCCCATACCCAGGAGGCACCAGTCGCTGAGCTGGGAGGGCAGCATGCTTCCCAGCAGACCCAGAAGTGGACCAGAAGAGCTCCTGTGGGATGTTTCATCCACCCTAACATCTCAGCATTCACAAGCTGCCTGATACCTTCAGGTATGTAGAAAAAAATTTGAAGCTGTGTCTATATCCAAATCAATGAATCTCTCTGAATCAATTCAGAGGGTTCCGATTTGATTCAGACAGATTAAAGGGTGTCCTAATTCAATTCAGATTTGGAGATTTGACCACCAAATCAGGCCAGTTCTTCTCCAAATTGAATCAGGGACCAAAGCTTTGCACAGCCCTATTAATAGCTACTCAAGGCCAGCTGACCCTCACCCTGGTTCTGGGGCTGCTTTTAAGGAACTCCTCCTGCACTTGAACCTTGCTGCACAAACTGCTTGTCTCTAGTTTTAGAGCAGCTCCTGTGCTGGTAATGTCTTTGGCTGCTCAGGGTCCTGACCTTAATTTGGCTTGTTCCTGGATTTTAGCCTTTGATTTCCCTATGGATTTCTTTTTCTGATTCCTTACCTTGATTTGGCTGTTTGTGGACCTCACCCTGTGTCCCTCAAATTTGGAAACTAGGCTTCTGATTCCCAAATCCTGACTCTGACTTAGCATTTGGTTCCTGAATCTTGGTTCTGACCATGACCCCACCATATAATCCCCAGTGTCACTTCTGGCTCTGGCCACTAGGTCAGACAGCCTGGTGGACCACAAAAACATGTGGCAACCAATAGCACAAAGGTAATGAATATCCACTTCCCCATCTCATAACTTTTTATTTCACTTTATCTCTGGGATATCCAACTAACAGTACATGGACTACATGCAGTATATGAGGGTCAAGTATATGGCCCTTAAGCCCCAGAAGCTGCCTCACTCACTGCCACATGGCAGGGATATCTACATGTGCATATTAATACACATGAATAAACTCCAGAGCTTATTGCTTATTGCTCCAGAGTTTATTGCTCCCGGGTGTACCATCTGCATGTGTGTCTGAGATGACAGCTCATTGAGCCAGGTCAGACCAGCTATACATGGCAGGGACTGCGAATCAGCCTGGGGGGGTCAGCCTGCCAGCCCAGAGCTGCTCCCCCTGGCTCAATGTGCTATGGAAGGACTGGTTGTGGCACAACGGTGCTTCACTGTGGGGCTAGCCAGCAGGCATCCCCCACAATGAAGCACCATTGTGCCCCATCCATCCAGGGCAGCATCTACACATGCACTGAAGCAGAGTAAAAAACTTCATTTTCACAAGTATTTTCAAGTAGCCTCCTGCTATGGAGTTAAATAATTTACTTCAGCCTAGTAGGAGAGAAGTTTTAGATGTGTGATGTTTACTGTGCAGCCAAGTAGTCTACTGCTCAGCAAACATCTCCTGTAGATGCACCCAGAAAGTTAGAGCCCAGGGGTCTGCAAGCCTTTTGAATGGCAGGAGGGCCATGTGTCTGCATGGTGGGGGGTAGGCAAACCACAATGTGCTGCCATAGCCTGCACAGTGGGGAAGATCCCACCAGTTGTTCCTGCAGCATGCATTCTGTGTGGAATGTGGCCCAGCATCACATGTGGCTCCCACCCATGACAAAGTAGGACAGCCATGCTTATTTCATCAGAAATCCAGCACTTTAAGAATGCAAAAGCTACACTGAATCCTCCACAATGAATGTTCCACCATAATGAAATATGGCTACCAAAATGCCTCAAATACAAACAATAAAGTGTATAAATTTATTTTAAAAATGTCAAAAAGGTCTTTTTAATAGTGTTCTTGCTCGTTTATTACTAAAACATAAAGTAGAAAAAACCCTGCCTTTTTCCTTGGTCTTTCAGATATTTAAGTATTTACTAAATTGGTTGGATAAATTGTTCTCCAGCTAAGAATATTTTTCCATTATTCACTATGGTGTGTATTTAATATCCTATTATTCGTATTTCAAAGAATGTTTTTTGCTTTGTGGCTAAAGGTCTGAAACTTTGTAAACAAGTGAATTATTAGCAACTAACCATAAATAACATATAATAGCATTCACTCAGCTCTTAATTACCATATAGTTGTATAATCAAGAATGACACAAATATTCAAAAGGAAGAGATACTCAGAATGAGAAAACTTAATTTTGCCCATGAATCACGTTTAGTTTAGCTCTGACTGGCCAGAGGCAGGTTTCCATTTATTTCATTTTCTGGAAATGCTGCCTTCAGACAACAAAGGCCAGATGCTTTAATTTTTTATTACACTAACATTCAGAATACCTAAACAGCAAGTCCCATTGTCAGAGGTCCCCTCTGCATGTTACAGTTACTATGTAATTAACCGGTTAATTGTTCAATTAACTGAGAACAGCTACATGTGCAAAGTATTTTTCAAGCCATAAAAAGGTCCAATGACCTATAAAGTTAGACCTTGAAAACGTGTACTAATTTTATAGCTGGTTGACATCCAGCTTTAATTTCCACATGTAACAGGGTCTGTCTCTGTGGCTGGGAGCCCCATTACCTGAATGGGCTCCCAGATGCCAGGGTGCACCATGCACATCTGGAACTGGGAGTCCTGCAGCTGAGGTGAGTCTCATCCCCGGCAGCTGTGGAGTCTGGGTCACAGTACTATGGGGTACTGCCAGGACCCAGTGTCTGCAGCTGCAGGACAGCCCAACACACCCCCGGGGCTAGGAGATGCCAGTGGAGTACCACCATAGCTGGGAGATCAGTCTGCCCCTGCACTGGCAATAAGATGCAATGGGATCTAATGCACAATCCTACAATCATATCTCCTTTCATGCACGTATAGCATGGCAGATTTCATTGCACCTTTACCTGCACATGTAGAGGGGCCCAGAGAGGCAACTCTAGGAGTTGAGTCTGCAGAAGAGAAATGATACCTACAATATATAGGTTTCCCTTGCTTTATGCTGTACATGAGTTCCTGAAAAATGGCACATAACTCAAATTTACAAAAAGGGAACCCATTTTGCAATTTAACAAACAGGGATACATTCCAAGACCTCACCTGTACTGACCTCCTGACCCATTTTTACCACTTCTACAAGACAATTTTGGTGGTCACCAACAGTAGACAGTACACACAAGCACAGGGTGGTGTGGACGTTACTGTAATGGGGATGGCAACTACAAAACCACGTGTCGCAGACATCGAGCAAGAAGCACAGATCCACACAGAAGACTATGTTTTGGTGTGAGTCACTCCCACAATTCACTACACAAAGCAGCTGACTGTGTGCTTCCATCACGCCGATTGCAGAAGAATGAATTTACCTAGCATATAATGAATTTTTTATATAAAAAGGTGTCATGGAAAAATCTTAAGTTATGGGTGCTGACAACACAGAAGAGTCAAAGCTAGCATGCGCACTTTAGTCCTTGAGTGGAAAATTCCAAGGCTTACCCAGCATGTGCCCCCTGGGTGACCCGAAGGCCTGTCAATCAAGCATGACCTACTTTTCCACCATGCACATGCTCAGTCAGATACAAAGCCTAGTCAGACGCATGCTCAGTTCTCTGACTGCCTGACGTAATCAGACCAGAATATTCTGTGCAGGGAGCATTCTAATTGGCCACTAAATTCTTATAAAAGGTTGGTAAGCCCCTCCCTTGGGGGGAGACCCACTGAACTGAGGACAGAGGCTGGTTCTCAGGGACTGTCCCTCAGTTAGGCTCTGTGGCCTATCGGTCTCCTCTTATAGTGATTTTTCCGATTCGTTCTCATTGATTTTCTGGCTTTCGATTTAACTGGCACCGGCTATGACTACGACTTCGATACTGATTAATGGACTCTCAAACCGAATTTACCTTGATTCCACAGCTTCCGACCTCGGCTTTCATCCTCGACCATCCATCCATCCCATCGTTCCAGCATTGACCTCGGCACCGTTTTCAATTGACTTTGGCATCACTCACAACCCACTTTCATCCACGTTGGACTTTAGTTTTGTTACAGTTCCATTGTTTGTCTGTCCCATACATGAGCCGTTGACCAGTCCTAGGACTATTGAGCCAGGCAGTCGCCCCTAGCCTCTGGGCTAGATAGCAAGGGCTTGGCTCAAAAACCCTGTGGACCAACGGACCCCTTTGTTGTTATACTGTAACTGAAGAACATCTGTGCCTAAGCCATCAAAGCATAAGTTAAATAAACCACTTTGGTTGTAACCATCAGCCTGTGTGCCACTCAGACTCAACTGCTGCTAATCCTACCTGTTCGTATACCCTCGGCCCACTGTGACCAGTTCTCCATAACCACAAAAGGGTCATTGCATAAGACTAAATATGCACATACAGAACACACATAAAGCAAGGGAAACCTATAGAGCAGATGAGGAGACTGACATCATATCCAAAACAACACTTTGAAAATATCCTTACAAATCTCATCAAATTGTCTTGTACACATGGGGATCTCAACTCTGTGTACTCAGGTCCTTAAACATCAATACTGAACTTATTGCTTAAAGTAAAATGGAGAGAAAATATTTTGATTTGTTATCTATCATCAGTATAACATACAGAAAAGACTGTACATTCACCTTAAATAACATGCTATATTATGGTATATGATTTTACAACCATATTATTAATCTAATTGAAAAATATAGGAGGGGTTAACAATATAAGATTACCCTACTCACTTGCCATTTAATGCTGCGACTCCAACAGTGCTTCTGGCAGTTGACATACTTGCCACAAATGTCCACTGTTGACTTTGTGGGTCCCACCTCTCAACTGTATTCAGATAGCTCCAACCATCATGGCCCCCCACTGCATAAATGGGTCCTTCAAGTACTGTTACACCTAAAATGGAAAAAAAAAAAGGGACAGAAGACAAGAATGTTTTCCTCCTGCCACTGTAATTTGTAATTAATATTTTTTCATAACAAACCTAAAAATATATACATTCATATGCAGAAATGACAATTTGAAAACTGTTTCAAGCTTCAGATAATAAAGAATTAAAGAATATGAATATAATTAATGCCCATTACTATAGCATTATAGAGAATGCATCTTTTCAAACAAACCTGATTCCATTCATTTGAGGTGATTAAAATCCAGCTGATAACAGGACCTGAATAGATGCAATATACTTAGACTGTTGTAAAATGTTTGACATGACATTCTGATTAAAAATTAGCTCTCTAAAAAGTAAATAATCACACAGTAGCTACGTTAAAAATTGGCCAGCTGGCCGTATCTCAAATAAAGTATTCATCCAAAAGAAATGATCTTCAAATGGCTTTATTTCTAGTGCAGTTATACAGAACTGGAATTAAGCCTGATGGTATTAAACACCTTTATCAACGATCTGGAAAAATACATAAATTCACTGCTGATAAAATTTGTGGTACTAAGTTTATTGGATTGGTAATAATGATGAGAGCAAGGAGACCATATAGAGTGATTTGGATCACTTAGGAAGCTCCTAGATCAAACAAAATGCATTTTAACACAGACTAAAAGGTACACAACTTGAAACAAGGAATAAAGTTTGTACCTAAGAATGGGGAAACAATATCCTGGGAAGTAGTGCTTCCAAAAAGAGGAGACAAGTGGGTAAATAGGAGCTCCCAATATGTTATGGAATAAAGGGTCCAGTGAGGTTCTTGGATACATAAATAATAGAACACGACAAGGTCATGTTAAAACTCTTGGTGGGTGCATCTACACCAGAATCTACGTCGCCATAGCAATGAGCTACTGTGCCATAACTTATTGCTACAGTGTAGTAGCAGCTAAAAATAACTGTGTAGTGATGGGACTGTGCTGGTTACTGCACAATCATGTAGTACTTGCTTAAGCGAGTACTACAAGTACTTGCTTATAGTACAAGTACTTGCTTATAGTCCACTGCATGTGTAGACGTTCCCTGTATATCACTTGTTAGGCCATTACTGGAAAACTATCTTCAGTTCACATTTCTTAGGAGTTGGGGAAAAGAAATGAGGAAGCAGACAAAAAAGCCACAAAAAATATGGAAGGTCTGGAGGTGATTCCTTGATAAGGCTGTATTCATTTTAACTTATCAAAAGGAAGATTGAAAGAGGACTTGAGCACAGTGTACTGTGATCCCCTTAACTGGGGGACAATACTTAATACTCTTTAACCTAATGGACAACAAAAGCATAAGAAAAATCAAAGATGGAGAGCTCAAGCCAAACAAATTTGACCTGGAAACATGGCAGGATTTTTTAACCATGAGACTGCTTAATCTTAGGAACAAATACCCAGATAAGTGATAAGTTTTCCAGCTCTTCATGTCTGTAGATAAGAATTATTGGAATTGCCATATTAAAAAGGTTTGTGGGCCATTTCATTCAGTATCCTAAGAGGTGGCCAGCTGGATGCTTTGGAGGAAGGTGCACAACACCTCACAATTGGCAGATGTAGAGTAATCTTCCCCCATAAAGTTATTATCCTGCTCTCTAAAAGGTATAGATTTCCCTAAGCCCTAAAACATAATGCCTAGCCTTTCCAAAATCTTTTTCTTAGCATTTACTATAACACTGCTGGTGTGTTTATTTTCCCTGATACCCAAATACATACACAAAATGCCTCTTTGGATTGCCCTAAATTCTTTACCTTAATATAAGCCTCTGGTAGTGAGTTCCACAACGTAATTATGAATTGTGTGGGCAAAAAAAAAATAATCAGTTTGAAATCTATTTTTAAATTTCATTGACTGGCTTCCTTTCTGGTGTCTTATGAAGCAAGAAGATTAATTCACATTTTTCCTTCTCTTGATTATGCACTATTTTATTTACCTTTATAATGTCCCTTCTTTGTGTCCTTTCTCAGATAAACCATTCTAATCATTTCATATTATTTTCTTCCTATCTTTTGACCAGTGTTGTTGATTTTCTCTGAGCTTCCTTAAATTCTAAAATATCCATATGGGATATTAGTATTCACAGTATTATAAATGAGGTAATTCAGCTGATATAATCACATTTTTCATAATCATTTAGTATTTTTCACATAGCCTAACACTTCTTTGTCTTTTTACCACAGCTCTGTACTAAGTAGAGGTTCTCATGTATGGCATCACATTATTTTAATCAGTGCAATTAATTTAGAACCCTGAGAGACATTTAAGTTATTCATTTTCCCCCCTCTGTGTCCATTACTTCGCATTCATCAGCACAGAACATTGTGATGTCCTTTCCCCCAGCTTGGTTACAAACCTCTAAGCTAGGTACAGACTTTCAAAAAGCCTGAGGTGGAATTCATCTAAGTAATACAGTTTTCTGTACATGGCATAGTTTAGATTGGTAGTGAACAAAACACAAATTCACCCTTCGGGGGTGGCAAATCTTAGACCAGGTTCCACCATTTTTAAAGTAGTTTATGCGTGCCAAACTTCTGTTCTGTTACAGGTATAGACTAGTTTCCGATCACTTATGTTACTAAAAATGTTATCTCTGTACCTGGCCCTAAAGTTCAATATGATCCTTTCTTGGATTCAACTAACCTAAATAACTTTGTTGTCTGTGAATTTTGCCACCATTTCCAGAGATGTATTAGTATTTAATCCTAGGCGGACTCAGGGTTGGTCTAAAATTGCTCCCTGCCCCTCCCCCCTTTCCCTCCACCAGTACAACTCCTGGCAAAAATCTAAATATAGATGCAATTCTACTTGCAAAAAGCCCTTAATTATTTCACTCTAGAGACTTGTATAAGAAATTCAGCAACATGCTCTCTGCTCCTCATAAGTCCTTATCAAAATACATGCTCAAGTTGTGGATCATTGTGTTTTAAAATGATACACAAATAGAACTTTGTAAAATAGAATGTCATCTGATTTCTGCACATTGTAACTTTACTTTGAACTGTTCTGAAAGGTGTTGTATTAAGGTCTTGAGACCAGGAAACCAGCCCATTTATACTAAATAAAACCCAAGATTGCTAAATCTAGATTGCATTTATACCCCTAATTATATTTCTTTTTTTGTATCCAAGTGTTTGAGGTAAATTGGAAGACTGAATAACAATTTCATTTGTGAATACCCTGTTGATATTCATAGATAGAGCTGTTGTGCATATAAATAACTTGATTTCAAAATGAATTTGAGTGAGTTATTAGTTAGTGGTAGGAAGGATGACAGAACTGGATGAATTTAAACTTTTTCCAAGATCTATTTAGGTGGCATTTATTTTGGACGCTGTCAGTAGGAGAAGAAAAGAAAGAGTAAAAAAATATGCAAGATTTGGACTACCTAATATTATCTGAAACCAGAAACAAAACAGCCCTTCAGCAAAAATATGAATCATCATAGTAGTTCTAGCTATTTTTGTATTTTTCCCTAATCCATGAGATATTTTTTAGGGTTTGTCATATTCTTTTTAATCATACTAGATTCAAACTGGAAAGCTGAAACTGCTTTCATTTTCATGGCACACTACTCAATAAATACTTTCTTTGGACTGTAGGAAAAAAAGCATGAATTTTGATTTTATGCTGTTTTTAGAGTCATCAGAGAGATGAAAAACTAATGGTAGCTAAGTGACAAACCAAATACTATTCCAATTTGTGAATGAAGGCAGTTAAATCTGATAAAGAGAATGTTTCACATTTCACTGATTTTTTTTTTGTCTTGCTTATATTATGGTAGCTTTTGGTTCTAGTTTTTCCTATATATTCTATATATTACCTTTAAATATTTTTTTGCAAGTTAAGAAATGGTAGCTTCAATAAAAATCTCTTTTACACAAATAAACAGATAGAAGCAGGACCAGTAACAGTATAATTATTGCAAAAATAAATGTTAGCACCTTCAAAGAACTGCACATTGTAGGCCAGGCTTGAATTAAAATGTAAAGGGAAAAGACCACTAAATGCTAGTTCATGGGCCAGAAGTCTGCATGTCAGGGGTGGTAGCATGTAGTTGATTCCAGTTTAGTACAAAAGCAAAGTGTGTTGGCACTGGATGTATGACCCAGATAACTTGTTGCAGGTGGACGCAAACCCTCAGACCTACCATGACCTCTCCATTTGATAATAGGTGAATTTTATTGATACACAGTGATAACAGTTAAGAATAATGCAAACAATTCTATACTATACCTACCATTCCTAAAGCTGTCATCAAAAGGAAGGTACATCTGGCCAGTACGTGAGCTTCACCCTGATATCATTTTGGTTGCCCTTCTCTGTATCTTTCCTAATTCTACTACAATCTTCTTGAGGTGTGGAGCCCAGAACTGCGCACAGTATTCAAGGTGTGGGTGCACCATGGTTTTGTATAGTGGCATGCTGAGGTTCTGCATTTAGTTTTTAATTTCATTCTTCATGATGCCTAACATTTTATTGACTCTTTTGGTTGCTGCTGCACACTGAGCTGATGTTTTTAGAGAATTATCTACAATGACTCCAAAGTCTCTTTCCTGAGTTGTAACAGCTTGTTCAGAACCTAGCAACATATAGTTGAGGGTATTTTTCCCAGGTGCATTACCTTGCACTTGTCAACACTGAAGTTCATCTACCCTTTTTTTGTCCACAGCTTGGCAAGATCTTTCTGCAACCCCTTTCCATCAGTTTGGGATTTAGCTGCCTAGATTAATTTAGCATCATTTGCACCCCCATTTTTAAGTCATTAATGAAAATGATGAACAAAATAAGGTCCAGCACAGATTCCTAGCAAGTCCTCTCTTTGACCTCCCTCTGTCCTGAAAACTGATCATTTAACCCTATCTTTGCCTCCTATCTTTTTAGCAGCTCTCAGTCCACAAAAGAATCTTCTTTCCAATACTGTGGCAATGTAGGGTTTTTTTAAGCCTTTGGGGATAGAACTTGCCAACTGCTTTTGAAAGTCCAAATATATTATCCCACTTGTCCACATGTTTGTTAACACCCTCAAAAAAACTCAAGCAGATTGCTAAGGCAGTATTTCCCTTTGTAAAAAACATGTTGACACTTCCCCAGCAAGACTGTATTTGTCCATGTGACTGCTGATTTTATTCCGTATTATAGATTCCACCAACTTGCCTGAAATGGAAATGCAGCTTGTTGGTCTGTAGTTCCTGAGATCACATCCAGAGCCTCTTTTTGAAGGTTTGTGTTATGTTGGCAATCTGCCAGTCTTCTGGCACAGAGACCTTCTGTAATGATAGGTTAAATACTTTTGCCAGCATTTTACAGTTTTACCTCTGAGTTTCTTCAGAACTCTCTGGTGAATGCCGTCCAGTCCTGGTGACTTATTAGTATTGAGTTTATCAGTTTGTTCTGAAACTTTCTCTGTCACTTCAGTGTGTTCCAACTTTTCAGACCTTCCTACTAGATCAGATTGATCTGGCATGGGAATCTCCCATGTCTGCTGTGATAAACACTGAGGCAAATAATTCATTTAGTTTCTCTAGTATGGCCTTATCATCCCTGTGTGCAACTTTTACACCTTAGTCAGTTGGACCTTTTACAGTTTGGTCCCATTGATTCTCTAACTGGTTTCCTGCTTCTGCTATATTATAAAATGTTTTATTTTGAACTTCAGTATCTTTTTCTAGATGATCCTCAAGTTCTCTTTTGGCCTACCTTATTTTGCTTCTTCATTTGACTTGCTCTCAGTTTGTGAACTTTCCTATTTTCTTCATTTAACCACACCTTCCATGTTTTGGAGGATCCCTTTTTGCCCTGAATGGCTGCCTTAGCTCTGCTATGAAATTATGCAAGGGTTTTATTGATCTGCTTGGTACCTTTTTTGATTTGTGGTATACACTTTTCCTGAGCCTCTAATATGTTATTTTTAAACAGTTTCCAAGCTGCCTGCAGGCTTGCTTATATTTTTTGATTGTCCCTTTCAACTTCTTTCTAGTTAACTTCTTCATTTTTGTGTAATTTCTTTCGTTAATATTGTAAATTGGCATGATGGACTTTTTTGGCTTACCCCCTCCTGCTAGAATGTGGACTGTAACCATGTCATGGTTGCTATTACACATCACCAACAGATACCTTTTGAACCAGTTCCTATGTGTTACTCAAGCTAAGGTCTAAAATTGTTTCTCCTCTAGCAGGTTCCAAGGTGAGTTGTTTTAGAACATACAGAAATTATATTTCTATGTCTTGCCCTGATGAGGTGTTTACACAATCTATGTGAGAATACTTGAAGTTTCCCATTATTATTGCTTGCTCCACTTTTAGCAGCTTCTTTAAGCTCCCTGAGCATTTCATAATTACCTTCACCTTCCTGATTAGATGGTTGGTAATATAATCCTAGTACTATATTTTTTTTACTAATGTATGGAATTTTACCCACAGGGATTCTATGGTATTTTTCCTTTCCGGTAAGATTTTAATGTTGTTACTAGCTACGCTATTATTAACATAGTGCCATTCCTCCACCTGCACGTCATACTGTTATTCTTGTATAGTTTGTATCCTTTTAGAACAGTATTCTATTGATTATTACCCTTCCAGCTTTACTCAGGATGTGTATCCAAAGACTACTGGCATGGTTCTTTTGCTAACTATTGTGCCACATAGCACCGTGATGAAGTACTCCACACTCCTCCACAACTTCTGAATACCTTCTGAACATAGCTGCATGTAATGTACCTGCAGCACCACACAAAGGAGGCTATATGACTTCCAGTGTATGAGAAGCAACTTGACTTGTTTCATAATGGTGCCATCCAGAGTAGTGAGTTGGTGACACAGACCATCTTAATAAGAGGATGGAGAGAATTTCTAATTGTAGAGGGCTCTTGACTAGCTGACAAAGGAAGAACAAAAGCCAGTAGTTCAAAGCTATGTATCTTGACAATTTCAAGTTAAAAATAAAACTAATGTTTTTAAAACTGAGGGAAATTAACCATTAGAAACGTTTACTAAGGGGTTTTATGGATATTTTGCCCCTCAGAATACTCATATCACTTCTGGATATATGTTAGAAAGATGCGCTCTACTCAACAAGAGGTATGGCCTCTAGGTAGGAATTATTAGGTGAAATTCTATGACCCTGAGGCTGAAGGCCAGAGTAGATGCTCACAGTAGCCCCATCAAGCTAAAAAAAATTGAAGAATCTTTTTGCATTTGCCAAATTGTGGTTCAGTCACACTCCCATTGACTATGACATGCACTCTGTTATGACATATGGGTGCAGCTGGTATTTCCTATGGCTGGAATTTGGCCAAATTTAACAGGTTAATAATGAAAAAAGTTGGTTTAGACAAATGCTATAAACCTCTATAGTGACAGTATAAAATATAAGTGCCTCAAGTATAAAATATAAGTGCCTTTTAGCATCATAACTCTGTGATAATAATTACTAGACTTCCAAAGGGAATTACTTAAATCACAGGTTCCTTTTTACCTCTTAAAAAGAAACCTCAATCCTCTCTTTCTTTTGCATTTTATGAGTATATGTATATTTTGTCATCACCTAGTTCATATTCCTTTTCTATTACTGATTCCTCTTATTCTCTCCACAGTTCATAGTATATGAATTTGGGGATGGTTCCAGAATGTAGTGGGTTGCAACTTTGGGGCTTCTTAAACTAGGCTTTTGCTCCCCCCACATCTCTTAGCAAGCCCCAGTAATAAACAAATAAAACAAGAAAACAACAAAAACTACAAGATGAATATTAGCCTACAATGCGATGCTGCAGTTAGTAAAGCAACCAAAACACTAGCTTGCATCCATAGATGCTTCTCAAGCAAATCCCGGGACGTCATCCTCCTGTTGTACTCAGCCTTGGTGAGGCCGCAGCTGGAGTACTGCTTCCAGTTTTGGGCTCCACAATTCAAAAAGGATGTGGAGAAACTTGTTTATTTGAGTTCTTGGGACTGCAGCTTCTTGAGCCAGGTCAGAGCATCCTCAGCTGGAAGCCCAGGGGGTCAGCCTGCCAGCCCAGTGCTGCTGTGACTTGGCTCAATGTGTTATGGAGGGGCTGGCTGGGACATGAGGATGCTCCAGTGTGGGGCTAGCTGGCACCCTCATGAAGCACCCTTATGCCCCAGCCAGCACCATCAGCATCTACACATGTCTTATGGTACACTAAATAACACTGCTGCAAGATATACTTGCTTTATAAGTACTAACCTGCAGCACAGTTATTTATTTCCCTGTGGTCTAATAGGCCACACATATAGATGCTAAGACTTTACTATTAAGCTAATTATGCAGTTTCACAGTAAGCGTCTCATGTAGATGCACCCACTAACAGGTTAAACATGTAAGACAAACAGTACTTGCAGTTTAGCAGTATCACTTTAGCAGATTACGCTTGTTGAAGAGCAGGCTCATTTTTCTTGAAAAATAGAGACAAGAATTGTACACAGTATTTGAAACAATGATTTACCAGTGCTTTATTCAATTACATTAATACATACTTCTTTCAATGGGAGATAATTTACCTTATACATTCTAAGACCACTTTTGCCTTTTTTGCAAACACATTATATATGTGACTCATATTTATCCTGTGATCAACTAATACACCAGGTTTTTCTCTGGTTCTGTCTATTCCAACTGATCAGATCCAAGTTAATTTCAAATAGGAAAATTATACCATAACTTGCATGAACTTACACTTTGTGTCATTAAATTCCATCCCATTTTGGTTGCTACAGTAATCAATGTCATCCAGTTGTTTCATATACCAATATTCTGTGTTAACAATGGCTGCCATCTCTATGTCATCAGCAAGTTCATTAGCCTGTGCCATTTTTGGTGGAAGTCAGGTTTGTTACTGAAAATATTAAATAAAATCAGACCTAAAACTGAACCTCAAGTATCTCTGTCAATAAAATTGGTCTCCATCTTGATGGTTCTGCTTTCAGGACCATCCCCTTTTCTTTCACTTTTAATTAGTTCCTTTTCAGCCTTATACTTGTTATTCTAATCCTCATTATTCTCCACTTTAGCAAGTTATATTGCACACAGTATTTTATTAATGCTTAACTGAAGTCCACAGGCAAACTAGTTTCTATACCACTCCGAGACCTTTCTTGATTGGAAATTGCTTTGCAGAGTATTTGCTAATAGAGCGGTAATATTCTGGATTATACAGCACTACTCTCTCAGTCTCTTTGAGGCAAAATTAGTAGGTATTATTACTACTAAAGTCAATGTAAAGAATTTTCATAAGGTTGAAGTAGAATCAGCAGATGTAAATTTGTGGAATTTTAGATGCACGTAAGGCAACATAAACATGGGGATGAAACATGATCATACAATCACAAGAATATATGAAAGAATATGAAATATTAATAACAAATACTTGTCCATGTTGATTGTAGCATCTTTACATTCTCTGTCAATGAGAGTGCAGCTTTAAATGTGGAGCTAAAGGTAAATGAATAGTAATTAAATCTACATTTTCAGTTATATTACTTCCAATTTACTCATTGCTGGGTTAAACAACATTATACCCTAATGATTTAATGCCTCATTATTTTGAATTCTCATTGCAGTATAGTTCACTTCAGAAATGTGGCTAGTCTCTGCAAGGATTAACTCAGTTCCTCTGCTTAATGTGAAAGTCCTGAATGCTAAAGTCTTAGAGCTGCATATGCTGTAAGAATATAAGAAGTCCTATACTAGGTTGAGCTAATGGTCCACCTAGCACAGTATTCTGTCTCCAATGGAGGCTACACCTCCTTGGAAGCCGAAATTGGCACCAAGGAAGGGTGATTTGAGACCCTCTGGGTCAAGATACAGGGGAGACATGGCAAAAGGGACCTTACTGTAGAAATATAATACAGCCCTTTGAATCAAGATGAGGAGCTAGATCTGGAATTACCCAGAGAATTGTGAAAGGCTGCAGGAGCAAAGGCTATGGTAGTCATGAGTGACTTTAACTATCTAGACATCTCCTGGGAAGAACACTCAGCCAAATCTGACTGGCTGCATAGATTTCTTACTTGTATCAACGAGCTCGACCTGTCTCAGGAAGTATATGGGCTGACCAGAGGAAATGCATTCCTAGATTTAGCTTTGGCCAAGGGGGATGTCCTGATGAGTGATCTGATGATAGATGGTAACCTAGGCAACAGTGACCATGACATTATCACTTTCACTGTCCACCATAGGACTGGGAAATCTGTCAGTAAGGTACAAATTCTTGACTTTAAAAAAGCTGACTTCAACAAGCTAAGGGCTTTAGTAAGTAATGCCCTATGGGATTATGTACTGCAGGGAAAGAGTGAAGAAGAAGAATGGTCATTCCTCAAGGACACAATCCTCGGTGGACAGAAGTTGTGCATACCTGTATGCAAAAAAAGTGGCACGGGGGCTGAGAGGCCATCTTGGCTCAATAGGGAAGTCACAGATCTTCTGAAAAAGAAAAGAGAGACTTGTCAGTGGTGGAAGCTAGGAATAGGCCCCAAGGAGAACTACATAAGATTGTTCTACACCTGTATGGGGCAGATTAGAAAAGCAAAGGTGGTGACCTAATTCAGGTTAGCAACCGAAATCAAAGACAGTAAGAAGTCCTTCTATAGGTACATATGTAACAGGAGGAAAACCAGTGGAAGTGTGGGACCACTGCTCAATGAGTCTGCACGTCTGATCACTGACACCAAGGAGAAAACTGAACTCCTGAATGAGTACTTTGGATCTGTATTCCACCAGTCTAAAAGTGATAGCCTAAATGCAAATATGACACAGAACAGTCACAGTAGGGATGAATTTATGACCCACTAACAGTCAATGTAGAGCTGGTGAAAGAACAGCTAGAGAGCCTGGATATCTATAAGTCAGCAGGACCAGATGAACTCCATCTGAGAGTGCTGAATAACTAGCTGAAGTCATCATAGGACCACTGGAAAACCTCTTTGAGAATTAATGGCATTAAGGAGAGGTCCCAGATGACTGGAAGAGGGCCAGTGTTGTGCCCATCTTCAAGAAGGGGAGGAGAGAGGATCCAGAGAACTACAGGCCAATCAGCCTGACCTCAATCCTAGGAAAAATCCTCAAAAAATTTTTCAAGGAGCCCATATGTGATAAGCTAGTAGAAGGCAAAATTCTGAATGATAGCCAGCATGGTTTTGCCGTAGGCAGATCATATCTGACTAACCGTATCTCTCTCTATGACCAGGTCACTCACCACCTGGATCAGGGAGATGAGGCTGATGTAATTTACTTGGACTTCAGGAAGGCCTTTGACTAGGTGTCCCATGAGGCTCTCCAGGTAAAACTTGGGCTCAACAATTCAACTGTCAGATGGGTAGGAAACTGGCTGCAGGGTTGGACCCAGAGAGTACTAGTAGCTGGATCTGTGTCAGTCTGGTGGATGGTAGCCAATGGGGTCCCCCAGTGTTTGGCACTTGGACCAACATCTTCATCAGTGATCTGGATGTGGGGGTGAAAAGCACACTGGCAAAGTTCACTGATGACACTAAGCTCTGGGGAAGTGCAGCCATGCATCAGGGTAGGATGACGATCCAGGCAGATCCAGACAGATTAGTTAGATGGGTGGACCAGAACTAGATGCTGTTTAAACTGAGAAATGTACAGTGCTCCATCTGGGGAGAAAAATTCCACAACAAATTTACAGGCTCAGTGGTGCTATGCTAGCTAGCACCACATCCGAAAGGGACCTGGGGGGTCATAATTGACCATAAAATGAATATGAGCCACCAGTGTGATGCTATAGTTAGCAGAGCAAAAGAGTACTTTAGCATGCATCAACCGATGCATCTCAAGGAAAACTAAGGAACTTATTTTCCTACTCTACTCAGCATTGGTGAGGCCACAGTTGGAGTAGTGCATGTAGTTCTGGGCATCACACTTCAGTAAGAATGTGGAAAAGCTTGAGAAAGTCCAGAGAAGAGACACTTGCATGATCAGAGGCCTGAAGGGCAAGCCATATGAGGAAAGGCTGACAGATACAGGGCTGTTCAGCCTAAAAAGAGAAGAATTTGGGACGATTGGGCAGCAGCTTGCAAATATATCAGGGGAGAGCATCAGGGTCTAGGCAAACAACTATTCACCAAAGTGCCCCAGGGGAAACCCAGAAGCAACGGTCATAAACTCTTAAAAGAAGGTTTCAGACTTCATATAAAGAAAAACTTCTTCAAGGTTTGTGTGACCAGACTCTGGAATACCCTCCCAGCATGGGGTGGTGCAGGCACCTACCCTGGACATCTTCAAAAGGAGACTGGACATCCACCTTGCTGGGGTTATTTGACCCCAACAGTCTTTCCTGCCCAGAGTAGGGGGGTTGGACCTGATGATCTCACAAGGTCCCTTTGAGCCCTAAACTTCTGTCAATCTGTGAAAGGTAGAAGAAATGGATGATAGTAGGAGCATTTAACCAGATATTTCTAGAATGATCTAACCCTTGGCAAACTCCCAGGCATCCACCATTTTGGTTTAGAGATGCCAGAGAAGGCCTGCCTTCTTTAATCATTCTGTTTAATAGCTGTTAATAGATTATTATCCATGAATTTATCCAGTCTCTTTTTGAACAGCTATGCTATCTGCCTCCAATAGTTAGATATGTTCATAGTTTCATGATGTTGGGTGGGGCTGCAAGCCTCGCCTAACCCCTGCTTATTCTTAAAAAATCTATTTTACTGGAGTTAAGTCCATTATATTGTATCCTGGACTGCAAATATATATATTAGTGACATTTCATTTTAATCATGGAAAATGTGGATTTAGAGTTACTTTTTTAAATCTGAACATTTATTTTTTTTAAATCAGAGAAAACAAAAGGATCCCGTCTCATGAGTACCTTTATCATTGGCTCCAAATTTCATATCCCTTCACTCCTCACCTCACACATATAAAAGGGCATGATAATGATGAATCTAATCATATTTTTTTTCAAATGAAACCACTTGCCAAATTCAACTTGATAGAGAAATATTTTTGGTTTAGCTGAAAGTACATTTTCTGATGAGTTTTCTTTCTGCCCCCCAAAAAGTCACCATGGTCTATGCAAATACTGAGACCAAAGAATCAAGCTAGTAGCCTCCTCTATTCTTGAAATCTATGATTTTTTATTTCAACCTATTTGGCTTCATAAAGAACTTGCTGCAAAGAACTTTCAGTATTCATTGCTGAATATGAAATATAGATATATACATTTTGTTTAGGAAGGTAGAAGAGCTATTGTAGGTAGAAATGAAATGTGCAACTAGAGTTGATTGCTCAACAAAAAGTGTGCTTATCTAATTTATGCTCTCATTCCCTTAAATAACCAACAATTTGCTTTATGAACCATGTATATAATACACATCTTCAATCACAGAGAAATGGTTTTGCAAATTGACCTGATGGATTTTTGTTTCGTGCACATGTGAAATCTAATCAATGAACTTGGCAGCTGTTACATCTGCCATATAATGACAATAAAAAGGCTTTCATTCTCTCTTCATTACCTAATGAGTTACAATATTTGTTAATAATAATAAACAATAATTTATGTAGTGCTAAAGCTGAAAATGCATGTTACAAGAAGTGTTAAAAAAGACTGGGGGTCAGGGAAGCAGGAAAGAACAACCTCCAAATGAAATCAGGAGATTGACTTCAGTGAAACCACATTGTAAAGACAAAAGCAATAGCAACAGTGTATCCAAATCTAAGGTGGACAAGGACTTTATGATAGGTAAGGTTTGAGAATACTTGGGTTTTCAAACGTGATCTGAAGGAGAATAAGAGAAACTGGCATGCATTAAATTGGTAGACATGTAAAGTAGAATTCTATTATACTTCATACACCTAAACGACACTTACCGTAAGAGGCATTTTGGCACAGTTTGGCAGCTACTCAGCTGCATGCATGTGTATCTGAGTTTAAGTCCTAGAAAAAATGAACAGAGAGGCAAGAGGGTGGTCTCCCATGTTTTAGCCCCAACTGACCCCTCACCCAGGAGGGTTTAAACCTGCAATGCTCTAACCAAACCACAGATTGTCCACTATGTGATCCCTGTTCCAGTGTTCCTTTTGAAATTAAGCTGCTGTACTTTCCATTCAATAGACATTGGATAAAAGGGATGGACAATAGTTGGAGAAGTTTCTGCTCTACTGAGAGCAAAGGTTGAAGTTAGAATCAAGGGCCTGCTTTCTTCCAGATCAGTGTCCATTTCACTGATCAGTGTACATTTCACTGAGTCAGGTACCCCTTGGTTTGTTTTCTTCTGCCTTGGACATACAACTCCCTTCTTTGGCTGCCCAGGGAGCCAAGTTCAAAAGGAATGCTGGAGAAAGGCCTCACTAATTTCTAACCTGTGTGTTGGTGGTTAGAACACTACATCAGGAGGTTGGAGAGATGCAAGATCACACTCCCCCTTTCTGAGGGGAGCCAAAAACTCAGGTATTCTTGCTTTCTGGGTGAATGCCTGTAACAGGAAGCTAAGAATCCTGTTTCTTTAAGAAGAAAAGGGCAGCAGGATAAACATTCAATCTGGTGACAGCCGCTGAGCAAGATAAGCAGCTTAGAGATGACTACTCAGGAGCAAGTGGCTTTGCAACAGACAAATGGCAAAGCCCAGAGAAGTAGTCAAGGGGAGAGTGCACAGCTGGAAGATGAGAGGCAACAGCAGAGAGATGGGCTGCCTATTGAGTGGAGGATATACTCCTGACGCTGACTGGGAAGACACCTGACTTGAAGGGGCTAAGTACAGACAGTTAAAAAACCTGAGGCTGAAAAGATTCAATATTGATAATTAGTCTAAACTGTTTAGATTGAACCGATAAGAAAGTGAACAGATATTTACTTTTGCTTCCAGAAATGCAGCCATATGCCTGCAGTGGCCCATGCCAGAAGCTAGGGGGTGCTAGAACACACCTCCCTGTTCCACGGGAACAAACAGCTTAGGCCAAGGCCAAGGCTAGCCCACCCACCCTACAAGGGGGGTTTGTAGGGGAGATGCAAAGCACCCTGGGATGCTGGGGAACTGAGTTAATGTGAATCTAGAGAGGGTCTGGGACAGAAGTTCAAGAAACTGATTTAATCTAAATCAGTTAAGTCTGACACTACATCCATCCAGGTTTATCTTAAACTAGTTTCAACTATTTTGAAAGCAGTTGATGTGTCCTGAAATTCTGTTGTGTTATAGAGTTGAACCAGTTTTCAATCACTTATACCAGCTTGTGTGTAATTTCTGTCCCTAGCCAGGTACAGTAGTAACAAGCTAGTGCACAGTAAGCTTCACTAGGCAACCATGCTGGGTCACTACTGTGCAGTAACACTGACTATTGAGCAGTCATTTAGTGTATAGCCCAGGTGTACATGGGTTTGTATTTCCCTCTCCAATTGAGGGAATTATTGGCAGGGCAGTGTGCTGTGGATGGACACAACAGCCCAGTGGCTGCCTCCGTCCCCTACAGAGTCAGATCCAGTCAATGAATTATTTAACTATATACAGATTTATAATCACAACAAAACCATTAAAGGGAAAGGACATATTATATATAATCCATGTACAAGTTTACAAAACAACAAACCCTATAATATATATATATATTTACACACACACACACACACACACACACACACACACAACCCCCACACCCAGTTTGGGAGGGGCGGGGCTTCCCTGTGGGGACCCTCTCTCCAGGGTAACTTACTACTACTCCACAGTCCTAGAGGGTTGCCTCTCGTTCTCCAGGTCAAGCTTCATCCCTGCTGGGTTTTTCTGCCACCTGACTTTGCTGCCATCGTCCTGGCTTAGGGGACAGGGACTGCTGTGTGTAGTGGATGCTTCACCTTGTGCTAGGGGTTGGATGCCTGGAGAGCCTTGTGCAGCACCACGGCTTGGGCCGTTCCCAGACCCTCTGGGCTGCATTGTCTGCACTGAGCAGCTGCTCCGTGCCAACAGCTATAGACCTGAGCCACCTCAAGCAGCTCCCAGGGTCTCTCACCCTCTGTGCAGCACCTCCTACACCAAGCTCCCAGCCTTGTTCTGGGGGTTGAGAACCTGAGCCACCCTAGGAGCTCCAAAGGTCCTGCTCTGTGCACTGGCCTGTGCACTGTGTCTCTGGCCACACACCAGAGGTTGCAGACCCAAGCCACCTCATGCAGCTCCCAGGGTCTGGACACCGTGCACCATGCTGCACACCGAGAACCTAACAGCTGGAGCTGTCCACACTCCCCACTGTTAGAAGTCTTCAAGGGCTCTTCCTGGGCTACTACTTTGCCCTGACGAGCAGCTCTCCTCAGCTCTTCTAAACCCCGTCTCTCTTCTCAGTCCTCAACACATCTGCCCTTGTGCTGGGCATGCAGCTCCTTTTATATGCTCCAGGGCTCTGCCCCTAACGTCTTCCAGACCTGACAGTTTGCAGTCTTCAATCAGGTCTGGGGGAGCTCTTCTCCCTCTCCCCTCACAAAAGGGGTGTGATGTTATTTCTCTTGCTGTCTCCTGATCGGTGGATGGGCTCCACCAGTCAAAACAGCAGGATCTCAAGCCTGGGATTCAACCCAAGCTCTGAAAGGTAAGCCTGCTACAAGTGCAAGTCTTAAATCAGGGATTTTCAACCTTTTTTTAATAAGTGTACCCCCTGGGGAGGTAAGCGGCCAGACGTGGAGCAGGGATGTGGCGAGTGGTGGAGTAGTGGCAGTGCACTGTAGCATGCAACATATCTCACCCCACCCAGCCCTGGTCCTGTGAGACAGCAGTGTGGGGTGGTGGCACTCCATCCCCACTTACCTCCTGGGACCTTTCAAAGTACCCCCAGGGGTACACACCCCTGGTTGACAACCCCTGTCCTAAATGACTGTGCAGTTGGTGGCTCATGTAGACATGCCAGTGAAAGAATTATTAACATTTCAGATATATATATATAATAGGCTCTATATCAACATAAAATAAACCCTCAAAATAACTTATAGGTTATTTGGAGGTTTTTTGTATGTTTTTATGGAATGTATAGGTGAAATAGAGAATGTATTATCCTAGGATAAGCAGAGCACTGCGGTTTTAATCAAAGTCTTTTCCCTGTGTCATGCTCCTTTCTGAGGATTGAAATTAGTTATGATAATTCTGCACCTCCTGGTGAATCATACTAAGAGGCCTGCTAATGGTTTGTACTCCTTTTTGTCACAATAACACAAAGATAGCTGAACAGAATAGAACCTGCTCCAAATATGACTATACTTCCTTCATATTTTGGGCTTTCAGATAACAAAGGTTAGACACTTCTACATTCAGTTTTGAAGTTCCCAAGATAGTAGAACCACTTCCTTCTCCTGGCCTCTTTTCCATGGGAGTGCACTTTCTATCATCCATTTGAAATTCATTTTCTACTGTAATAAATTGTACTGGGACTATAGAAGAGACACAAATTTAAACTTCAGAAGAAAATTATGTTAAAAATGACAAAAGGACCAGTAAATGCTTCTAAAATGATGTTTGGACTCTCAGTTAATTCCATCCTTTTATTTTCACCCTTCTTTATTCTCTCTCTCTCTCATCTGTGCTTTGAAGAGGAATAAAAAACTCCTTTTCTGTGCTCTTTTGGACAATGAAGTTGCATGGAAGTGGTATAATAAGAAAGAAGCCACCAGCCAATCAAAAAGTGGTTCTGAATATTCAAGGTCTACTTTTCATTTCAGTCAAAGAAATAGTGAGAGACCAGTACCATTCTTTTACTTTTGCATGCTCAGCTTCTCATACTTAATGGGACATTATATTTTGTTTTTGCATAAATATACGTATGACTAGAATACAGAAATTTTACAAAGTGTGATAAGTGTCAACTAATTTTAACTGAGCCTTTATCATTAGAAACAGATATTTAGAAACAGCTGCCAGGGTAAATTTATAACTGTAGTACACAATAATTCAGAAGTAGAAATTCTAGCATTAATGATGATATTCATTTAAGAAAATGTGTTAGTTCATTGTATCATCAACTGACTGCTGATGCAAAAGTACTTTTAATAAGGAATATGGTTACTTGAGCATGGCCTTTAAGCCAGCTGAGCTACAATATATGAATATGGATAAGGTGTTAGGCAATTACCTTCAGAAAACTACAGATCAATTCTAAATTGAGACAAAAAAGGCCCAGTCTTTCAGCAATGAACTGGAAGATCATTGCTCTCTGACCCCACTCCTTTGCCATGCCTTTCAATAACAAAATCAAAGACAGATGAAAACATGCACTGTCACACGAGTGGGTTCTCTTTTCCTCCTTTCCTTTTCCTTCCTGTAGTTAAATATATCTTCTTCCTTCATGTAGTCTGTCTTTTCCATTCTAACTAAAAGCCCAAATGTGTAAGGTGCTAAGTACCTCATGACCAGGGATCCTGCTTTTCTCCCCAATTTTTGCATTTAAAAAAGTAACCCAAAATCCACATACACTAACACACACACACACACACACACAGCTCACTGATATATATAAGTAACCTCATAACCTTATATAAAGTAACCTTATATATATATATAAGTAACACACCCACATACATATGTATAAGGTTACTTATATAGATATAAATATATCTATAAATACATATATATCTATATCTATCTATAGATATATGTCTATATATCTCTATATAGATATATATGTATATAAGTATATATTGATATCTATATACATATATATCTATCTCTATCTCTATATATGTTTGTCTGTGTGTGTGTATACACACATGTGGTGTTTCATTTTAGTCATGGGAAAATGTGGATTTTGGGTTCTTTTTTTTAAACTGAAAATTGGATATTTTTTTTTAATCAGAGGAAACCAGGATCCCTGCTAATTGACAAGTGCTGTGTGCCATCCTCTACTACTGTAGTCTACCTTTTGGACCTAGTTTTTAAACGCTTATGTAGGGACCACTCATAAGGTTAAATTTACACATTTATATATTTATGTCTTTATCCCTAATGGGTGAAGCTTGTCTTGTATTTTTATCTGTAAAGAGCCATACATACATAATATGACTGATATAAAAAATTTACTTAATACACAGTTCTTTTGGCTTGTTCCTAGAGTTTAGATGGCAGAACTTCTAAGGCATTTTGTATCAGAGAAAGGAGTATTCGAAGAGCCATGATGATTAGAAGCAAATACAAGAAATTTCCAAATTTATTAAACCTTGAAGGATAACTTCTACAAATGAAGAAGGATCTTCTGAGGTGGCCAGAAAACAAAATAATTTTTGAAAGAAAATTGACAGTAAGAATTTATGCCCTTCTTATGAACAGGGATCCTGGTTTTCTCTGATAAAAAGCCCCCAATTTTTGGTTTTAAAAAAGTAACCCCAAATCCACATTTTCCCATGATTAAAATGAAACACCAGTAATACATAGATGTATATCTACTCATTATACTAATAGATAGATATATGTCAATATATAGTGGTGTTTCATTTTAATCATGGAAAAATGAGGATTTTGAATTATGTTTTTTAAACTGAGAATTGGGGGGTTTTTTTATCTGAGAAAACCAGGATCCCTGCTTATGAACTTTACAGTTAATTTGTCTTAATAGACACAATTCAGTTTATTTTAAAATAAACTATAGCAAAATGTTTGAGCTCTGTCTGATTAGTTCACTAAAGAACTCATACTCCTCGAAGGACAAAGGAGCTAAACTCTATACAAGCTATTCTTAGTAAATACATCCATTTCTGATTAGTTTCTTGGGATTAAAATATTTCAACTTTCTGTCATCCAGGTGTTAAATACACTTGTTAAAAGATCACTTTCACACTGTTTCATACCACAAAAATATACTACTAGTTTCTGTGGTAGTTCAAGTACCTCAATACACCCATGTTAATATTATTGGTCAAAGTGTCTTTGAAGCATATAATGCAGGAAAGGGTAATATAATGCATTAATCTCCAAGATGCATTTGGAAAATAATTCCTGTGCAGCTGACACATGAGATCCTATAACATTGTAGACTGTCATCTATCTGGTAAATCTGTACTCCAAGAAGGATTTTTCACACCTTCTCTTGCTACCACTGTGCTTCAACAATTTGATGAGATTAAGTTAAACCCAGACCAGAAATATCAATGCTCTCTTGCAGAACTAGCACCACTCTTGATCAACAACAGAATTTTGGCAGTGAGTTTAAAAGACTCTATCTTATAAGTGGAACAGGACAAAACCGCATCTGAGAAATATAAGATATATTAACATGAAATATATGGTTCCTTTTGCATTTAAAGAGCTGATGCTCTGCTGCAGTATGCTGAGAAAGGCATATGTCTGTATGCCTTCATCAGAGGAGATATGATAGAACTACATTAAAAATGAAGGACAAAATTAAGTCTTTGATAAATCTTTCTCAAAATTATTTGAGCCAGCTCTTGCTATTTCATCAGAAAAAATAATGAACTGGCTTTTAGGGACTCATTCACTCACTTGATTAAGTCGTTGGTAGACTACTATGATTCTGAGGATTCAGAACTCTTTGGCTTTGTTAGCTTCCATTCTTTTGAGGCCAGAAACCAAACATTAAGGTCTCCTTTACAATTGATGAAGGAATGTTTTATATGGAAGAGAAAACATATTCTTAGCAGTGAATTGAATAGAGAATGCATGGAGATGATGAACCAGTGATATAGGATAAAACAAGAAGGATGTTTCAAATGGCAGGAGCCACAGGGGAAAAAGTTCTTGTAACTGTGAGACTGTGGGAAACAGAGAAGAGAGGTAGGAAAAAGATCCATGCCGCAAGTCAAAACAATCTCTGACATTCTTCGATCATTTTTCCTTGTTAATAACTAGTTTATGAAATTACGAAGGAAGCCTAAGCAATGTGATTCTGTCTCATCTTACCTTCAAGAGGCAGGCAGCAGCCTTCTGCATGTCCTGGATGAAGTAGAACTGGGAGACAGGGATCTAAGGAAATACTTGCAAGATCAAAGGCAAGAGGAATGTGACAGTGAAGGTTTTTAGTGGCAATATATATTCATTGGCCCTGGGCAATGTTGTTAATGTTGGCAGATTTATAGACTCAGAAGCAAGTTTAGGATTAGGAACGAGGCACAGGACGCACATACTTAAGACACAATTCTGAGTGGAAGATATGGATAGCAGAGTGTAAGCAGGATTTGGGAATGTTTTTTCCTAATATTCAACAATAGCTTATACAAACATCCACATATTTTCAAATAGCTCTAGATATTTCTGTATATTGTATGTAACTTGTTCCTTATGCTAAGCATTAAAATCTTAGTGCCAATGAACTATTATTGCCAGAAGTCTCTTCATTAAATTCAGTAAGATACCTCTGTGTATCCGTGCGAGGTACTAAGCGTTCCTAGTGATTTTGATCTAATGGGCATACCTCTAAAATGTAGAGCTACTTACTTTCAGTAGAAACTATCTCTTACTTTATACCTACTATTATTGTGATAGACACTAGAGCAGGAGTGTTCATCCTGTTATCCACAGACCCCTGGGGGTCCACAGACTATGTCTAAGGGGGTCCACTAAAGATAACTATGAGCAATCAAAAGTATGTGAATACCCACACTTACAATTCAAAGCGGTCCACAACTCCATTTGAAATTGTTTAGGAGTCCGCAAATGAAAAAGGTTGAATACTTTTTATTGTACTAGAATATTAATACTGGTATTCTGTCCTTTGGTAAAGATAGTACCCAGCTAACAAAACCAGATTCTAGAATCCTTGAGAAACTGCTCTTTTTAGCAGTTTTCCTTGGGTATATCAAAACAACAGTAAGTCAAGCTTCTTGGAGTAGGTGTGATATCTTTTATTAGACCAACTGAGTAGCTGGAAAAAAGTTCTTAGCAAGCTTTTGGGTGCAGTCACTTGCAAAGAACTATTTTTCCAACTATTTGGTCTAATAAAAGATATCACATCTACTCAAAGAAGCATGTCCTTAGACCAACACAGCTACTACCAAACACGCAAAACAACAGTAAAAAGTTTTTAACTGAATGATCCAAAATCTGGCTTCCAGTGTTACCAAAACCTAAAGCAGCTGAGTTCATTCCCTTGTAAGAGATGACAAAGGGAAATTGTACCCAAAGGACTGTGATGAAAGGAGAATGAAAATGATACTCAATTTTAAAGCTCATGATCTTTGAGCAAGTGCATTAGTACAGATTTCATGTGCATTTGTAGATTGCTAAAATGGACATTAGTTATTTGATTCACAACCTTCCACGACACACAAGAGGTAGTACACATTTTCAGATCAGTGGATTAAGGAATATAGGATCTGATGAATAATACAATAAACCCTTTTATTGCATTATTTAAAAAAAATTGTACATTTAAAAAAAAAGTCTGAATTATTGAGTTTAATCTTGTCGAAAATAAAAACTAAGAAATTAATATCATAAGTGCAAAGAACAGAGTGCGAGCAGAATCTTAATTTTACCCTTAAATGTGATCAAAACTCAATACATTCTCATCAGTCAAGCAAAGTATTAATCTTTTTTTTTCTTCTAAAATAAATGGCTTTTCTAGAGGAAAATTGTTAATAAAAAAAAAATCATCTTAATCTAAATCCATTCCATATCAGCATGTGGCTGTTTTGGGGGAAAAAAATCATCAGAAAGATTTCAAAAACAAATAGATTCTTGAGCTGGAGGAATCTTTGAAATGAATATAACAATGGGAAATCAGGTGGGGATAAAAAAGTAATGAATTGAAACGAATGGTGAGACATGGAAGCTTCCTCTCTGACTTTATTTACTAGAAAGAATTTTATTCATATCTGGGAATGAAAGCTGCTCACTCCACTACTCAGGGGTTTTCAAAAGGCAAACTATTGAATTTTTCAAATAAATAAGACCAAAAAAAAGGAATGCTGTCCAACATGAGATCACCTTACTTTCTCTGATTACCACAATTACCTTTACAAAACCATTCATGTAAAGAATGATGAGAAATTCTAGTATGTCTAATTAGCTGCTGAGATCTGTATGCTTTGAATTATTCATACTGGGAAACTGGAATGGGATTTTTAAAGTATTTTTGTAAAGATGTCAAAAAGTAATGAATCACCACCTTTCATATTTCTCACTTGCTTTTCCTACACATATCTTTCTGATAGACTGAAGCCATATACAATCTTGTGAACTTTTATAAAGCTTAAGTTTCTAATAAATACAAGGAAATATTGTTTTTATATTATTTCTTCTATAGAGACCAGTGTGTGTCAAAAAACAAATAAAGAAAGATCTATAATGTTAGCTTTACTATGGCATGCTGCAATTCCATCACTCAGAGACAGAGAATCTTAAGTAGGAAAAGATACCATAAGGCTTGGGGTACAGTAACTATTTAAACTGTCACCAGTTTAGGCTGCCCAAGTTTCACATCCACAACTGCATTTTTACACTTTCCAAAAATTTTATTTTCAGTTCTATATATCAAACAATGTTTTGGCTTTATACTGAATCTGATTAGCATTGCTGTCCCTCAAGACCTCATGCTTTTCTCATGTATATCTCAAATCTGATCACTGCCATCCTATTGCTACAGTTTTATTTTGCTTTAAGGTGCCTATGTGCTACTCATATGTCAAAATGTAGGTGCCCAATAGGCATTTTTGCCACTTTTGGCAATTTTAAATCCTATTTTCCCCTGAACTTTTCCTGTTCCCCTGACAAGGCTGGCTGCTAGGGTGGAAAAAAAGGATCTAATATCTTTAGCAGTTGTTCCTACCACTAGCACAGGCTGCAGTTTAATACCTCATGGGCCACATGTGTGACTGCAGGCTGCCACTTGGACAACCCTGAAGTAGTGCATGGAAATGCCCAGTGTATTCTCATGGGCTAGTAGCTTCTGTGCAGTTAGCTAATATAGGACCAATTTATAGCACTACAAATCTGCATGTCATCTCTTTATTTCAGTCCAGTTTTGTAAAAGAGACACTAAATCCTCATACCTGCCACAATATTATCCTGGGATCTATGCTCCGATATTATCATTATGACAAGTAACTTTTTAGTGGATCAGGACATGAGCTCCTACTTAAGGGTATAAATAACAATGAAAAAAAAATGATTCAGAGAAACATTTCCCTCAATAGTTTTCTTGAGGATAAAAAAACCAACCTGAAACAAAAATTGAGTATTCATGCAACTTAATAATTCAGAGAAGATATAGTAAAAGAATCAGCTCTTTTGTCAGCAAACAGAAGAGGTTAGAATGATATATTTCCCCTGTGAGTTAAACAAAAAATATAGCATTTTAACTAGTATTTTTTTTGCTTCTAAGGGTGTTTTATATGTTAATTTAAATATGTGTTAAGGGCCCTTAAAGAAGGAGTGTCCACAGATTAGGGCAACAAAACACATAGTAAGGGTTCTCTGAGTGGCTTAGAAATAATCCCCTTCCACAGAGGATTCTTTGTAACTGTTTTTGGGCAGCTTATGTTGCAGTCACGTGTGACTGCTTCACAGGCCCAAAACCAGTTGGGGGTGTTCTTGCAGCATCCCAGAGCAGCTGGGGCAGTGCCTCCTGCCCCCAGGACTCCGGCCTTGTCCCTTGGGGCTCCTCTTCCCTCCCCCTCCCAAGGTTCATCTCCTGCCCCTTGGGCCTCCTCCCTCACCCCCTGTACTCCCTGGCTCACCTGTGGCCGCCAGCGCTGTCCCAGGGGACCAAGCAAATAGGAGAAACCTGCCTGATGTTGCCATCATCTGGGTAACACTTAGCCTGGAGAGCAGCAGCAGCCTGGCAGTGGTAACTGCAGCAGGAGTGCTGGTGGGACAGGTGGGTTCCCCTTCCCCGATTGCTTTTTTGGGAAAGCACCAGCAGCCACAACTGATCTGGAGGACAGGGCAGGCAGGAGTGAGCCATGAGGTCTGGGAGCAGCAGAGAGAGAGCTCCAAGGGGCAGGGAGGGTATCTGCAGGGGTGATGATGGAAGAGCAAACAGCAGCAGGCCCAATATGGGCAGCTAGAGGTAGTTGAGCCCAATCAAGGCAGGCAGGGCTGATGGGCACAATGATACCCTGCTAGCCCCTGGCAGCCTGCAGTGTGGGCCACCTACCCTATCCCTTAGCATACCTAATGCTCATCCCAGAGGTGGTCGCAATGTCCCCTGGTAGCCACTCAGCCCTTCCTAATCTGGACCCCTTTGGGCACTCTCCACTTCACTCACCTACCATGCCTAGATGTTATTAACTTTTAAGGAAATGGAGTTTACTCCAGAGCTTCACAATCCCATTCTCATGCCTACAAGTGTCAATTGTCATTGCCTTAAGGGCTAAATACGTGGGCTCCATCCTGCCAGTATGCACTCCTATGCTAACACATGCCCTTCCTAGGCTACAGGCTTGCAGCCCCAGTCGTCCCCACTCCTGGTCTATGGGCTTCTTGGCCCCCTCGGTCTCCAGCTGTGACCCACAGTCTCCCTTGGCCTGTCTCCTCTCAAAGTAACAGGTGCACAAACCATCCTGTCACATTTAGAGCAGGTGAGCTATGCTGGCACAGAGCCAATTTGGTTCCCAGCCACCCCCTTGCTCACTGCTCTCTCAGGCAGGGGCAAATAAAAGCTGGGTCATGGGCCTGATCAGGCCCACAGTGGACTCCATTTCCCAGCAGCCCCTGCCCACATCACTGCAGCTGCTTTCCATAGAGACCCCAGCAAGGGGCCAGGGTTTCCATGGACACTGGCCCCAGCAGCATTGGAAGGGCATGCAGCTGGGCAGGGAGCTACTCCAGGGCTAGTATCTTGCAGTGGTGACAGTGTGGTCTGGAGCTGGGACAGAGCTGTGATCCATTGCCTGCACTGTCCCAGCTCCAGACCATGTCATCCAGACCACTGTATGATTCCAGTGTTGGCTGCAGAGCAGCTCCCCACCCAGCTGTGTGCCCTACTAGTGCTGCTGGGGCTGCTGTCTATGGAAACTCTGGCACCACGCTGTCATGGCACTGTTGCTGCTGAGTTCTCCATGGAAACTGGCCACAGCGATGTGGACAGGGGCTGCTGGATAATGGAGTCTGGCCACTGGCTGGATATGCCATTTTGCCCAACCCCGCTTTAAGGGAAGGTCAGAGCAGTGTACGTTACAGGGGGTATTAATCCTTAATGTGTGACTGCTCAAAGCATGTGCTAACTTTAACACCAATTAAAATTAGAATATTCTAATTGTAAGGTGTAACTATAAGGGTCTTGTTATACACCACTTTTAGGCATCTCTTGGAGCTCTTAACCCTTGAATTGTCCACACATTAACACCTGAAACTAGTTTTAAGCAGCTAAAAGTTACACCACTCCAGGACAGATTTATCTTTAGTCTGTGTTACCCAGCTGGTGATCCATTAATGTGTGGCCATTACCCAAAGATAAGCATCTCAAGTTGCAGTCCTCCAGCATCCCAGGATGTAGTGTCTCCTCCCCTATCCTCCTGTTCCTTGTGGACAAACTTTCTTCCCTCTGGACTTTACTGTCCAGGAGGCAGTTCTAGAGTCAAGCCAAATCCTCCTCCCAGTGCCCGGTGGTGTGACCTTCCCATCCCCAGGAGTGCAAACCCCATGCAAACAGCCTACAGAGCACATGCCAGCTAGCCAGGTCGCAGGGCCCAAACTGGTCCAGGAGTGGGGTCTGGGAGGGTGGGTGATAGGGGGCTAGATTGGGTCCTCATGAGCTGGGGCTTCCTTCCAAGGCAGGGGCAGTAACTCCCTGAAAACTGCCTTCTCAACACTCCTACCTTCTAGCATCCCAGGAAGCATGATCAGCATTCCCCACACCTCAATCTCAGATCCCAATTAATTAAAACTTGACACCTTCACTTTATTTCTTTTTAAATTTTATTTTTTTTATCTTTTGTTTCATTCTTCAGTGGCTGACTTCCTTCATTTCACCCCCCACCCCCCCTCTCATTTCCTTCCCACCTCCCATTTCACTACTCACCCCATCCCTTTAACTCTGGCTCCCAGTTTTAAGCTCCTTTCCCCCCACAACCCCTCTCTCACAGACCCCCACCTACAGCAGGGATAGAAGCCTGTAGCAGCAACTCACAGGTGTAGCTCCTAGTCAGGTCCCTGCTTAATAACCCTCTGGTAGCAAGTCACAGCCATGCAGGTGGGGGACAGTCAGAGGTTTTTAGTTTTAAGGTGCGACTGCTCCAAACTTAAGCTAGCACTACTACTGGTCAACATTTGAGTAGCTCAAGGTGCAACATGTAACAAGGGCCTAAGAATACAGAAAAACTCAACACTGAAGAAGAATGTGATGCCTCCAGTAAATTCCAGATCCCCCCCCTTGCAAAAATATAGGGAAAGTCTCAAAAATACAAACTTTCTGCCTTTGCAGATGCTCCTCCCTTCCACACCTGCTCAGATTAATCCCTAGAAGTCTTAACCTTTGTAGGAGATCTGTGGTCATCTTAAATTAAGAGGAGGAAGACTAAGGCAAATAAAGTTGCCAGTGATGAGCTTATTCTGATAATGCAGTTGTAAAAATTTATTTAATAAATTAGTGAAAGATAGTTCTTATATGCATGATTTCCTTAGTGTATATGCCAACTGCTTATTAACATAAACTGTCACATGTGATATGATTTCCCATCCCTTGGGACCACCCCAGCCTGTCATCCATCTCACCACTCATCTTTATAACTTGTTCTCTAGCCATATATTAATTCATTAACATGGCTGCTATATCATCTCTTAGCTTTGGAGAAGACATCCCTGTCTGCATCCCATCCCCTTTTTTTTCTGCAGGAGTTTACCAATCTGGTACTAGAACTAAGTAGGATGAAGTTGTTGACTTTAATTCTGGTGTTAATATTCTGCATCACTTTATTTGGTATGTTGAAAAGGAGAGCTCCTTTCTTATGTGATTAAAGTACCATTTTTAATTTATTTAACTGTTTTTTTTTTTGTTTGCAGAGGAGGCAGGGTTAACATGCATGCATCTTCCCTTTAGATTTGTTATTAGAGATATGGTTGAAATTTTCTCCATCTGTAGTTCCACATGCAATTGTACACAGGTTAAGGAAGCTACCCAGAAAACAAACAGAACTAGACAAAGCTAATCTGTATTCTCTACATTTTTTTAGGTGGGGAGGGATGGGATTGATTTTCTGTTTTGTTTTACAGTCTCAATTTATGCAGTCCCCATTCCCAAAGTGAGCATCTCATGGGTTTAGGTGTCCATCGAGGTTCTCATCCAGACCCATGGCCAATTTCTGTATTTTCTAATATACGAGTAAAGGATATTAGTAATGTCTTGTGAATACCCATATGTATTTATTAATAATAAATTAAATATAGCATGTTCTCTCTTTTAATAAATAAGATTGTTTTCAAGATTCTTTGTTTCATGCCCATTTCAATTTCTTGATGGCCTACAGTAATTAATTTATTATTAAAACTGACTATAATACTTAGTCTGACTGGATTTATACTAAATTTTACCTAAGATTTAAAACTGGATTCACAGATGACAAATTAATGGCTAGCTCAAAATTTTTGTTTTTCAACTTGTCTGATATCTCTAGACTTAATAAAAAAAAAAAAATACTTGTAGCATTTCCAAACTATATTTTAAATTTTGTTCTGAGTTTCACTGTATGGAATTTTGGATATTACCTCTTGAAAATCTCTTTTCTTCTGATTTTTCAAAATGTAGATAAAATAGACAAAATAAAATGTTTTTACTGTTATTTTTAACTTCTTATCAAATATACAGATCACTCTTGCAAGACACCTACATTATCTTGATTTTAAAAAAAGCTGCAGCTGTTCATTCTGATTCCATTCCAAAGAAAAATGTGTGTTTATTCATTAGCTAAGTTAATAGGACAGAAAAAAATAATCAGTGTCTAAAAGCTGAGAAATGTTTTGATGTCTATCTAATTATAATTTCTAAAATGTCTTTCCATTCCCTGCTTACAACCTGAAAACTTAGATATGACTGTTTTTTAATAGATTATATAGACATTTGGAATTGAGTCAAGTTTTGCATGAATTTCCAGTAAAACTGGGGTATTTGGTTAAAGCCGAATGATTTAAAATATCTACTTTAAACCACACATATAAGAGAAGGTCCCAGTTTCTCACAACAGTGACCATCATGGCTGATTCTGCCAGTTAGATCTTCTTGGTCCTTCCTTTCTCATATCCTTGCATAATAAGATATTTGACAGAATTTGTAAATATGTTGGAACCTGACACGGCCACACTATAAGCACTTCTGCTAAGGCCTCAAACTCTCAATGTCTGGGCTGCTAGCTGCTCACTCCAGTGTTCAGACCACCAGAGCAGAGCTGTGTCTTGGTGAGAGATCATGATGTTCAAGACAAGGAAAAAAGTTTACCACTTATCCACAGAAACAAGATACTTATTTCCCCCTTTTCATCACAACCAGTTCATTTTGTGTTGCATCCTCCTGCTGTGTCTTATTGATTTCATAGATTTCATAGACATTAGGGCTGGAAGGGACCTTGGAAGATCATTGA
>NW_017729032.1:90822431-90828914 GCF_001723915.1 Gavialis gangeticus
AATCAGCTGGGGTCATAGGATCCCAGCAAGATAAGTATCCAATTTGCTCTTGAAGGTGTTCAATGTAGGTGCTTGAACCACCTCCGATGGCAGGCTGTTCCAGACCTTGGGGGCTCGGACAGTAAAGAAATTCTTCCTTATGTCCAGTCTGAAATGATCTTGCAGTAGTTTATAACCATTCGACCTCATCATCCCTTGGGGCACTTGGGTGAACAAAAGTTCCCCCAGGTACTGGTGGTCACCCCGATAAACTTATAGGTGGACATCAGGTCACCCCTGAGCCTGCGCTTTTCCAGGCTCAAGAGCCCCATAGCTCTCAGCCTGTTGTCGTAAGGTCTGTTTTCCTGACCTCCGATCATGCGCTTGGCTCTTCTCTGGACTCTCTCAAGCTTCTCAAGATATAGTTTTGCATCTTACTCTATCATTATGGTATAGGAACTCCTGTAGCTTCTCAATGATTTTTCCCTAGGAGGAAAATTCCCTCAGTAGTAAAATTGAGGGGAGGCAACAGGGAAATAGCCCTGGGCACCACCTTTGTGGGAGGGTGTAAAATAGCTCCTGCCACAGTGGCAGCTGGTCACACTACTGCCATCAGCACCTTAGCAGCCACTACTGCCCTGTGTGCTATGGCTACTCAGGGTATGGAGTTGCCCTGCTTTGCCTTTGTTCCTTCCTGCTCATGAACAAGATTAGGAACTATGAAAGGAAAAATTGTTTTGTAGCCTGCCTGATAGTCAAAAGTCTTTTAATCTCAACCATGATTCAGGAACGCATACCTATTCAGCAAAATGTTTAAGTATCTGTTTGAGTCCACCTACTGTAATGATACTTAAGTGCATCCTTACAGATAATTAAACATGTGCTAAAGGCTAGATCCAAAGCATCCTCACAAGCATATCTAATTAGAAGTTGCACTGTCTGAAACACAAGGGTTTTACCTCAGGACACATATCCAGAATAAGGCATCTAGGATCCTTATGCAGTCAATATGAAAAGTTGGCTGTCTTGAAAAGGAAATCCAGAGCACCTAAGTGCTGAGCAGGATGATGCCTACAGAAAGGCAATAAGAAATATGAGGGATAGGGGTATGTAAGAACTCCTGTCTCTACTTAAAGGTTAGCCATTTAACTAAGGGCCACATATGATGAACCTCTGTCATCTTGTGATCTAGAGTATACAGAGGGGTAGTGTCTGAGTGTAGCAGTGCTGGTGCTCACCTTTTGCAAAGCAACCTGAGTATCTAGGGCACTTACCTATGAAGTGGGAGATGGGACCTCCTCACCCTGAAAGAACTCAACTATAACTACAGCTTACCAGAAGAATGCCTTAACCTATAGGCTAAGTCAGTGGGGATCCAAGAGTGCATATTCATGGGGCTATAAGGTAAGCTAACAAGAGAAAGCCTGAGCAGCCAAGTGATGAGGGTATTACTTTTTTATTATGCTAACTCTCGTTGCTTTCAACAGAATTTAAGCACCTTTCTAGTAGACAAACTTCCTGCACAGTAAATGCCATGTTTGTGTAGACTTTGACACTTTATTGAACAGTAGATTAGTCTACTATACAGTTAGATAGTACCTGTAAATAAAGGTACTAGATTAACTATGAAGTAGTTACTGTGCTGCACCACTCAGGTAGCTGCTGACCTGAAGAAAATTTGGTCTCAGTAAGCCACACCAGCAGGGGGGCCACGAGGGACAGGGGAGTTCTCTGTCCCCAGTCCTGGCACTGGTCACATCCCAGATCCCCCCAAGAGCCTACCAGCACCAGGACGAGGTCTCTCTCTGCTCCTCCCCATCCTGGTGCTGTGAGGACCAGCCCCCATGCCTCCTGCCAGCCTCAGGGCTAGCACTCCAGGGGAGCCTGGATCTCCCCCTGGCTGCTGCAGGGGAGAAGAACAGGGCAGGATCATCCCTGTACCAGGCTTCTCCCATTGGAAGCAGATTTGCACTCCAGGGGAAGGCTTACTGCACAGTATTTCACTGTGAAATACTGTGCAGTAAGCCTATATCACATTACTAGCATGTGTAGACACACCTACTGAGACTTATTAAGAACATACTTCTCTCCCTCTCTCTCTTAAATTGGATTTTGGCTTATAAAATAGGTATTTTTAAAAATTACTCAATAACTAATTGGTACATCTGATTTCAGTAGGAAGATGAACAAGTACAATTTGTTCCTCTGTTAAAGTGATATTGGTACCAATATTCAATTGCAATAAAATCATATACATATATATATATATACATATATCATTCATGGACTTACCTACTTCTTATCTGTTAAACTGGTTTTACTTGAAAGTATATTTCCAGTTATTTGATATTTTGTTGAATGCCACTAGATGATTTGGTAAGTGTGAAACCTGCCACTGTGTTCAGGATAACTATAAAGCATATAAATAACTTATGACCTCAAAGTAAGGCTTGTGTGTGAATAGGACTTATGTGGGCCCTTTGCACAGGACAGAGTTTACACTATGTTCCTACTTTTCAACAAAATAGTTTTCAGTCCTTGCACTGAATCACAGCCTACAGTTTACTTTTTCCTACGGAAAGACCTGCAACTTCAAGAGATGGATTTGTGACTCAAAGTCTGGACTCTAAAGTCACTTCAAGGCCCCCAAGTGAGCCATGGTAGAGATCTTCCTTGAATCAAGGGACTGCTGCTGCCAACAGAAGTCTATAATAACCAGTAGGTCCAATGAAGAAGATTATCCACTAAAATGCTTGCCTCTCTTCAATCCTATAAAAAGTTAGATATGTGCTTACATTAATGTATATGGACATGTATAGTCCCACTGCATTCAAAAGAAACATTTAGCTGCTTAAATTAATTATTTTTCTAGCTTGAATTAGCCACTCATGGTTTAACATATGGTACTTAAAGAGGGTACAGCTACAGCAAATCTTACTTTGCTCCTTTTAAGTCAAACAGTTCATTGTGTTGAAAAATGCTGATCTAAAACACTTACTACTCACACGACAGCCAGGGAAGGCGGGGGGAGGGGAGGGGAGAATGGGATGGAGAAGGGGAGAAGGGAGAGAACCAACAGCAGCACAGGCATAGAGTTTCCAGTTGCCTGGGTCTAATGCTGTTCATTGCTGCCTAACTCCAGTGTGACCACAGGCACAAGTACAGGCCTCCAGCTCTGCAGGGTGAATCCAGTAATACTGTAGGTCAGATCTGGCCCAGCATAGGACCCTGGCCCTTCCATGAAGTATCATTTCAGCCTACTTCCTCTTCCTCTCTCTCAGTTTAAGCTCCCAATGGGATTCTGTCTCATTATCCACATGTCCTACAGATGGGATCACTCAACCATGCTGACTTTTCCCTCTTAAAGGTACAGATTGCCCTGTTACAATATTCCTTACTATCACTGATGAGTATTGCATTTTAAAATAAGATGTAAAATAAGACTCACATCCTGCTTAGTAAAATAATAAAATAATATGTCACTATACCTTTGGAAAAGATTCTGAAATATGATCCACAAAATGGCTCAGAAAGTTTCTTCTGTCTGAGAAAAATACATGGATTACAGAAGGGGATAACTGCAATGTGCAGCTTCTATTCCTTTCCAGTGGAAGACCTTAAAGAAGGGCACTTCAAGCAGGGAGTGTTGGGAAGGGGAAGATCCTTTCCTTTAATATGTAGGTCCCAAGGGTTTCAATATAAATTAAACAACTCTATTCTTGGGACAGTGATAAACCTTGTGAAACATCCCTATTAGTTCACTACATTCCGAAGTTCTATGACTGCATTTGGACCAACCCAGTGTGCCTCTAATTCTATCTGTTCCTCTTACCTCAGAGCAAAAGTTTGGAATCTAATGATAAGTTGTAGCATGTATTATAGATTACCGTGTTCAGTCAAGTCAGTACTCTGAAAAGGAGGGGAAATAAAGTGAAATTGTTACTCTCTTTCATCACTTTCTACTGTTGCATTGATTCTACTGCTAGAACACTGTTGCAATTTTTAAAGCAAAGAATGATTTTGCTACTTTGATAATCTGAAAGGTAAAATAAGAAGTGCTAAAATGTATTATTTCAGTGGAACAAGCTAAGCTTTTAGGAGATTTCTGCACTCTAGCATATTCGGGTCCCAGAGGCAGCTGCGATGCCTACTGGTGGCTCTGTAACCATGCGCTGCTTTGCCTCTAGGGTATCCTCCCTTCCATCTTGCCTGCCACAACTTGATGCAATTATTGGATTGAAAAGGAAGTTGCCCATGGGGTTTAGAGTAAGCTCCAGTCCAGCTATATCTCTTCCAGGGTTCCCTTGAACCCCACTGATCTCAACTATGCCTTCAGGCTTGGTGGGCCCTCTTGGCCTGACCATGTCTCTGTAAGGCACCTGAAGCCTTAGGGCTAACTGTGTGGCTCCATTCCTCCCCTACACCATGCCCAAAGTCCTGCAGGTGTCACTAACATCACTCTCTCCTGTTAGGACTTCAGCCTACTTGGTCTCTGCCCCTTTCCTCTATCTGGGACTTCTAGCACAAGCCCGCTGTATTGGATCTAGCTTTGAAGCTCTAGTCTTGCCCTCTGAGGCATTGGGCCCTTGGCCCTTGTCTGCCAGGCCCCTGGCCCCTGTCTTCACCCCTTTGGGTGGTAGGCCCCTCAGCCCTGCTCTGGGCTTTGCAGCCCCATGCTGTGCACCATGCTGTTCCCCATGCTGTGTCTCGCAGGACTCAAGGCAATCCCATGGCCCTCGGACACTAATGGGACCTCCAAATACACCCCTCACAGTCCCAACCCAAACTGCTGGTCTAAACTGTAACCAAACAGTAAGTAACCCAGGCTACAACATAAACTCTGCCTTCTGGATGCACCAGCATCAACAAAAGGGGAAGCAGCACACTGCTCCTTTAGAAGGGAAAACCTTTCCCTCACCTCTCATACCATGATAACCTCCCAGCCTTGAGTTATACCTTGTGAGCTCCCAGAGCCTCACTGGTAATCCATGGCAGGACAGAACTCCATCTAGCATGGCCTGGTAGCCTTCCTGGCCTGGAGCTCCTACCCCTTGCCTTGCTAGCTGAGGCTCTGGGCTTATGCCTCCCAGGGCTCTGCCCCCTTTCAGTCAGGAAACTACAATGGACTGCCTGTAGGTGCTTGCTAATTGATCTCACTGGCCAGTTTCTATAGCAACCCATTTTCAGATGCTCTCTGCCTGACTTCCTCAGGCCCTGATAAAATTCCTGACCAAAAGGAATTCAGTAAATCAGGACTTTCACTTCAAAACATTCCAAGGCACATAGACTCCAAACAAAACCCTGTCCCTTTCTACACTTTGGTGATAGACAAGGCAGAGGCAGCAAAGCAGCAGGGCATATTTACAACCTATTGCTCAAAGGAGTTCTAAAATGAAAGCCACATGCTTTGCCTACTGATCCACTATAGTTTCAATGAACTAAAGCCTTTCAAACACAGAAGATTGGTTAGGTCCATCATACTCTGAACATATCGTGATTACAGCACAAAGCTATAGGAGTATTTTTACTGCTCCTTGCAATTAACTATACTTCAGATAAGTAACTTCAGGATTTCACTGTAGATAAAGTAATTTCATCCAATTTCACCTATCCCTATAATGTAGTGTGTTGAAGTAAACCATAGAGATAGCTTAACAGTTATTGCAGCAATAGTTCTGGGTGCTGCATTTCAACAAAGGCATGGTAAAGTTTGAGAGAGTCCAGAGAAGAACCACCCATACGATCAGAGACTTGCAAGCAAGCCATATGAGGAAAGGCTGAGGGGCCTGGGAATATTCAGCCTAAAAAAGAGAAGGTTGAAAGGTGACTTGGTATCAGCTTACTGCTATATCAGGGGAATACATCATGGGCTTGATGAACAACTGTTGACCAGGGCACCCTTGGGGAAAACCAGGAGTAATGGCCACAAACTCCTGGAAAACCATTTCAGGCTTAACACTAGGAAACACTTCTCTACAGTTATGGTGTCCAGACTGTGGAATAGGCTCCCTCCAGAGGTGGTGCAATCACCTACCCTGGAAATCTTCAAGAGGAGACTGGACGGTACCTTGCTGGGGTCACCTGACCTCCATTGTCTTTCCTGCCTAGTTCAGGGGGGCTGGACCCAATGATCTTGCAAGGTCCTTCCCAGCCTTACAATCTATGAATCTATGAATATACACGTTTATTAGGATGGAAGTGAAAAATATTTTTCAATCTGAATTAAAGAGGAAATGTTAAAAGTGAAACATTGAATGTTATTTGTGATCACATTTACTGGGATCTTGGCTTTACCTTATCTCAATGACCACACTTCTTGAAACAAAAGTGACTCTCTGGGCTCCTGATTCAGAGGGGTGAATGCAGTCCCTCAGTGGATTTTCATGGACATTTTTTCCCTATAAACCCTGTTTTACATATGAATTATGCAAATTCACAATCCCTGATGCTATGTAATCCCTTAGTATTCCCAAGCTTTTGAACAATTGCCATCTTTGTTGTTGT
>NW_017729032.1:90833914-90836297 GCF_001723915.1 Gavialis gangeticus
ACAATCCCTGATGCTATGTAATCCCTTAGTATTCCCAAGCTTTTGAACAATTGCCATCTTTGTTATTTTTTGGATATTAGATCCTTGTCATATGTGAAGTGAATGAAATGTGGTTGCTAGTAATAATATAACATGATATTCAATTTAAAAACAGTGAATAAACAATAACAGATTCTTTTTAAAATACCAAAGGTTTCATGAGCACATAATAAACTCAAAAGGACATTCTGCAAATTAGACAGCAGCAGTGTAATCACACTTAAGCAATAAACATTATTCCTTGAATGGCTGCTAGGATGAACTGTGGGATCCAGTCACTGAAAAAAGGCAGCTCTATTCACTGTGTATAAGACATAATTAAGTGTCTTCTTCTGTGAAAACAAGTCTTAAAAAATGAATACACAAGTTAAAACGTACATTTTTTATCATTTCAATTTATTAATTTAATTTAATTTTAGCACTCTTTTTGTTTGTGTGTGTATAGAAATTAATTGAGGCATAAACATAAAATATTTAATCATTTAAAATTAAAATAACTCTCATGTCAAACAAACATGTTTCTGATTCAGTTTCAGAGATGCAGGCAATCTCAATCTAATGAGGAATATTAGGCTTTTTATTTCAAATTCACAAGGCTTCTAACAAAATACAAAAATTCTTATCAGCCTCACATATGGCCATAGTTTGAGTACTCAGAGCCAACCAACTGATTTTAAATCATAAACAGGACACCCATTCTCAAGTTGATATACTGTTGGAACTTCCCTCTACATTACTCCTGTTGCCAGGTTTCATAATTATATTATGAATGAGTCTTGTGTTATATGTGTTTCTCATTTACACACAGTATAAGAAGACTTATGCATATATACAAGATCCAACTTCTAATTTTTTTCAAATTCATGATTAACCTAATTTTCAGGGTTTTAAATTAGCTTTCTAGTCATCAAAGTTGTACAGAAAATGTGTACAAATGACTCAGATACCATAAAAATCTGAAGTTTAAAAAAATGATTGAGAAATCATATCATGAGTTTTTGTGACTTTACTTATTTTGAATCACTGAGGTTGGCAATAGAAATTAAAGAAAAGTAACTGTAAAATACCATTTTACTAGGCTATAATATAGGGATAGATCAACTTTTAAATACATCCCTGAACAATGAACTACATAAGTTGGCCAATTTTAAGAGATACGAGATCAAATATAAGGCACTTTGGGCATTTATACACATACCTTTTCATGCTGCAATGTGTCAGAGTTCCAGCGCATCAGAACAGACTCAATTAATTGAGTCTGCTCTCCATGCGAGCTGATGTGCCCGGCACTGCATTGCACGCATTTGTATAAACAGTGAAATGTTCATTAGCACTGAGAAAATGGTGGTGGTGCACTTTTGAACTAAAACACCCCTGATGTGTTTTAGTTCAAAAGCATGCCACTGCCATTTTCTGGACTGGAACACAATAGCTAGGGCTCGTGCAAGCAACAGTGGAATACAGCCTTGGCATGGGCTGAAGGAAGGAAGAGACTACTGTAGCACCCCTCTCCCTGGGTTGGGGCTCCCATGCCATACCAGGTGGCCTGGCCTGACCACTACCCAACCCACCTTGGGCAGCATCTCCCTACCCTACCACTACCCCTGCTCCTGAGAGTACAAGCATGAGCCCCAGGCACTGCTGGCCTGGCCCCGTAGCTTCCACCACTGGAAAGGCAGGTGCCTCTGGGCAAGCCCCACTGGCAACAGTGTGGAACTGGGCTCACCGGTGGCACTGAGTGCTGGCTCAGACTCTCCTGTCCTGCCACAGCCCTGGCACCTGGACTCTTCCCTCAGCTCTGGCAGGCACCGCCCTTCCTCCATACACCCCTGCCACACACACATATGCTCCACAAAGCCCCCCAGATGGTCCCTAAGCACTAGCCCTCCAACTCACCCTCCCATAGACTTACCTGTATCCAGGTGATGGAGATGCTCCCACCATCCTGCCTGGCTGTTTGCTGATCATGTGTGCATATGCACACACACACAGAGCCCCCTGGCTCCAAACACCCTCCCCCTGCTCTTCCCAGCACCAGGCCTGTAAAGAAAAACCCACAGTTTCCTACATTTTTCTCCTTTAAAAGGGAAGAGCCATAATTTTCTTCTTTAAATGAGAAAATCCACATTTTTCTGTGTCAAACAGAAAACCTAGATCCCTGGTAATTATCTGTTCCCAGGACAAGCAGACCAAGGCAAATCTAGGATTTTGAAAAGGGGGGTGCAGGAGCAGAAAACAGTGCAGCATTTTCTTTAGTCTGGCTGTAGAGGTTGTATACTCATGACTTGCTGTGTTATGGATTTATATATCACACACACACACACACACACACACACACACACAC